>NC_089584.1:24297236-24627627 GCF_019320115.1 Miscanthus floridulus
TCGCTCCCTCGCTCCCGCCGCCGAGTTAGGGTTTCGCCGCTCCCATGCTCCCGCCGCCGACGCGTCGAGTTGTCGCCCGCCCAGCCACTCCCGCATCGCCGCACGGCCGTCCGCTGTCCTTCTCCCTTCCCCCTCCCCCCTCCCCCCGTGCCGCTCCCACGCTCCCGCCGCCGACGCTTGCAGTCCTCGCCCGCCCAGCCACTCCCGCTTCGCCGCACGGCCGGCCGCTGTCCTTCTCCCTTCCTCCTCCCCCCCTCCCCCCGTGCCGGCGACGGAAGCCACCATCCACCTGGCCCGTGTCGCCGTATTCGGTCCGGGCTTGCCCTCGCAGATCCTCCGCGTCGTCCTCGCCGTGTTTGTGGACAGATCCACCCCCTTCGTCGGCTACGGCCTCACCTCCGACGACTCCGGTAAGTACCCGACTTGCTTCAATGTTCTGCCGATTCATATGTTTGGTGTCCTTTCCAGATCTGACTTGTAGTCGGTGCATACACATTAAATCTGTCGTTTCCTATCCCATTTTGGCTAGAAACTAGTAGATCCGCTTCGTTAGGGTTCAAGTTCGTGCTACCAAGTGTGGTTGCTTGTGTACAGCCAGATTATATCATCTACCGCTTATGTTTGCTACACATGGTCATGGACCAATATATATACTGAGTATATTGAGTGTTGCTGTTCCTCATTCTTTTTGTATCATATATATCTGCGACATTCATATATATATATATATATGAATAAACGTTGGACGATCTATTGCATACTTTTTATGGATTTTTTTCCTGGGTTTGTTACGGAAGCTTTTTTTTTTCCTGCTCAGTGCTCAACTGCTCACCTTGTGCTGCCACTGCTAAGTTAGCGCAGGCTATGTTGGTCTGGCTCACCGTCATGAGGTCGTTTGGCTGGATAGTAGGTTGCATTTTGATTCACAATTTTTTCATAAAAAAATTAATATAACTGCACATCAGCTGTGTGGACATTTATGCATCTTCATCGAAGTCTCAGTTTCCCCGGTAGTTTAAACTGAATACTCCTATTTTGCCCCATTTGGTCATTCAAGAAGGTACTGTTTCAAAGTGATGACTATGTTATTTCTGCAACTCGGGAATAGTAGTAGATGGCTGGCATCTGCTCGATGCATGATGCATGGTATGAATCATACAGTTGTTACAATTATGATGTGACGTTTTCTGCACAAAGATGGACAACCTGTGGATTCTTTAAATTTGCAATGACCTTCATCATACAGCTTCGATCTTACTGACAGATTAACATGTTCACCATGTAGGTGTGCACTTTCCAAGTTCATATACTGGCACCGTCGTCAACAGCTTCCTGCTCCCCGCCGGAATCCTCCCGGTACAACTTGCGTTCCAAGCGCTTGAAGCGAGAAATCAAGGCAAGTCCACATTCTGTCCATTGCTTCATGTTTGAGTTATTTCGTTCTTTCCTTTAGGTTTTTTCGGTACCGTTACTATGCCCTCCCACAAACGACAATAGCCCTTCCACGTTCCAACAGATGCCTCCGAAGCGTGCAAGTTGGACGGACGACAAAACCAAGCTGTTGCTGGACCTTTGTCTTCAAGAGAAGGAAAAGTGTAACTTCAATCAGCAGGGCCTCACCACAGCTGGCTGGTGCAACATTTATACTTACTTCCCCCGTTTTGATAAGAAACAGTGCAACAACAAGCTAGGTTACCTCAAAAAAGCCTACCTAACATGGAAAGAAGGGCTTACAGCCACTGGGCTTGGGAGGGACCCCCAAACGGGCGCCATTGCTGCTGATAGTGAGTACTGGGAAACTCAAGAAGTTCCGCAGCCCATGAACTCAGTATGTCAGCTTGTTACAAGTTGTGATTAGATATGATATACTGTATGACATATGTCATTTTTTCAGGATGGCAGTCAACCTGAAGTACTATGTGGTAGGCAACCGCGGTACCTTGACCAATTGGAGGCACTGTTCGGGGACCCCAACCGGAACACCGGCTGCTTTGTGTCGGCTGGTGGCATTCGGGACTCAACACCCTCTGCTGTTCCACGGAGGCTAGACTTAGGCGGCCCATCCAGCAACCATTCTGGTTCTAAGAGGGACACCAGGGACCATGTTGTCAACAGCCCAGAAAAGAAGAAGAATTGCAATGTGGAGGAGTACATTGCTCGGTTGTCTGAGACCATTGCTACAAGGAGCGCATCAAGGGATAGGGAGCGGACCCGTGAACAGGCGGAGGTAGACGAAGCTATGCACCTTTTACGAGAAGATGGTGTGCCAGCCACTTCAGACATGTTCTTCTTGGCAATGGATCTGTTCAATAACTCAGTGCCCCGGCGGGTGTTCAGGAACCTGCTGACAACCGAAGAACGGATGGCTTGGCTGACATATCAAATGAACAAGCACCAAAAGTAGTTCAGCTGCTGGGATGTTGAGTTTGGCGTCAACCAACAGTGGCATTTCAGTGTCGGCATTTATCCATTAGATTCGTTGTTGTCCTACTTGTCTTGAGGTTTCTGTATTGTAACGGGGCCTGTGGCCAAAAACCATGTTTCACATTCTTCTTCCCGAACTCGTTCTAAGTTGTTTTATGTGACGTATTTGTTTGAGTTGCTGGAGATTTTTTGGTTCTTGAAGCTAACACATATTTCACTCGTGCCATATGCTTTACTTGTTCTGCATTTACAGAAATCATAACCGTTTACTTGTGTTGCAGGAATGTCAGGGACTGCTTGTAGAGAAACTCACTGATTGGCGAGGTTGAAGGTGTGTATCCTTAGAGTTCAGTAGGTTATGACTGGTTAGTATTTCAGTTTCTGTGAACTAACCTTGAAGTGCCTTTGTTCAATTTCACATATGCAAGTTCGTGGGTCCAGTTTTTTCCTGGCGCGTGATTTGCAGCTGAGAGAGCATCAGAAGAGGGAACGGGGATTAACTCTCAGTGGCCGCAAGCTTCCTGCCGTCCCCTGGTTGGTTCAGTGCAAATCGTCCAAGGTTCTGGGTCAAAATGGCTTCCTCAGGTATTCCTCCGCACTAGGGGGAAATCAGTTTTCTGTTAGCAAACCAGTTTTCTGGACAGATACCTGAATTTGATAGTACTCTAGGGGGAAATCGCAACAATTTTGAAAATTTCGAACCTGTGTCATACATGGATGTGTCCTTCAACAATTTCTTGGTGACCATGATCCTGATATAAAAGAATCCAAACAGAGTACTATTTACTTTTCAGTTAGCAGATCTTAGCTAATGTTTCTCTAAAACAGCATCCGACAATTAAAAAATGCCAAGCAAACTTTACCACTACTATCAGATGATGGAGCTCTAGAATAGCATTATAGCCATTTCCATGGCATCATCATCACTTCATTGGATCGATGCATGCATGCCCTTCGAACTTTCGCCATCATATATGTATACCATAATGGTGCTTAGTACACTCACCCTGCACACAACACATAGCACACGGCCAGGTTTGACCTTGCAGAGCTAGCTGTTGAAGTGCATGAACCAGTGTCATTGTAATATTAGATGTTATTTGTGCACATATTTCATTCTGTTATTTGACTCTGGGTGTTTTCAACTTGCAGCCAATTGGAACATGGACAACAGCGACGAGGAAAGTCAGAACTCAAGTGAAAACAGCTTCAACGTGATGGTGAACGCAGCTATGGCTGCTGGTCTAGCAGTTGCACACATGCTGCATGTACCACCACAAGGTAACCATGTTATCCAAGTGCCTGAGCTTACTGGAAGGCAGTGGGTGGACAAGCTGTTGTCAGATGCTGGTCGTTGCTTTGACAACTGTCGAATGAGGCCTGAAAGTTTGGTTAGGTTGCATAGCATACTAACTGATAGCTATGGGCTAACAGGCAGTAGGGAGCTTGAATCAATAGAAGCTTTAGCCATGTTCTTATGGGCATGTGGTACAAATCAATGCCAGAGACAAATGCAAGAGAGATTTGGGAGGGGGTTGGGGACATGTAGCAAGACATTTGCTCATGTGCTGGCAGCCATGGCTAGGTTCGCGGATGACGTGATTAGGCCTAAGGACACTAGTTATTCAGAAGTGCCGGCTGCTTTGGTGGAGTACAAACCGTTTTTTGATGGCTGCATAGGCGCCATGGATGGCACGCACATAGAAGTCATAGTTGATAAAGCAGTCCGTGATAACCACATTAATAGGAAAGGAAAGCCAACCCAAAATGTGGTTGCGGTCTGTGACTTCGACATGAGGTTCACGTATGTCGGGGCGGGGACAGAGGGTTCCGCTCATGATATGCGGGTGAAAAGGAAGGCACAAGCCGATGCATCTTTCCCACATCCACCGTCAGGTAAGTTGGAGCTTAGTCTTTTTGGTTGTGTCATGCTTGAGCTAATTGGATGGTAACAGATTCTATCCTATGAAATTATGTAGGCCGGTATTACTTGGTGGACTCCGGTTACGCACTTCGACCCGGATATCTAACGCCGTATCCAAATAAGAGGTATTGGGTGAAGGAGTTTGAGAAAAGGGGGCCTGCAGATGCGCAGGAGTTGTTCAACCGCCACCATTCAAAGCTACGTAATGTCATAGAAAGAACATTTGGGGCAGCCAAAGCGAAGTGGCAGATGTTGAAAGCCATACCCCACTATCAGGGGATCAAGCAATCCCAGATAATCCTTGCTCTTTGTGGACTGCACAACTACGTGCATGAGCTGGAGGGTCAGCACTAAGTACGGTGGTTCAGGCAGCCGACAGACCTTGGCCCTTTGACTCAAGTGGCAGCTATGGCGATGAGAGATCCTAATGACATGGAACATGTCTGCGAGTGGATAACCTATGGACTTGGACTCATTGGGATGACAAGGTAAGTGAAACAATTTTAGTTTGTGGAATGTTATCTGTTAAGTCATGCATTTGTCATCCAGGCTGCCTAGTTTGGGTCTAATGAAACTATGTTCACATGCAGGTGAAGTAGTTGCGTACAAGGTGCAGCAGGTCCAGTACTATAAATTTGTTTGAGGTATTACTAATAAAATCTTTATCCAATATCTATGCTTCCTTAGTGTTTCTTGTAATATGACAAGTGGATACACAAGGTGATGCACATTGACACTTAGAATTAACTGCAGTTTCTTTTAGCAGTAACAACATGAACATGTTGTGACTGGTGCCGACACATAAGATGGGTCAGTACATGTACAAGGCTATATTTTATAGGTTGAGTGTCACATGCACATTTTCTTCACACTGCTATTGCATTATCAAAGAGAGTTGAAATGGTTTGTTTCTTGTCTTGTTAGTTATGATAGGGATACATGCAGATGATTGAGGCAAATCAGTTTAGAAGGGTTCATTTCAGGGTGTTGTACTCTTGGCCCTTGGGAAATAATCTAAAAGTGTGGGCGGTAGGAAATTGTCAGTTCTGTTTTTGTGGTTACTCAATCATAATAGCATAATAGATAACTGACCGCCTATAAGCTTGCACTATGATTCAGCTGAACCCTGCCTACTTTGCTATTTGTGATAAGGCTGAGATGATGAACTACCTGGTGACCTTGTGTTTTTTTGCATGAGAGTACCGGTCTAGCAGTAACAACATGAACTTGTTGTGACCATGGTGTGTAGTAATTTCCTAGCAGGATCACTACACTGACGGGACTATTTTGTTTATTTGTGAAGTACTGCAGAGTAGCAATATGTTGGTTTGAGTTAGCTTTAACCATTTCAAGACCCTTAGAATTCGAACCTTGAACTCTAGATGCAAGCGGTGTACTGATTTGTACTTGTGTTTCTCATTTCCTTCGCTTCATGTTTTTCCAGAGCAAAGCTGGTGGTTTCATTCCTTGCTGCATCGATGGATCAAGGGAAAGCTCGGTCAGCGCTGGAACGACAAGGCTTAGCATTCCTTTGTGGCTTATAAGCTAGACTAGTCACTTGTGCTCATGTATGTCATGGATTTGTGTGAAATTATGGCCAGCAGCAGCTTGATCAATGTTTAGGAATTTTTTTTGTTTGACCATGTATCTGAATCTGCCTATGTACATGGCTGTTTAATTGTTATATATCACAATCAGCCTTCAGGTAGTGCTGTTTGAATTTCAAATCGAAATGCATTTAATGCTGTTGTGGGGCCATTTTTTTGAATCACTTCCTTGCTGATTCAGTCGGCTGAACATGCAACTGTTGGCTGGAATGAGGCACTGTGCCGTCCTTTCAGATCCAGCAGGTTTCAGACAAGTTCTTGACCAGCCGAACACGGCCATACAGATAAAGGACAAGTGGCCACGCAAGCTATATAGCTGATTCAGCCAATAGTGCTGGATCGGAATATCGGATACAGATAAGGAGGAGCGAGATGATGGGCGCCGGACGGGCCATATGCCAGTGAACTATGTATATACAACGGCACATATGCGAACTCTATGACAAGTACCGCTCCCTCCTTCAAATTATAAGTCATTCTAACTTTTTTTAAGAGTTAAACCATCTCAAGTTTAACCATTAGGGTTTAGGTACATCCATAAGGATAAATGTGCATGCATACTTCCTTCATCCAAAAAAGTGTCGCTATGCGTTCATGCTAGTCAAACTTTTTTTTAAAGTTTGACTAAATTTATATAAAATATTAACATTTGTATCTCCAAATAAGTTTATTGTGGAAATATATTCAGCGATTTAATTATCTAGTGATACACAATAAATATTAATATTTTTATATATATATTTGGTCAAAGGTGAAAATATTTTACTACTTGTGAAGTGAGAATGACAATTTTTTAGGGGGTCTGAGTGAGTATATATGTCAGTGCAGAAAGTGACCAATAAGTAAATATTTGTAGTTTTGTCGTACGTTGTGATCAGAGGTGGCCTAGCCATCAATGACACAGGGTTTATACTGGTTCAGGCAACGTGCCCTACGTCCAGTTTGAGTTGGTCGGTGACTTTATTCCTGAGCCCAGGTGCTCGAAGTTTGCAGTGGGGTTACAAACGAGAAGAAGAAAGATAGGGGGTACAAGAGGTCCAGTCGGATTCCGGTCGGAAGGGCCGAGAGTGACGGGAGCTCCGCTATGGGCTAAGTGTTCAAGCGTGTGCTTAAGATTCGAACCTGGCGGTTCTGTGGTTTTGAACTAGTGAACTCGATCGATCTAATGAATCTGGAATCACTTAAATGTTGAGAGAGAGCGCATCCCCTTTTATAGATGAAGAGGATTGTCTTACAAGTGAGAGGGAGAGAGTACGTATGCTTCTAAGCCTTGTTGCCCACGTCGGCAGGTATAGGATGATGATAGGCGCCCACAACACTATTGGATGTCGGATGTATGTGCATCGTTTTGCTCGGGTATGGCAGATGTCGGTGGCTGCTATACTGTTGATGTCCAGAAGCATATGAGGGGTTTCACCATGTTCACTCGGTACGGTAAATGCCGGCGCCCACAACACTATCGATACCCAGAGGCATGTGGGGGGAGCCTTATCGTATGGGAGTTAATGGCGCCCACAATACTGTAGGGAAAATGTTAGCGCCTACAATACTGTTTGTGTCAGGGAGTTTGTAGAGTAATGTTTCTGCATGTGTACAGGGTATAGTCCCTGGTATCGTGGTTTGACTTGTGCGCCCCGCCTTGCTTCAACCACCTGTTTCCTGGTTCTTACCGAGCAGGCAACCCCAGTTGGTTGGTCCTAGTTGACTCTGATTGCGCTAGTCAGAGAAGAGTAGTGAGCAGGGTTTCGGTGTACCTCGGTCGAAGACATGGGGTCGGAGTCGGAAGTAGTGCTTTGGCCAGGCCTTCCGATCGGAGAGGCCATCCAGAGATGGGCTGGAGATCGAAGTGAGCGCTCCGGTCGGAGAGGTGGGCCGAAGTCAGAAAACGGTCGCCGCTCCTCCTCGGCCAGGCCTTCCGATTGGTGATTGGATCGCCCTTCTGGCCTGTTGTTCAGATACTTGGGCCGGCCCATGAGTTGCGCATTGTCTGCTTGGGCCAAGCCTTTATTGGGAAGCTGGTCTGTGAGGGACTCGGAGTTTATGAACCCGACAGGAGCCCCCGAGCCCCCGGGTGATTCGGGCAGAATCGTTTGGGGGATTTTTATCTTGACAGCGGGTGTGCGTGAGCACACCCGCGGGTGTAGCACCTGAGCCCTCGGGTGATTCGAGCAGAATCGTCTAGGGTTTTTGTGTCGCCAGCGGGTTGCGCGCACCCACGGGTGTAGCCTCCGAACCCCCGAGCAAATCGAGCAGAATTGTCCGAGGGTGTTTGTTAGCGGGCGTGTGTGCGTGTTTTTTTAGTCGAGACGAAATTGTCAACCAAGGCATTGTTGCATAGCCGAGGCTTTTAGTTTTGGGATCGAGCGTACGTGCCGTGGGATCGGGCGAGGCAGTTAGTTTACGGATCGAACGAGACAGAGCTCGCGGGTCCTGGCATCAGTGCATGTCGTGGGATTGGGCGAGTCAGAGTCGTGGATCCTAATGGGGCGAGTTCGGGGTCGCAGACCCGGGCATTTGGTGTGCAATCGAAGCGTAGCCTATGGATGGGGCGAGTTCAGGGTCACAAACCCAAGACTTTGGTGTGCAGTCAAAGCATAGCCGATGGATGGGACGAGTTCGGAGTCGCAGACCTGGGCGTTTGGTGTGCAGTCAAAGAGTAGCCGATGGATGGGGCGAGTTTGGGGTTGTAGACCTAGGTGTTTGGTGTGCAGTCAAAGCATAACCGATGGATGGGGTGAGTTTGGGGTCGCAAACCTGGGCGTTTGGTGCGTTGAGCCCCCGAGCCTCATTGGGCTTTGGTAGGTGTCGGTTTGAGTTGTGTGCGTTACCCCATCCTTGGTTTCTCACAACCGGAGGGGCTGAGTTTTGTCCCTTGTCCCGATCGCTCGGGCTCGAGTGACGCACTCGATAAGTTCACTAACAGGTAAGATCGAGTGGAATCTGAGTCCATCGTTCATGATGGGGTTGGCATAACGGCCGCCCCTCGATGGAGATTCTGTAGGCTTGGCAAGAGGTTCAGCATCGAATGAGAAGGTTGAGATGACCCTGTCTGCTTTGGGGCAGACAGGGCGAGGGCCGCACGGGGCTCATCTACGTTTTCTCCCCTGGCTCTATTTGACACGGGGCGGACTCGAGCCCTTCGTGGGCTGGCCTTCGAACCCTGGTCGGTCGTTGCTCATGTCAAATAAGGCAACTGCCGCTCCATGACACAACATGGAGCATTGTGATGCATTTCACTGCATGTGCGATGCTTAGTTCCCGAGCCTTCGGGCGGTTCAGGGTCCGAATCATCCGCGGGGCACAGGCATATGGAATGAATACGTGTATGGATGTATGAAATGATTATAAAGAAATAGCAAGGGTCGGTAGTGTTACCTTGATGACTTCGAGTGACGGGGTTTGAAGAGCTTCAGTTGGAAATGTCTGACCGAGACCCGTGCTCATCATTCATGACGGAGTCGGCATAGCCTACATGGGGCATTCCTTTGCTCCTTACCTGTCTCTTGGTATTTTTCCTGAGCCGTTCGATCGACTTAGAAAGCCCGACGGTCGCTCCTAGCGGAGATCTCGTTTTGGGTTTTTTCTAAGTCCCACCTAAGGATGCGAAGAGCTGCCTGTGTGCGATGGCGTTTTGGTTCTTGTGCCCGACATACGGTAGTGGTTGGCATACGGTAGTGGTGGGTCATACCCAGGCCATGTCTCGTTTGATCAGGAGTCGTTTCGTCGGGCAAGGCACGTCTCATCGGTCAGGGCGCGTCTCATCTGCATTAAATGGGAAAGAGAGGGTTTTTTCGCTCCGCTATTTTGACTTTCCCGATCGGCGCGCCTTCCCCAACTATTGTGCCCTTTTCCTTAAGTAGGAGAAGGGAAAAGGTTTTTTGCCCTGTTCCTCTGCCTGTTCTCCATCCACTGCCTCCTCTCATTTTCCTTCTTACCGAGAGCATCTTTGAGAGTCGCGGTGGTTCCTAGGAAACAAAAGGGAGAGAGCGGGGGAGAGAAAAAAACTCACAAATCCTTTCATGAACCCGGAGCGAGATGTCGGACTAGAGGTCATCCACTGTGAGGGAGTCGGTGTTGAAGGCCTTCGCCGTGAAGGGTTTTTGCCGCTGAAGGAAGTGGCGCACTGGAGGGCTCCCGGGAGGGAGGAGTTTTTGCAACCTCGGCCCAGCAAGGTGGTTTCCTTTCTCGCCTTCCATGAGCGCGGGTTAGGATATCCCACGCACTAGTTTCTGCGTGGACTCCTCAATGAGTGGGGTCTAGAGCTATAGCACATTAATCCAACGAGGGTGCTGCACATCATCGGCTTCGTTACCGTCTGCGAGGCCTTCCTTGGGATGGAGCCACATGTGGACTTCTTCCAATGGCTGTTTTCTAGGTGAGGTTTGCCAGTGGGGAGTC
Organism: Miscanthus floridulus; assembly: GCF_019320115.1. Lineage (NCBI taxonomy): Eukaryota > Viridiplantae > Streptophyta > Magnoliopsida > Poales > Poaceae > Miscanthus > Miscanthus floridulus. Next base: position 24,307,590 of record NC_089584.1, read on the forward strand.
CATCCGAGGTCGCACCGGTGGGGGGTTTTGTCCTTTAGAGGAAACCGAGTGTGGGAGGCTCGTATCCCGCATACATCCCTTGCAACTCCAACCGGGGGTGGCACGGGGAGTGGTTTTATATCATGAATCTGGCTGAGGCGCCGTTCCCAGCATTCACCGGTGGGAGGCCAAAGAAGTAGGATAGTTGGTCGTGGGGATGTTCCTGTCGGGAGAAGGTGGAGATCATTGAGGACGAGCTCTGGAAGCTCATGTGGCGTAGCCTTGATGGGGTGCAGGTGTTCCACACCCTCTACCACTGCTGGGTTGCTCTGTTGGCAGAGAGGTTGCGACCGATGTGGAGGTACGGTAGCCCATTGGACCCTGATCGTGCGTCATTGGAGGTGCTGTCGGATGATGAGGTTTGGAGTCACCTCAATCGAGAGCTACAGCTGAAGCCCAAAGAGAAGGTTGACGGAAAGCCCATACCTCTCAATGCCTCGGTGGTGTCCAAACTAGTATGCTCCTCTTTCTTTAATCGTGTTCTTTTCCCCTTTGCTTTCCTGCTTTTTTTATCTTGAGTCGCCTGTTGCGTAGGGGCTTGATGCTTATAGGTCCTGGCCACACCTTCCGAAGGGGCCAGAGGGCACAGCGCGGTAGGCCACCCAGAAGGAGGCGACGGATGCTAGGAAGAAGATGAAAGCCGAGGTGGCTCAGCGGAAGTATAAGAAGCAGAAGGAGATTGCCCGACACGTGAATGTCGGGGAAAATAAGAGCGACATCGAGTCCGAGCTTGAGTTGGGGGATCCCACAGATGTGGATGACATGGTTTGCTCCAAGGAGGAGGAAAGTTGGGAGGTTGTTGTGACCTCGGCGGAGCGTCGTGACCCTACGGCGATGTCCGCTAGTGATGAGTAGGAGGCGGAGAGGCATGCGGTGGTTCCCATGTTGAGGAAGCACGTGGCGAACACGGATGCCATCGATGAACGGGAGGCAAAGCGAACACGGTCACTGTGCCCCTCAGTGGCATCGCCGGTCTCGTCCTCGCCTACTGCGGACGCGGCTGAGCAAGCCGAGCGGTCTAAGGAGCGGGCTTGCACTCGTGCGTCGCTGGGACCAGTGCCAGCGCACAACTCACAGCCAGAGGATTCCCCGTCTACTACTCCGGTCGGGGCATCCTGAGCCGAGGGTCATGGTGACCCGCAGGCCGGGCAGGAGCCGGTTGGGACGACTCCGCCTGTGGCTAAAGTGAGGGGCATGCATCACATCCTAGGAGCGGTCCTTGCCCTACAGGCCTGTCGACGTTGGGTCTTGGCTTCAGAGTCATGCCGCTTACCTCCCAGTATGTTTTTCTTTATTTCTTTTTGATCTTTTGTTGTTGAGTCTTTTTGGAGTATGACTTACCTATACTTTTTGTCAGCTGTCGGTTGATGATGGGGTTGAGCATCGCCCCAACTCCCGTGCAGGAGGTTTGGAGGCCCACCCTGCAGCATGTTGTAATGAGTGGCGGGGGGAACAGCATGATGGCGGTGAACCCTTCCCTTTCGAGGGTGGTGCCCCCGGGTCGGTTGCTAGTACGGTGGCAACGGCGGTGTCGGCATTGGTGGCGATCCTGGTGGCGACGATGGAGGTCGCATCGAAGGTAACTCTCATGGCCCCTCCTCCACCAGCTACAGCGGATGAGTTGAGGGAGACCGAGCTCCCTACCTTGCTAGGTGGAGGGCTGCATGGCTCACCCTCATGGTCGGAGCTGAAGGTGTCGGGGGAAACACGGTCGAGACGGAGTCAGAACGCCCGGCGATGGCCCACGCAATCGAGGTGGTGGAGATCCCTTCCGACGACGAGGCGGATGACATGGTGGAGCTATTGGTGTCGTCGTGGGAGCTAGCTATGGTTTAGTCAGAGGCTGGGCCCTCCAGTGGGCTATCTTAGGGTGACCTAGAGTGGCCCTACCCTAAGGACCTAGCAAAGGTGCGGTTCATCCTTCGAGATTCCTAGGAGTGTCAGCTCTGGGACATCCTTGGGGGAAAGGACTTGCCATGGAGACCAAACTCGCCAACCTATCGGTGAAGCTTGAGGACGCCCAGGAGCGAGTTAAGTCCGCCCAGTAGTTAGTCAAGGTCGACCTACAGCTCACCGCGGAGGTGAGTTTTCCCGTATTTGTCCTTGACCTCTGAGTCTCTTGTTGGTTGCCTCAACATGCTTGCTTTTCGTCTTCGTAGGGTCTAAAGGAGATGTTGTCCCGCAAGTCCCGCTTCCTCCAGATGGAGCATGCCTGGGTGGCTGAGCTTGAGCGTCGGCTAGAGTTCGCCCATCGCGAGTCCTAGGACCAGGTGACTGAGGTGACCATGGTGCGAGCGGAGGAGCAGCGTGCAGTGGAGCGGGCGACTGCCGCTGAGCGGGGGCTTGAGGCGGCAAAGGCCCACCAGGAGAAGACCAAGGCGAGGTTGCAAAAATCCCTGGCGGACACCAAGGCGGTGCTCCAAAAGTCCCTGGGGACCCTTGAGTCGGAGTGGAGCGCCTTGGTGTCGAAGCGAAACACCCTGGAGTTAGCGCAAAAGGCCTTGGAGTTAGAGCAGAAGGCTCGGTCAGAGGCAGACTGAGAAGTGCTCACACTTTGGGGCTGGGTGATGGGGACAGAGGAGGCGAGCGCCCGGCTACGTGATTAGGTGGCTCGACATGCGGAGGAATTCTCCACCCTCGAGAACTTATGCCTCGATACGTATGTTTTCTGTTTTTCGTCGTGTTGGTTTCTTCCTTCAGCCTGTTTCTAAGCTTGTCGCCCTTCTTCCAGAGCTGGGTGGAAAGGTGAAGTCGCTGGAGCGGGGCCTGGAGATGGTCAAGGCGACTTTTGGCCAAAATGCGATAGAGCTAGCCAAGTCCCTTGAAGAGCGACGTGCTCTCGACGGGGAACTTGACCAGATCTACAATGTTGCTCAGCTTTTTGTCTTGAAGGTCTTCGGGTCGGTGCTAGGTACTAGCGCGCCCACCTTCTAGCTAGCGAAGGTTCTGGACGAGGTCTAGGCCCTTATCACAAGCGTGCTATTCTACGAAGCGTCGGGGGTGTTGACTTCAGTGGCAACATACCACCTGAACCTAAACTTTGCCACTATCTACAGTGGGTACGCCAACGGCTTGAGCACAAAGGACATCCAATCGCTCGGGGAGAGTTTGCTGCTGCACGTAAGGTTGGTGGAAGAGCAAGTCTCCACGCAGTGGGTGATGGATGCCGCCGTGAAGACATGGCCAGAAGCGTGTGCTAGGGGGATGTTGCCCAGGCTACGGATGGCATGGAGCCTGAGTTAGAAGTGGACGTTGTCCCGCCTTCAACCGAGCCAAATGTGGTCCCATTGAGGAGTGAGCAGCCCACGCCTTCACCAGTCGCACTGATAGCAGATGCCGCCGAGCCGCCCCAATAGCTCATAAAGTATAAGTAGTTTAGTAGATGCAAAAAGTTTAAGTTCGTGGGGGAGCCCCCATGTAAATGTTCTTGTGTATTCAATGACTACAATCGGTTTTGTTTTTTGTGATATAGTCACTCCGTTCGGGGAAGCTTGTCCCTTCCGTTTCTTAGTTTTTCCCTTAGCATAATTTGTTTTTTATTCTTTCTTTCTCATACTTGCCCATTCATCCCATAGGCTACAACCTTAGGAGCCCAGGGCATGGCCCACAAGGCTCAGCTGCTCGTAACTGTAGGTAGATGCAGGATGCGATCGATCGGAATATTTTAAAGCAAAGCTACGTAAGGCAAATTAAAGGAACAAACTACCCTTTTGTTTGGGTAGGAAGGAGTTTCACCATATGATAGTAAACAAAAAAGAGAAGGTAGTAGTGCACCCTCGTGGAGCACCCGAGCGACCCGGGCTAAAAAGTGTTTGGGTTGGGATGCTCCTATAGGAGCAAACGCTAAGTAAACAATGGTAAGACTAAATTTTAGGGGAAGAAAAATGACATAGTTGTTCCAAGCATTTGGTGAGAATGTCATTGTTGTCGTCCTTCAGTCAGTAGACGTCCGGTCAGATCATTTCAACCTTCAGTCGTCCGAATCCTTGTCCACTACACCCCCTTTCTTGGCCGCTGCTTCTTTGCCTTCTTCTTCCTTTGGCCCACCGGCCTATCGTAGAAGGCGCTTGAGGAGCTCACAGTCCTTATAGAGGTGTTTGATGGGATAGACGTGGTTGGTGCATGGGCTCTCCATGAGCTCATGGAAGTGTCCCGGAAGGTCCTGTTGGGGCTGCTTGCCTATGTGATTAGCCATGGCGACCAATGCGGAGTTGGCCAGTTAGCGGCGATCTTTTTTGTTCTTTTTCCCCCTCTATGTGGAGGGGCCCTCGTCCTGATCCTGGCGCTTGGCCTTGCCTTTGCCTCGGCCTCCATTGGAGCGCTATGGGAGTGGTGCTCGCTGGATGCATTGGTCAAAGGCCTGTGGTCCTGGGCCAACCAGGCTAGAACTTCGGTCGCTGCTGCAAGCATCTCGGTTCGGCATGAGCCGCTTGTGTACACGCGGTCGATGCGGAGCGGTCATCAAGTCAAGATGAGGCGTCGATGTGGCCTCTTGTGCCGTGCTTGGTGGTTGTAGTGGTCAGCGGGTGGAGCGACTCGTCTGCTGCATCCCTATTCCCCTGGTGGGGAGTGAGGCCACGAGTCGATGTCATGATACAGAGCTCTCCGCTTGCTGAACGATGGCGGTCTCCACTAGCGCCCGGAGGTTCTGGTGGATCACTTGTTCTTGAGGGTTGTTTGGCTTGGGAAAGTCACGCAGAAGCATTGCCGCAGCGGCGATGTTCTGATTGGCCCAAGCAAACTGTGGGGGATTGTTCCCCCTATCCATGGTGCTACGCTAGACCCGACGGGCGTGACCCCGGGCGTCGCTCGCTGGTTAATGCGCACAGGGCGTAGTGTGGTGCGCCGAGCGTGCTAGCGCAATAGATGACTGGTACAACCACTGTTGTCGTAGTTCCTTGCCATGATCCTGTGAGAGCACAAGGGTCTCCATGCGAGGTTCCAGAGGGGTGTGAGTCTACAAGGACTCCGCTACCACCGGTGGCTGTCCTGGAGCGTCCACCATGGCGCACTCCTGGGACGAACGGTGGCTAGGCACCACATCACCGATGCTAGAGCCGTCACTCTCAACATCATCATCCATGAGGTCAAGGAAATAGGTGGGAGCATGGCTCGTCATCCCCATGAATTTGGATGTGAGAAGGGATGACGCCGACATCCTTCGGAGCCCCTAGGCGTACGCGTCCATGGGAGATGCGATGCCATAGGGGAACCGGTTGTGTGGCGGTCGTGGCGGGGACAACGGGGACCCTCCAGATAATCGACGGAAGATAGAGAATAGTAAGTAAATAACAGCATGTGCATTACTTACAGCGATGTTTGAGCAGAGAGTTTGCTTAGAATGAAGAGCAGGTGCCTCATCGTTGAAGTCGTCGTGCGTCCCAGAGCCGATGGACGGAGCCCCCCGGTGGGCACCGGAATGAGTGCCTCCTCGCGGAGGTGTAGTACGCCGAGCCGGTCAGTGATGAAGTCCAGGCTCCAAAGATGAAGGCCTGAGATGGCTTGGAGATGGGTGGGACCCACATCCTAATAGGTGGGAGTGTGGGAAACTCCAGTGAGCTGAAGCGAGTCATATCGCCTGAGTCCGCCATGGCGAAGGTGGTGGAAAAGTGGGCCATCCGATGACCTAAAAGTGTTGAACGTACAGCGTCTTCCCCACAGACGGTGTCAACTGTCGGTGCAGAAAGTGACCAACAAGTAAATATATGTAGTTTTGCCGTATGTTGTGATCGGAGGAGGCCTAGCACTCAATGACACAGGGTTTATACTGTTTAGACAACATGCCCTACGTCCAGTTTAAGTCGATCGGTGACTTTATTCCTGAGCCTAGGTGCTCGAAGTTTGCAGTGACAAATGAGAAGGAGAAAGATGGGGGTACAAGAGGTCCGATCGGACTCCGATTAGAAGGGCCAAGAGTGACAGGAGCCCTGCTATAGACTAAGTGTTCAAGCGTGTGCTTGAGGTTTGAACCTAGCGGTTCTGTGGTTGTGAACTAGTGAACTTGATCGATCTAATGAATCTAGAATCATGTGAATGTTGGGTGAGAGCGCATCCCCTTTTATAGATGAAGGGGATGGCCTTACAAGTGAGAGGGAGAGAGTACGTATGCTTCTAAGCCTTGTTGCCCACGCCGACGGGTACAGGATGATGGTAGGCGCCCACAACACTATTGGATGTCGGATGCATATGGGAGGTTGCATTGTTTTACAAGTCATTTACTTTTTCGGCTCCGGCCACCCCTTAGGAGTAAGAGTAGAGTAAATCTCGGTGAGTTCTTTAGCAAGTACGGCTACATCGATCCGGTCAACCTCCACTGCTTGTTGTAAGTACCATCATGGCTTATACCTCTGTTTGTACGACTACATCGATCCGGTCGACCTCCACTGCGACTCTGATATAAGTTAGTTACCGATTATTGCCTAGTTCAAGTATGGCTGCATCGATCTGGTTGACCCCCACTACATGAACTAGATCAAGGACAAGTTATCGGCTCTACCTTAGAATGGCAGTCTTTGATAGATTCATTAAGTTACTGATATTGCTTATTGCTTTCATTATTTATCTAAATTACAGCAATATCACTCTGCCCGATTGGGATTGATCTAGATCGGTCTTATATCCTATTTAGCCCACTGTTTGTTAATCTAAAACTGATCTAATTTGTACATTAAATGATGAGTTGCATTTTATCGGTTGTTTTACATCAATCTTGATCGTGCGTAGCGTGCGGTTAAAGCATGTTGCGTCTTGAGTAGATTTATTGGCTAGCGAAAACTATTCCATGACCCATTATCACGGCCTATGTGATTCTGCCTCACACCCCACTATTAGCACCGTGGAGTGGGGGTCGTTATTCGGTAGGTCTAATCCTAATAAGGCATGACTTTAACTGTGCGCTATGCCTGAATCGGCTATTTTAGCCGATATCGAGTGCTTTCACGAACAGTTCGCATCACGAGACCATTGAAGTAAAGATAGGTTGAAAGATGTGTTAGCCCCATGATCTTATTATTGTATTACGGCCTACTTGATTCTGCCTCATGCCCCACTGATATTAGTAATGAGTTAGGGTCTTCGAGTCTATTATTATTTTTATGGCCTGCATGATTCTGCCTCATGCCCCACTGGTCATAGCGATAGATGAGATCTAACATGTTCATTAGATTTATCTTTATTAAATGGTTAAATAGTATTGAATTGTTTCTTTATATAAAAAGGGGTTCAGTTGCTTGTAATCATTGGCTCAGCATAAACCAATCATTGTTGACATCTTATTGCCATTGATTAATATTTGCTCAAATAACGGCATTTATCTTGAATGATAATAGATTCTTCTTATACAACCCAATGAGCTTTAACCGATTTATTCTCATGAATATGCTGGAATCGACTGTTTAGTCGATCTCCTTTCATATCGGCTCTCAGAGCCACACATTTAGAATTGTCTGGCAACACCGGCAACTTTCGCCCTTAATTACAGATAAGCTTTCTCTCCTTATCAATTACAGGGTCAAATTGACTAGCACGTCTCGAGAGAAGTGCGTAGGATCAACCATCCCTGTGCTGAAGCTAGGTGGATCTACAGCTCCATCGAGCGGACCCTTCCAACTTGATGCGTGTGTCCTCGGCATGGGACAAAAATTCTATGTCGACACATGTTTCTGGCACGCCCGGTGGGACCCCACAATCGTCATGGCAGTTCACAACAACAACGACATGCTTATGCTGCATAATGAAGATCTATCTGATGGGGATAAGGGTATCATCAGCAAAGGTGCAGAAGAGTTTTAGAACAAATATTTGTTGTCCTACACCAAAACACGTGACAACACAATTGTTTAGAAATTTTTGCTACCAAGAGTTCTACTACATGGGTAGACAGATACGACTGAAGATGAAGACAGGCGTTTTTAAGAAAGTTATAGACAAATCTGTTCGTGATGCCATATCAAGCCATAACGAAGCTTTCGTGGACATATTCCACAACGCCATAAGAGAGGCGATTCATGGATTTCCAGTTGGTCAAGGTGGACCAGCTTATTACAATATTCTAGATCCATCGACCCAAGGGACTAATCAAGTCGGTACCAGCCATCAAGAAGTAGCTCCAGCTAGTAATGGTGATGTCCAGATAGTTTAGGGTTCATCTGAATAGGCTGAAGGAACTACTACGAATTAGATACAGTACAATTCTGGACCGTCAGTACTGCATGTGCAACAGCTGGTGGGGCAAAGTCAGAACCAAATGATCAATTTTGGCACATCAGGCCACATATCGTCGTCGACTTAAAAAATAGCACCATCAATTCAAAAGATCCATAGGGATATAAATCCTTATGTCTACAATCAGAGACTTCAAGCAGCAAGCCAGCAAAGGACCCAGCTGATCGAGATTCCATAAGGGTATCACTATGGCACAGATGATAACACCCTTCACATGATGCCAAATCTAGTATACCAAGGCACACAGGATTTCAATCCACAGATGGGTCAGTAGGTGCAAAGACATCCAAATCCATAAGCTGATGAATTACTGCTGAGGGTGAGCGAGATGATGAAGAATAAGTTCGATCTAAAGCCAAAAAGGTTAACCTTTTCGTACAAACGCCCATATCTAGAATGGTATGATTCGGTCGCTCTTCCAACAAATATAGGCTCCTAGAATTCTCTAAGTTCACTGGCCAAGACAGTACAAGCACGATAGAACATATCAGTTGGTATCTTATACAATTGGGCGAAGCATCAGTTGAGGATGCCCATCGAGTTTGTTTCTTCTCTCTGTCCTTATCAGGGATAGCCTTCACTTAGTTTTCATCATTGCCAGTCAATTCTATTGCCAATTGGGCTGATCTGGAGAAGAAATTTCATACATATTTTTATGCTGGGACTAGAGAAAAGATCACTGATCTGACAACTATAAGACAAAAGACTAATGAATCGAGCACTGAATTTCTTCAGAGGTTTTGAGAAACTAGGAACTTGTGCTTCTCCTTAAACTTGGCCGATGATCAACTAGCTACTTTAGTTGTTCAAGGAATGTTGCTGATGTGAAAAGAAAAGCTACTGGGACAAAAATTTGACAACTTGGGTCAATTGGCTCAATGAGTAGCAACGCTCAATAGCCAATTCTAGAGTATGCGCAAATATACTCGGTTTTAGAAGAGTATCGTGGTAGCCGAAGCTTATGATCCATACTTAGTCGATGATGGCTATGAAGATGAAGAAGAAGAGGTTATTGTAGCTGAATGGAATTAGGGTAAGAAGACTGTAATGGTGCTAAATCCTTGGGGAAGAGGAGTTGAGGAGAGATATGACTTTAATGTCACCAAATTAGACAAGCTCTTCGATTTCTTGAGAAAGGGCAGACTAAGTTGCCCGATGATCATGTCACATTGCCCCCTGATCAATTAAAGAATAAGAAGTTCCACAAATTCCATAATGCTACTTCTCATTCCACCAACGAATGCAGAATTTTCCAGCGGCATATACAGAGGGCTATTCAGCAGGGGAGGCTCAAATTTGATACGCCTTAGAAAATGAAAGTTGATGATAATCCTTTCCCAGGAGATCAAAACATGGTTGATGTTGGGCTATTCAAAGGAAAAACTAAGGTCCTAACATCAACCAAATCAAAAGAAGCTAGAACAGTCGATCCCAAGATGCAAATATCGACTGACAAGTACAGAGAGATTAGAAGACATCGTGCCTAGCAAAAGAGCCGATACGAGCAGTGGAAGACGTCAAAAGCAGAGACAACAAAGCCACGGGTTACATATTGGATTCTATTGAATAAGTGGCAGTGGCAGAAAGAAAAGGATTATTAACGTTGTTTAAAGGATCAAGCGTACCAGCATTAACTGAAAGAAGAGAGGTATGAAAGGAAACAAGTCGAATTACATTGGAATTTTCCATTCTTCAGACATTGCTGGAATAAGGTTTGAAGTTGCCTACCAGACATGACTGTCTAGAATGTAGCAATCAGTATCGAGAGTATAGGCAATCTCAAACCAGTCACCGGTCTATCCATGCTTAAGATGCATATCATCATAATAACATGGATCGGCATTTAAAAAATAAAAGCGTTCATGATCGGCTTGAAAAAAGAGTTGTTGACCAGGACTGGGTTGATCATGAAGAGAAAAACAATGAAAGAAAATATGTTTAGCAGGAGGGCCAATGGTGTCCAGGAGGTTTAACAAGAAGCCAAAAGAGAAGGGTGCAATGCCTAAGGAATAAATAGATGGAATAGGCCCAGGCATCCGATAAACCTCAAGTATGGCATACCAAGCAGACAGCCGATAGAAAGCAACCATTGGCTAATATCCAAATAGCTTTTCTGTTGCTATCAGAATTCAGAGCTCCGTCAGATCAAGAAGTTTATTCTAATTTCGATGAATCGGAGTATGAGGAGATAATTGCCAAGTTAACGGTTATACAACAAGCAGTATTTGACAAATCGGTCAAACATCGGCACTTAAAAGCTTTATATATGAAAGGTCTTGTTGATGGGAAGCCGATGAACAAGATGGTGGATGGAGGTGCTTCTATCAATCTTATGCCTTACACTACTTTTCGTAAACTTGGCAAAGGACCAGAAGATTTGATGGAGACTAACATGATGCTTAAAGACTTCGGAGGTAATATGTCTAAGACCCGGGGGGCAATAAATGTCGAACTAACAATTGGAAGTAAGAATCTGCTCACAACATTCTTCGTCATCGATGGAAAAGGGTCATACAGTTTGCTCCTTGGTTGTGATTGGATTCATGCGAACTGTTGTATTCCATCGACCATGCATCAGTGTTTGATTCAATGGCATGGAGATGATATCGAACTGGTTCGTGCTGATGAGTCTGTGAGCATCACAATAGCCGATCCAGTCTTTTGGGAAATAGGAGACGTCGAATGTTTTTTTGGTAAGTCATGGGAAGGAGGCTTCATTAAGATCAGCAATGAAAGCCAACAGCCGATGCAAGCGATCGGCTCATAGAGTTTGTTTTAGTAGAAAAGTCATGGCTTCACGTCGGCCGTTGGATTAAAGGAAAAATAAACATTGAGTCTTGGAGATGGATTTAGGCCGACGTATATGAATGTTAAGTCAAAGTGCAAGCATGATTCAGAGTTAATGGATTTCTTAAATAAGTTCTATTTCGTTTAATAGGATGCTTGACTTGGGTTGATTAATCGTTTGACCTTTGATATGAAAAGTTCTGTGGCGTGTTATCCTAACATTTGATCGACACTTGATAGCCGATTCGTTCTTGGCTCTAATACTGATACCAGGAGGGTATCGCCTCTAGTTCAAAAAATGAAAATCTTCAAAGACAATGAAAGCCGATACGATATGAATCACCTATAGAGCAAAAACAAAAAGCAAAAAATAGTCATACACAAGGGCATTGCACTGAGGCGCATTCATGAAAGAACAGGAGTCTTTGTTCATCAGATTACCCTAAGTACAGACTAATCAAAGACCTTGTTCACCACATCCTGAGCGGATGTCATGTCTACTATGGCCTTCGCTGCCATGATGAATTCTTCGAGCAGGTCCTCATGCTCCTTAGGGCCATCGCCCATTAGGAAACTAGTCTCCATGGCATGGAGGTCATACCTAGTTTGGACTTGTGCCATGGTCAACGCCACCACCGCACCATGACGAACGCCGTGGAGGGCAATCTCTCGAACATGAACCGGGACATCTTGGACATGAGCATCGATAGGCTAACCCCGTGCATTGATGGTGTCTGTGGCCACGTTCACCGCCAGTTGGAGAGACTTTAACTGCACCGTCAGGGCTAATAGTCACGGGAACAAAAGATTATCAAGATAAAGATAATGCAAGTCGAAGTGAGGCATTCTTGGAATTTATCTTACCCGCCACCATGGCATTAGACTCAGACAGCCACGCTCGAATGGCATTGGCCTCCTCCTTAGCCGTGTGAAGGGTGACCTGAGAGACCCCGAGGCGAATCTCTAGTTGGTCATTCTCCCAAGTCACCTTGGAATAACAATTTTGAGTCATCCTCCACTCATGAAGGTAGCGCCAGGCGTCGTCGCCATTGTAGGAGTTAGAAGAATCCAACGATGAGGCCAGCACTGAAGATGCGGCGTCAGAAGGCCCGCTAGCCCTGGGAAGAGGATGGAGACTATCATTCATAACAAACTTGTAGGCGAGTCAGAACTGTTCATCATCATAAACAAAAAATGTCAATCTCACCTCATGCGTCGAAGACGCTGGTTCATCGGCATGTTCTCCTCTAGGATTTCCTCCACCACGTGCTTGCCTCGGTTGTCTTTGTCGACCATGAGGGATGATTGGATCTATGAAAGGGAGAAGGAAAACCGCTATAGGGTTTCGGCAGGCGAAGAAGAGCAAAGGAACAGTTGCGAGAGGAGATGTGTTCGAGGCCGAAGCCACCGGCTAGTAATTGAAGACCTGAAGCGAAGAGGCGGCCGCCCTAGGACACGCAAAAGGCAACCACAATTAATGGAAGGCAAAGCGCCACTTCACTAATGCCGATGGGAATATGACGTTGAGCAACTGAAGGTAGAAAATCAAAGGGTTCTCTTAATAAAAGCCATGTTTTCAGACTTGATTGGATTAGAAGTCTAGGATCGGCTGTATCAAATTGGCTCTTTAGCCGAAAAAAGAAGTGTAATTAAATAACAGAGAGTATGATCGATTCTACACAAGATACACGTTGACATGTAGATTTCAAGTCTAGAACGTCATGGGTCGCTCTCAAAATTTCTAAGCCGAATAGCATTAGCTCCCACGATCTATTTGACTTCTTCGGCTGATCTAGGGATGCTCTCGAAGATGTACTTATGACGGTCAATGGCAATGAGACTCCAAAGAAAGCTAGGGATGGATTACCCTTGACAGCCAAAAGTGAAATAGCCGGTATGGTTGCCTAATCAGGAGAAACCTTATTGGATCAAACGTTGTGCGCCTGGTAATATTTACATTTTTGGAAACACTGAGAGGAGAAGAGGAATTCGGCAAAGCAATTGAATGGGGAATATTTAAAGGAATATTACCCTAACGTTTGGAGTAATACTTGATAGCCAATTTGCTTAGCTGTTAGTTCTAATAACCGATACCAGAAAGGTATTGCTTCTAGTGCGAAGATAAACCCAGAAGGGTAAAAGTCAATACGATACGTGTCGCTCGTAGGAGCGAGGCAAACACGGACAAAGTGGTGCATGAAGTAAAAGGAAAATCATTGGAGACAATGGAATTGTTTGCTTGATGTCACTTATTACAAGCTATAGACCAAAAAACGCTTTGTTCACTATATCATCGGCCTGGGAGGTCCAGACTAAAGAGTTGGTGGTGTCGAAGAAATCCTTGACCAAGCGCTCATAATCTTTAGGGTATCCAATGGCTGGAGCTCCATGGGGAAGAAGCCAAAGATCATAGCCGGAGTGAACTTGTGCAGTAGCTAGCACCATGGCAGCGCCATGACGAACGCCATGAGGAGCAGCTTCTCAGACGTGGTTTGGGATGTCGTACAAGCGAACTACTAGAACGGCGCCCCTGGCATTGACGAATCCAGCCGCATGGTCCGTAGCTAAACGAAGGCTTTCTAGCTGAGCCGATAGATCTAAAGGATTTAAGGAAGAGGTGATTAGGGTATTGGAGGCAAAAGTTAAGAAGAAATAGAAAATTATGGTAAATGTCTTACCAGCGATTCTAGCTTCAGCCTTGGCTAGCCTCTCCCACATCGGGTTAGCCTCAGGGGGTGATCGGCCCTAAACTATGGCCAGAGCTAACTCTACAATAGCAAGGCAGTCGGCAAGTTTCTCACCGATCCGGTCAATGGAAGCGATTAAGTCATTGTTATCTCTAGACCTCCTTAAATAACGGGGAAGCTGGTGATAAATTGGTGCTAAGGATGACCCCAAAGGCTAAGCAGAGTCAGCCCTCTACTCTGAAACGATAGGAGCATCACGAGGTGCACCCTCTTGGCGATGGATGCACTGGCGCGATGATGCAGATCCATCAAGAGCCTCCTCAGCAGATCTATTGTTGTTCTTCATGATCTCAAGCCTATGGAAAAAGCAGAAACTATACTAAGGATGCAGGAGGTTTTTCGATCCAGAGCCATGACCCATATATATAGCCCAGGAAGGCAAGAAGATAGACTTCGTCGGGGGTGTAAAACTAAAATCAGGAACGGAAATGAATCGACACTCCAAAAATTCAGGGGATAGATAACGAAGAAATAACAAATTCGAACTTATTACTTCCTCGAATTACAAAATATCGTGGGTGGATACAAAGAATTTACATTGACTAGAGACCGACCCACCAAGACTTCTTTGGATTGAAGAGAGTCCAGATCCCCATAAGGCCGAAGGTCATCGTGAACCGAGTCATGTCGGCCCGTTGATAGAATTATGCTAAGAAAAGGGAAAAGGCCACCCAACAAATGCCCAGCTGATTCTCGGTGGCTGAGAAACTGTGGGAAAGAAGCCTATGGCTTTCCTAGTGGGCATTTGGTGGAACGAACAAGGGGAAGGTGTCCACTCATTTTAGCCCTTCCAAACACTAGAACAGCTCTGCGAGCATGGTGATAAGATAGGTGATATCACAAGGCTTCTTCTAGCCGCAGTAGCTGATCCGCTTGCTCGACAAGGCGCTAGAATGAGCGACACAATCACCCTATGCACAAGGATTCTTCTAACCACTCAAGATCTTCGTAGTAAAAGAATGGACCATGGAGGGTCCGATGATGCTATAAGCACTCGAGGGAGCAGATGGAAGAAAAACATGGCTAGATTGTTGAGTTGCTCTCACTAGGGTTGGATAAACATTTTATAGCCGGCCCGGAAAGATGAATCCAAGTGCCTATGAAGCAGTGACGCTCTTGTAAAAGTTTTGAGGCATAGGCTCATGAGCTGTGGACGGCGACAAATAGTAGACCCCAGATTAAGATTCTCTGTCCGTAACTGCGGACGAATCAGGGATACAAACATGATAATTTTGGAATAAAATTACTATTATCCCAAAATTAGGGGGCATGTGTTTACACCAAAATTTGGAAGGAGTCTCACGGAGACTTAAAAGCTCCTAAGATCATGTCATCAAGGAAGCAATTGCGTGCAGATCAGAATTAGCTGATTCAAATGCAGCACCGGAATCGGCTTTCTTCAGGCAGCGCTGGCAGATAATGACAAAGGCTATGATCGGCGCCAAGATGAAACATGATGGACTCTACAAAAGGGGAAAGATTAGAGTCCAAGTTATCTTAAATTAGGAATGTTTTCCTTTATACGGAAGATTGTAATAAATCATGATCAAGTAGGATTCATGTTTAGACTCTGTATATAAATATCAAACTCAAGCTATTGTAAAGACAATAATCAATCCAATATACAAGTCATTTACTTTTTTAGCTCCGGCCACCCTTTAGAAGTAGGAGTAGAGTAAATCTCGGCGAGTTCTTCAGCAAGTGTGGCTGCATCGATCCGATCGACCTCCACAGCTTGTTGTAAGTACCATCATGGCTTATACCTCTGTTTGTATGACTACATCGATCCGGTCGACCTCCACTGCGACTCTGGTATAAGTTAGTTACCGATTATTGCCTAGTTCAAGTATGGCTGCATCGATCTGGTTGACCCCCACTACATGAACTAGATCAAGGACAAGTTATCGGCTCTACCTTAGAATGGCAGTCTTTGATAGATTCATTAAGTTACTGATATTGCTTATTGCTTTCATTATTTATCTAAATTACAGCAATATCACTCTGCCCGATTGGGATTGATCTAGATCGGTCTTATATCCTATTTAGCCCACTGTTTGTTAATCTAAAACTGATCTAATTTGTACATTAAATGATGAGTTGCATTTTATCGGTTGTTTTACATCAATCTTAATTGTGCGTAGCGTGCGGTTAAAGCATGTTGCGTCTTGAGTAGATTTATTGGCTAGCGAAAACTATTCCATGACCCATTATCACGGCCTATGTGATTCTGCCTCACACCCCACTATTAGCACCGTGGAGTGGGGATCGTTATTCGGTAGGTCTATTCCTAATAAGGCATGACTTTAACTGTGCGCTATGCCTGAATCGGCTATTTTAGCCGATATCGAGTGCTTTCACGAACAGTTCGCATCACGAGACCATTGAAGTAAAGATAGGTTGAAAGATGTGTTAGCCCCATGATCTTATTATTGTATTACGGCCTACTTGATTCTGCCTCATGCCCCACTGATATTAGTAATGAGTTAGGGTCTTCGAGTCTATTATTATTTTTATGGCCTGCATGATTCTGCCTCATGCCCCACTGGTCATAGCAATAGATGAGATCTAACATGTTCATTAGATTTATCTTTATTAAATGGTTAAATAGTATTGAATTGTTTCTTTATATAAAAAGGGGTTCAGTTGCTTGTAATCATTGGCTCAGCATAAACCAATCATTGTTGACATCTTATTGCCATTGATTAATATTTGCTCAAATAACGACATTTATCTTGAATGATAATAGATTCTTCTTATACAACCCAATGAGCTTTAACCGATTTATTCTCATGAATATGCTGGAATTGACTGTTTAGTCGATCTCCTTTCATATCGGCTCTCAGAGCCACACATTTAGAAGTGTCTGGCAACACCGGCAACTTTCGCCCTTAATTACAGATAAGCTTTCTCTCCTTATCAATTACAGGGTCAAATTGACTAGCACGTCTCGAGAGAAGTGCGTAGGATCAACCATCCCTGTGCTAAAGCTAGGCGGATCTACAGCTCCATCGAGCGGGCCCTTCCAACTTGATGCGTGTGTCCTCGGCATGGGACGGAAATTCTGTGTCGACAAACTGTGAACTTAAAACTGGTAAAACCTGAATTAAACCCCAATAGGGGGCGAGTAGGGGTAATTTATGGAGGTAAATTACCTTGGCAGGATCGCTTGGTGAGGTTTCTTTTGGGCGATACTCGCCTCGGTCATATAAGGACCGGTTCGTAGTCCCTCTCGTCTAGTGAGATATTACGTACAACCACATGTCTATATGGGTAGACTTGATCTCACACCCTATTAGATAGAAGTATAATTTCTACTAGGAGGCTGGTGTTGGTAGTAGAATATCATGAGCAGGCACAGATGCAATGTGATCTTCTATGGCCCGATTGGCGTGGTTGCTATGTGATCCTCCACGTTAGGCCCTTTGATTTTTGGCCGCGTTCGAGCCCATGTTATTGTATGTTTGGCCTTGTTCAAACCCATATTATTGATGATTTGGTATCATCGGCACTATTGTGTTGGGATGATTTGGTATCGTCCGAGATTATATGATGGGATGATGTGCTATCATCTAAGATTATGAGATGGGACGATTTGGTATATCCTCCCGAGTTTAGTGTGTTTTCCAACCCCTGAGAAGCCACGGTAGAGTTGTATGGACATCTAAGGTCGTGTACATTCGGGTACAGGATCTTGTTAGACCTGTCTAAGCCATAACGATGCGTCGAAATATGTCTATCTTATGGGAAAATTTGTACACCTCTGTAGAGTTTATTCAATCTATTTGAATAGCCACGTCCTTGGAATGGGCATATGCTGGGATGAGATACTATGATTAGACTTCTACAACTGTGATAATCTGGTAAGACATATTTTACTACTTTGATAAACTATAAGTAACCCGAAAACTAGTGAGAATGGTAATACTCTATTAGGGTCCAACCTATAATTATAACTACTTTACCCTACCACTTTGACCTCAACCACCTTATACCTTCCCCTTTCACCTCCCCTCCACCCAAAGTTTAGGGCTTGCTGAGTATTTTATGTACTTAACCCCATTCATTCTATGTTTTTAAGAGTAAGGCTATAGGAGCACATACCTGGATGGAACTATTGGAGTTACGCGATGATAGGACAATAGGAGAACGTACGAGTATGGAGCTATCGAGGACTACGCAAGGATTGGACAACCAGAGGATACTTGAAGATGGAACCGTGTGACTACACGAAGAAGCTACGCTAGGACTACGACGATGGGATATAGGAATACGCTTAAGGAATAGTCTAGGGTTACGTCCGCACTCTAAGTTGCCTGTAGGAATGGAGCCACGATGATATAGGACCGCTGTCTTAGAACTCTGATATATGATATAAGGCCTATGGCCCAAGCTATGTAAACCCGAACTATGTAATGTGTTTCCCCGTTAGCAATAAAAGTATGGTTTCTTATATCAATCTTGTTCGAATTATGCGTATCAGCTACTAATCCAGGGACTGATACATAATGCACAGAGGACCCTAAATTAGGGGCCCGACACATAGGTAGAGGATGGGGGCGGCAGAGGAGGAGGCCTAGCGCCGGCAAAAGGATCGATGGGAATCGGCGGAGGAGGACGCCCGATGCCAATGGAGGAGGGCTGGCGCCCCGACACAAGGATGGGGAGAGGCGGCATGGGCAAGAGAGGGAGATACGAGCGGTGGTGAGAGAGAGGAGTAAAAGGATGTAAAAATATTTTAAAAAATAGATTAATGACAAAGTGGGTTTATGTGCCAAGTAGATCCATATGAGTCAAAATGAGGAGTTATTTTATGAAACATTGCAGAGCTAAATAAAACCGTTCCACCAAAAAAACTGAAGCATGGACTATTTTTGCTAAAGCCGAAACACTCTACCAGAAAAAAAAAACTCGAGCAAGAACTATTTTAGCTAGAGCCAAAAACTCTACCAAACATGCCTTAGCTCGCGTGTATATGTGCTCCAGCCAGCTGCCTGATTGCTGCTCCCTGTCCTCCTACCATGGCTCACCAAGAAAAATGATAAAGGAAACTTATATTAAATTCTCAAAGCATTATATCAAAGGTTATACAAGGCCTTAAAACATATTTTTGATCTCTGCTTAGAAAACACACACAGTCACAAGATTAAAAGTATTAAAAAGGATTTAGTGACAACCAAATCCATAGACTAGATGGATATTAGAAAATTTTCATACCAATAAAAGTTCACATGGTCCGCCGGCAGCGCTTAATAAATGAAGCAGGGGCACGACAGAGGACAAAGAGAGTAAGGCCCTGTGTTGCTTCCTGCGGTGCCTTCTAAAATTTCTGTCACATCAAATATTTAGATATATTCATAGAGTATTAAATATAGACTAATTACAAAACTAATTGCATAACTTACGACTAATTTATGAGACGGATCTTTTAAGCCTAATTAGTCCATGATTTGACAACGTGGTTCTACAGTAAATATGTGCTAATGACATATTAATTAGGCTTAAAAAATGTCTTGCAAATTAGCCTCCATCTATGTAATTGGTTTTGTAATTAATCTATATTTAATGCTCCTTATTAGTATCTAAACATTCGATGTGACATAAATTTTAGGAGCGACTAAAGAAACAAACACCCCCTAACTATTTTCAAGCCAAAACGCTATAATAAACGACTTACCCAGGCCACGGGCCCTAGGAGCGAAGCTATGTCGCGGACAGTGGGTGCAAATGCACCCCCAAAATGTGTAAAAACTATTGATTTGTTTAAAATTTCACCATATATGTACCTATAGGACAAATGTCTATGCACCCACAAGGCAAGTGCATCTTTCCTCGAATTTACTCTAGCTTCGCCACTAACGGGCCCTGTTGTAGGAAAAGCTCTGCCACCTGTGGATCTCTACTCCTTTGCCACCTAGCTCCTCTAATTTCGTGTTGTGCTACTCTCTCCCTCAAAAAATATGAGACCATGTTCATCTTAGGTAGGGAGTCTGCAAAGCAGTTTGTAGATAGGAAATTATAGAAAGCTAGATTATTGTCGAAGCTAAGGGGTCAAAGGCTATAATGGCACCCTCAATAGTAAGAGTCAGGTAACAACTCTTAGATACTATCTTATCATATATGCCCACATGTAAGGTGTTCTTTATCATGTATTCTCTATCTTATCAAGAGAAAGATACTCTCATGCAATATGCATAAGTACGTGCAAGCGCAAAGAGCTTAGCTCTTGTTTTCGTGCTAGCTCAAAGGATTTTGTCCTCTCTCGTTCACATGGCATAAATACGTATAAAAACTATGTATCTAAAAAAACAAAAACACCTTATAATTTAGAACGGAGGAAGTATTAGCTAAGAGAAACTTTTAATTAGATGTAGTTTTTTATCGCTTGAAACAATGTTTTACTAGCAGTCTACTATAGTATAATGTACTCCGTATATGAGTTATATGTACTCTTTTGATTCCCAAAAAAATATCACTATGAGGTCCGTGCTAATCATTTTTTATTTGATTAAGTCTTTAGAAAATATTACTAACATTTATATCTTTAATAAGTTTATTATAAAAATATATGAAGCGGTTAGTCTAATAATACTAATTACACACCATAAAATATTTAATTTTTATATATAATTAGTTAAAGTTAAACATGTTTGACTTCTTAAATTAGAATGTCACTTCTCTAAGATATATGAAGTAGCTTTTTTAAGAAAAAATAAACTAGTTACGTATAGCCTTGATCTATACTCCCTCGTCAAATTGGTGTTGTTTTCACTTCTCGAGTCAAACACTTTTCACTCTGACCAAATAGGCCTCGCTCGTTTCGCTGAAAGAACAAGTCGAAACACTATTCCGGCTGATTTGTTGTGAGAGAAAAACACTGTTCCGTCTGAAAAAAATAAGCTGAAAAAGACGGATTATAAGAGAATCGAACATGGCCAAAAAAATATTAATCACTCGCTTGATCGTTTCTGTGGCTTATAAGCCGGTTGATGCTACTTTGTTGTGAGAGAAAAATAATATATCATGACTGATACGATCAAACGAACATGGTAAATATTTGTAATACATAATTAGTATCATTAGATATATTATTAAATATATTTTCATAATAAACTTATTAAAAAATATAAATATTGTTGATATTTTCTATAACCTAATTAAACTTAAAAAAAGTTTGACCCCGTACCAATACTTATTTTTGGGA
This sequence comes from Miscanthus floridulus, assembly GCF_019320115.1. Classification (NCBI taxonomy): domain Eukaryota; kingdom Viridiplantae; phylum Streptophyta; class Magnoliopsida; order Poales; family Poaceae; genus Miscanthus; species Miscanthus floridulus. The sequence continues at coordinate 24,328,587 of NC_089584.1, forward strand.
CGGAGTGTCGCGAGTAGATCTTTGCATTGAGAGCAGGGAGGCGTTTATGGCATTGACAGGCGGCTGGTATGGACCACCAATCGAGTGCGTGTGGCGTCGTCGGTGGAAACGTACTACGCGTCGCCCGTCCGCACGTTTATAACACGCCCGTACGAGGCGCCCTGCGCTTGCAGCTGCCTTATCTACAGTATGCCCCCACACCCCCTAGCCTCTGACGCAAGCCGGCGTGACGTACGGTCCGCCTCGTCTGCCCTGCGTCTGCGTGCGCGGCAGAACCACAAAAGGCTTTGGCTCGGCTGCCCTCTCGCGCGCCCGTCGGCCTCGCTGCATGCATGCCAGCTTAGCTGGCGCTCATCAGCAGGACAGCAGCTATCTTCTCGAAACGATCGGATAAAAAGCGTGGGATGCACTGTTTAAACCATATACTCCCACCGTCCTAAAAACAAGTGCTCATCTCTCACTTCAAAAGTCAACCGATCTTATAATTAATTAAATTTATAGAAAATAGTATTAACATTTGCATATCTAAATAGAAATGAGACGGACAAGAGAAACGAGATAAATGTTATTTTATTTCTTATGTATAGACCTTAAGCTTAAGGTAGATTTTTTTGTAGATTCTTATGGGGTGTGTGCACAGTGCTTACATTCGATCACCGTAGCAACATTGAATGCTCAATGCCATCTTTTTGATACTTTGTGGATGCCCTGGAAGACTATAAGTAGACTTTATGCTGAGATGGAGCCGAGAAACGAGAGAGAAGCAGGTTGTAAAAATTTAGAGCTAGCTAATGCACAAGTTTAAAAAAAAAACATCATGGAGAAAAAATGTGACATATATTAATGATAAAGTATGTCTGAGTAGCCAACTGCTACAGTGCACAAGACTAAGGACAGTTCTATCTGTGTTCAAGTAGATAGCTCATAGAATATTTTATTTAATAAAAAGAAGAGAGTGACAAGGGCACCTGCAGCGGTGAACCGACTCATCCAGGAGAGAGACAGCCACATCGGGTCCCAGATAAAGTCGATTTCTGCTCTCATCTGAGCTGTGTGGGTCCCATTATAAATAAACAAGTCTATGGTCCGTTTCTTTGGAGGAATTTTAGAGAAATATGAAGGAATCCGGATGAATCTGAAGGAATTTGTGAGAGAAAATACTGTTTCGGATGAAAAAAGAAGCGGATTAAGCCAAGTTTAAGAGCATACAATCCGTTCGTGTGCTCTTAAACTTGGCTTAATCCGCTTCTTTTTTCATCCGAAAAGTGTTTTCTCTCACAAATTTCTCCAGATTCCTCCATATTTCTCTAAAATAGGGTGTTTAGTTCTTTAGCCGCTCCTAAAATTTATGTCACCTCGAATGTTTAGATACTAATAAGGAGCATTAAATATAAATTAATTATAAAACCAATTACATGGATGGAGGCTAATTTACGAGACGTTTTTTAAGGCTAATTAATCTATCATTAGCACATGTTTACGGTAACACCACGTTATTAAATCATAGACTAATTAGGGTTAAAAGATTCGTCTCGTAAATTAGTCGCAAGTTATATAATTAATTTTATAATTAATCTATATTTAATCCTCTCTAAATATTGAATGCGACATAAATTTTAGCAGCCACGGTAGGAACAGGGCCTATGGCTGGGTGTCCGCAGCTGGCCCGTACCATTGCCAAATAAAAAAATCATTCATTTGCTGTTAGTCATCTCACAAGCAGAGGCAAGTGGTCCTGCCTTCATTTTTTTAATCAGCATGAGTCGACTCTGGCAGGCGAGTCGATTTATTCTCTCTCCTCAGATGAGTCGCCTGCGCTTTTTATAAAAAGCTAAGCTCACATTTTTTTTTACACATATGTTCACATATTTTTTTTTCTATACTAGCATGTTAATTTTAGGTTGCTTTATTTTTATTTTTCAAAATTTGTGTAAGCTACTCCCCCGTCCCAATTTAAATGCACGTTTAGGATTCAAATGGGCAAAATACTGTAGCTGGCAAATTATAATTCTACCCCTAAAAAGTGCAGTTGTTGTCACTGGAACAATGTTGATTGACGCAGCAAGAGAATAAAGCCAACAACAGTATACAGTAGAAATGTGTGGCCACAATTTCACTGGGACATCAACAGACAAAAAAGCAACAGTGGATGGACTGAGGCCTCATTCGGATGATGCTAAAAAAAGCATGGTTCACGGATGGTTTCTACTGTTCATGGATGGTTCTCTCTTATAAATTCCTTCAGATTTCTCCAGATTCCTCCAAGCGAACAGGGCCTGAATGTGTGGAGGAGACTATGCTGCACTTCCTGCATTTCTTTTTTTTTAATCGGACTTTTATTTCCTCAGACGAAGTGCAGGTTACATATACCAGTACACTGCTTACGCTTCAGATGCATTGTGTCCATTTATTTTGGGAAATTTTTTTGAACTGTAAACGTGCGGTTATTACGGGACGGAGGGAAGCAGTAAGATTTAACTGATGGTGTACCGAAGGAGACAACTGCATTGGAATGGACCTACCATTTTCTTCGGCTCGAGTGGACCCTCGCCATTTGGCTTTATTTCTCCGTCGTCAATCTATTCTTTCCCTTGACAATATGGTTTCCATCTCTATCAATCCAGGTCCTTGTTTAGTTCCATCAACTTTGCACCTTTAAATTATGCACAGTGCAAGATTTTCCATCACATCACATCACATTAAATCTTTGAACATATGCATGGAGTATTCAATATAGGTAAAAAAATAACTAATTACATGATTTGGTTGTATTTTAGGAGACGAACATTTTGAGCCTAATTAGTCAACGGTTGAACAATTATTATCAAATACAAACGAAATACTACAGTACTACTACAGTATTGTGTACTTTTTGGATGTCCAAAGTTTGGGCAACTAAACACACCCCAGCTTTCTTCCCCGACAGAAAAGACTGTTGGGCTTCAAAATAAAATTGTACTACACTCGATCGCTAGATAGCTTTCTTGTTCTTGAGCGTTTTTGTCGCTTCCACTGCTGCTCGTCTACCCTGATTTGGAGGCCTTTACTCTCTGACCGGTCTTTTGGTATACTCCTACTCCAGTATGTAGTACTGCCTACTGCTCTCTTCCTGATGGATCAGGTTTTAAGTGTAAACATGTGGCAGCCACCAATGATACAGCAGCATGCACAGCACAGGCAGAGACAGACAGGTCTGAAAATTCATGTGAACCGTCACGCACCTTTGTTAATTACAGTACGTTCGTCATCTTTCATATGTAGAATGCTGCGACCAGCCGAGGACTTTAGTACATCAACGTGGCTCTCCTCCGTGAAGCTTCTTCAGTCTTCACGCTTTCCATGTCTATGTCCAAGTCCAATGCCTGCAAACAGTTGGAATAATTAGAGAAGCAAGCATCATCTCCCTCATCAGTGTGATGACCGATGTTGACGGACTTACCTCCGTCCACTAACGAATGCAATTCATGTTCTAACCTTAGTCAAATTAGCTAAACTTTAACTAAATTTATAGGAAAAAAGTAACAGTATTTATGACACCAGATAAATGTATTATAAGAATAATATTTCATAATGAATACAATGGCATCTTTTTAGTATCATAGGCATTGATATTTTTTTATAAGTTGGATCAAGTTTAAATAATTTGACTCGGTAATCTTAGAATTATATTTTCACGGAGGTAGCATGTCTTTTCAGCATGACAAGTAAACACGAAACACTTGGCTTTCTGTTCTAACCTTACTATTCGTCAAATGACTTCACATTCTGTGCTCAACAGACACTTGGCTTCCCGTTCGTTCTAACCTTACAATTCGTCAAATGACTTCATATTATGTGCTCAACAGTCATTATACTGTGCGCTTATGTCTCGGAAAGTCGGAAGGGAACGCGCCACAAAGTGACACACACCGTTCGTGCCAAAAAATGTGAAAGAAACTGGGACAGACATGACTCACCAGCCGTATAACATACGCAGACAAGAGAGACTGAACAGCACCGCACGCACCAAAAGATTCTGAACAGTGCACATACCTATTTGATTTTTTTTTTTTGGAACTCACATACCTATTTGATTTGTACGTACATATGTAAGGCCGGTCCATTCTGGCGTAATCAGTGTCATGTCAGGAACCAATTCGCAGACCTGGACCGCTCGTCCGCTCCCATATTCGGTAAAGGACCCATCCTCACAAATTTACAGATCCTTATTACTCGGGCGTGAACCGGGACCTCACCTCCACGCTGCCAATTTTACAGAGCATCTTCACAAAGATACGCTAATCCCTCCAGCCGCAGCCCGCCGGTGGAGCACCAGCCAGGCAGGCACCACCCACCAGGCCACCGCGGTGCACTCCTCTTGACAGATCAATCAAATTCTAAAGAGCGTCGTCAGGGGCCGTCCAGTTCTTTTTCGCCCAATTACATTTGAACTATATAATTTTTATTCTCGTGTGCCCTGGAAGCCAAACGCACAGCTGCACTCGTAATGGTAGAACTCTAGCTCTTCTGCGGGGGCAGGAATATATTAACATGTGTAATTGGTATTATGGTTAGTTTACAACAAAATCGTTTAGAATTTTTACAATGAATAAAACACCACTTATGCACCACGCCAATCAACCAAAATGCTACATACATTAGAAGAAGCATAGAAACAAGTATTATCTAGCTGAAACTACTTGAAGAAAAGACCCTTCTTTCTTCCTCTTCTCCTCTCAAGAGCCTGCGAAAGATAGACATCTAATGTCAGTGTTGAAACAGTAGGAAGATATAAATGCACACATGATGCACCAGTTTAATATCAGCATCAGCTCGCCATGTTTTTTCCACATCTCTTTAAAGAGTGGATGACACAAGGGGGTGACACTGAGAGAACAAATTCTCTGAAAACAAGTACGTTCAGGAACAACATGCAGTGGCATTTTGATCAGATGATGGAGCTTTCTAGACACCATCTGTGATGATTAAAAGAACAATTTATTTGATAAATAACAGATGAGGCACTCTTTTGGGTGTCTTTCTCCAAAAAAAAGGTTCATCTATTTAAATAGTATACTTGCCGGTATTAACCAAGATACAACATAACCTCTTATGTTATGGCATTCAAAATGACATAAGAGGCAACACAACAATGGATTTTGGTGACCAAACTTAAAAGGTATTCAGAACTTCAGAAATGGTAACATCATACAAGTCAACCAGCACAGCCAATCATACAGAACACACTAACAGCAACTTAGTAAGTCAATAGTTTTATAGTTGACTGCTAGTAGTGTTTTAGAGAAGAGGTGAATGTTGTGCGTTGCCATCAAACATGCTAATAATTTTAGGACAAGTACCACTACTGTTCAACCTGAGCTCTGGCACCAGTTAGTTTTTCAACTGTGAACTCTAGAACTAGAACTGTCCCATTTGCAATCTTGAACTATAAAGTCCGTCCACCTCACACACACAACTGTGAACTCTAGAACTAGAAACTGTCCCATTTGCAATCTTGAACTATCAAGTCCGTCCACCTCACACACAGACAGACAGGCACACAGAAGGTAGTTGTTTTCTGACTAAGTGCCCACGAGCACCAAAATGGGTGATTGCTGGCGTGCTGGCTAACTCGGACACCATGTGAATGAGTTTAGAAGATAGCTGTGTGTTACCCGAGTTGAGGCATTTGTAAGCACTCATGCCATAATGGTCTAGACCGAACTGAGTTTCTTCTTAATGCGAATACATGCAGTTCTCCTTCATGTTCTTTAAAAAAAATGAGATTTTTTAGGTTGTAAAGTGTAAAGTTTTATAGTTCAGTGTTCAAATCAAATGGAGGCCAAAGTTCAAGGATAATAATGAACTTTTTTCATCATGAAATATTACTCAAGAAGTCACAAGCTCTTGATACCCACTTATTGTTGTTGATGAGGATTAGCAATAAAGGGGGTCACTAATATGCTATGTCTTGTACAAGAAAATCATCGTACCATATTTTTGAACAACCTTAATACTAGAACAATGGTATCCCGCAACCTGCAAAGTTAGAACATGAAACAAGATAAGTTGTAAATGATTTATGTTCAGCATAGTATCAAAATTCCTCTAATATAAAGATCATAGCAATACAGTCACTTAAAGCATAAAGGGATTATCGAGTAGAGTACTCTGAGGGCCCAGGGCACAGTACTTGGTTCTGAATGAAATTTGGGATATCTTGATTAAAAAAAACCATTATTTTAATGGTATAACAAAATAGAATAAGAATAAATGTTTTCCTAATCTGGGGGTATAGGGTCCCAGACCGCCATACTTTCAATAGTACAAAATACATAACATAGAAAGGCGAATTTCAACAGTGCCAATTTAAAGAAGTGATGGCGCATGTTGTTATTTTTAAGACAATAGCAGAGATCGCTGCTGCTAATATATTTAACGAAGTAGGAATGTACAAAAACTGTGCTGCTAATAAAAGAAGCAAACAGAGGCCTCATTTGGTACTCACAGTGTATTTTCTACTGGCTTCAGATTATAACTGGCACCATCAGCAGATGTAATCGAGAACTCTGTTGGACGCCCATATGGAATATGAATCTGGATAGGGTATTACAAGATTTGTTATAAGGTGCGCGCTTCATAAACATACAATATGCATGAACATGTTAGATCAATTATGTGAAATGGAAGCAGTTTCAAAGACATAGTTGAAAGGCAAACAAGGTGTCAGACTAGAAACTTCAAGGGCAAAATATGACAAATTTCAGGTGCATATGCACTAGATGGCAAATGTCACCTAGTGCACATGCACCCGAAGTTTGTCATTTTTGTATGAATTTTTCAATAAAACAATTTTGCATCTCTTTGCGACATATATCGTCTATGGCTTTTCCAAGTTTCATTTTTTTCCAAGCGACCAAAATATGTTTTTTAATGAGTTTTCAAGTTTGCAACACTTGTCCAGTTTTCATGGGATACGCAGCCTTATGAAGATAGTGCCAACGTGGATGCCTCTCTGTACAACACTGGTTAAAAACTAAACTAAATTATTATTGCAAAGTTAAAAAACAAGAATATACAGCATTCCAGTTTCTGAAATAAAGTATGCTGAAAAGTAGTGACGTACAGCAGTTCCTTGCTGAAACTTCTCTGTGATAACAACACCACGCTGCCCATTACATTTAATGCTGTAACCTTCCCTCTTTATTGCCAACACAGCTGGTTCCCATATGTCTAAAAATCTGACCTGCTGTTGGAGAATTCAATAGTTCAGATAGTTGTGTGACATCAGAAGAAAGCAATAAGAATTGATGAGTAAATGTGTAATGCAAAATGACAGAGCATACAGGCAGTTGGACTTGGACTTCGTAGGTCACATGCCCAATTTCAAGGGTTCTCTTAATAAGCTCCTTTGTTTCAGGATCTGCATCAAAGATGGTTACTCAAATTCTTATGCAATGCAGCTACTATATAACTTATTATCTAGCATATAGGTATTAGGTACTCCCTCGATCCAAAATTATAAGGCATGCATACGTTTCAAAATTCAAACTTAGTAACTTCTGATCAACAATTATTCTAACTATACAAAAGTTTGCTGACAAAAGTGGTACCACTTGATTCATATTTGAATGTGCATTCCTATGTTTAAGATTTTGTAACTAGCAGTGATACTACTAGAGAAAAGTATGGTCAAAATCCAGCTTAGAAGCAATGCCAAGTTAAGTCGCACCTTATAAAAAAGGACAGAAGGAGCATTACATAGTTGCACATATGGTTTACTAAAACAAAAAAACAAAAAAAACAGAAATACCACTGTTCTTGGGAATTAAGGAAATACAAGGAGATCAAATTGTCCCTTTAGCCACTCTTCAAACATAATAATGGTGAGGTCTTCAAGTTTTTGCCCAATGGCCACTACACCACTAGTTCTCATAGTTTAAGACAGATCAACTGGATCAGCACATTGGATTAATATACATGAACTCAGCCAGTGTTAGATAGCACACCAAAATGTCTTCTAATAGAGCTGGTCCTAAAAAAAGTTCTAAGGAAACACCACATTATCTCAGGTGTTTAAGTTCCTCAATTTGCACTTTCTATGAGAAAAACTAAAATGGAAATGGAAATAACATAATCACAGTTCACTGTTACCAAAAACTCACCACATGAAATTTTTCTCTGGTCGTTGGCATAAACCTTGATAAAGTCTCCCTGCAACAGAAGGTTTCTAGAAGTATTAACAGCAGAATTTATAGTAGGGAATCAGTTTTCTAAAAGCATTTTAACTTGCAGCATATATTAACTCATTTGACATAGTATATTGGTGATGGTAAAGAAAGAAATTGTAACAGAACAATCACTTCTGCAGAAATTCACTGTGGCTTTTTTTTTTGAGAGGAAACTCCGCCTATGGTGGGGCGCCTTTGGTGTCCCAGCATAGCAGGTCCCAAGCCCTGGTAAAAGAGGAGGGTTGTGTTAGGCGCGGCGAGCCAATGTAAAAACTTAGCCACTTTTTGTGGAGATGAAACCCAAAAGAATCCCGTTGGGGCATAACCCTCTTAGCGACGCGCCATGTCGAAACCCGGGTATGATGTTAAATGAGCAAGGGCCGGGTCGTCACCCCCGTAACGCGCCGTGTCGCGATCTGGGCACGGTGTCAAGTGAACAAGGATCGGGTCGTCGCATCCTTAGTGACGCGCCACATCGGCGCCCGGATGTGGTGCAAAATAAGCAAGGGTCTTTACACCTACCTCGGCAGATGCGAAGGGTAAGGAAGCTAGTTGAGCCAACTAGGATCCGTTTAGGTAGCTGGAATGTAGGGTCCCTTATGGGTAAGTTAAGAGAGTTAGTGGACACAGCGGTTAGGAGGTGTAAATATCTTATGCGTCCAAGAGACTAAATGGAAGGGGCAGAAGGCGAAGGAGGTGGACAATACCGGCTTCAAGCTCTGGTACACAGGGACAATTTCAAATAAAAATGGAGTAGGAGTTTTGATTGATAAGAGCCTCAAGGATGGTGTGGTGGATGTGAGAAGGCAAGAGGGTAGGATCATATTAGTTAAACTTGTCATTAGTGATATGGTCTTAAACTTAATTAGTGCATATGCCCCCAAAGTAGGCCTCGATGAGAGTGCTAAGCGGCTTTTTTGGGAAGACTTAGATCGCTTGGTTAGAGCTGTCCCTAGTAGCGAGAAGCTCTTTATAGGAGGTGATCTTAATGGCCATGTAGGTACATCAAGTGCAGGTTTCGAGATGGTTCATGGGGGGCTTCGGATATGGTAGTAAGAACCAGGAGGGAGAGGAAGTCTTAAACTTTACTATAGCTTTTGATCTGATGATAGCTAACACTTTCTTTCGTAAGAGACAGTCCCATTTAGTGACCTTTAGTAGCGGCGAATACTTTGGTCAAATCGACTTTGTCCTTACAAGAAGGGATAAACGAACATGCGTGGACTGTAAGGTGATACCTGGAGAATGTGTGGTCGCTCAACACAAGCTGGTGGTGGCTGACTTCCGCTTTCTAGTGCAAGCTCGTGGGAACAAACAAGCTAGGGTTGCTAGAACGAAATGGTGGAAATTAGAAGGGGAGGCATCAAAGGTCTTTAAGAAAAATGTCATTGAAGATGGCCCTTGGAAGGATGAAGACGATGCAAACAGCATGTGAGAGAAGATGACAACATGCATTCGAAAGGTTGCTTCAGAGGTGCTTGGAGTGACCAAAGAGAGCGGATGCGACTCGAAAGACACTTGGTGGTGGAATGAAGATGTGCAAAAGGCTATTAAGGAAAAGGAGTGCTATAAGCGCTTATATCATGACAGGTGTGTGGACAACATAGAGAAGTACAAGGTGACAAAGAAGATTGCAAAACGAACGGTAAGTGAGGCAAAGGGGCGGGCCTATGAGGACCTTTACCAACGTTTGAGTACGAAGAAAGGAGAGAAGGACATTTATAAGATGGCTAGAGCTCGCGATAGGAAGACAAGGGACTTCAATCACGTCAAGTGCATAAATGATGAGAGGGAGCAGCTCTTGCTGAAGGAGGATGAGATCAGACATAGATGGCAAGAGTATTTTAATAAATTGTTCAATGGTGCGAACAAGAACACCACCGTTCGGTTGGACTGATGGATAAGTCTGGCTGGTCTGGTCTTTGTGGGGCTGCTGGCTGTTGCTGCCACAAGGACAGCATCTTAGCATCTATGACAGCATCTTAGAGGACAGCATATTAGCATCTTAGAATAGCATCTTAGCATCTTAGACTAGCATCTTGGCATATGCTTGTCTGGCTAGCAGCCTATAAATATGTATCTCCAACCCCTCAAGTTGGTATGGCATTTTATGAGAAATAAACCATAAAATTACCCCAACTCCTAGTGTCATCCTCTCTCGATGAGAGTAAGAATTCTGCTACTACCATGAGTAAGAATTCAGCGACTAACATTGACGACTAACATGGACGACTCGTTTGATGACACTAGTAGACGCTTTGTGCGGAGGATTCAAGAATCGAAGGTCAGAGAAGCCTTGAAAAGGATGAAAGGGGGCAAAGCGATGGGCCCTGATGGTATCCCAATTAAGGTGTGGAGATGTCTCGGGGATATAACTATAGTGTAGCTAACCAAGATGTTCAACAATATCTTTCGATCGAACAAGATGTCTGAGGAGTGGAGAACAAGCATATTGATACCAATCTACAAGAATAAGGGAGATATCCAAAGTTGTACTAATTATCGGAGAATTAAGTTGATGAGCCACACTATGAAGCTATGGGAGAGAGTCATCGAGCAGCGCCTGTGAGGAACGACGCAGATATCAACAAACCAATTTGGTTTCATGCCCAGAAGGTCAACCACAGAAGCAACCTTCTTAATAAGACAAGTTATGGAGCGGTTTAGAGAGCAGAAGAAGGACCTCCACATGGTTTTCATTGACTTGGAGAAGGCTTATGACAAGATACCAAGAAATATTATGTGGTGGGCTTTAGACAAACATAAAGTCCCATCAAAGTACTTGACTCTCATCAAGGACATGTACAACAATGTTGTGACTAGTGTTCGAACAAACGATGGTAACACAGATTACTTCCCGATTAAAATTAGACTTCATCAAGGGTCAGCCTTAAGCCCGTATCTCTTTGCCTTGGTAATTGATGAGATTACCAGAAATATACAAGAGGATATCTCTTGGTGTATGTTGTTCACCGATGATGTAGTGCTAGTGGACGAATGCCAGGTGGGAGTAAATAAGAAACTAGAGTTATGGCGGCAGACCCTTGAGTCTAAAGATTTTAGATTGAGCAGAACTAAAACCGAATACATGAGATGCGACTTTGGCGGAGCTGCACAGGAGAAGGGAGATGTGAGGTTGGAAGATCAAGTAGTGCGTAAGAAGGATACCTTTCGGTATCTGGCATCGATGTTAGTCGCTGAATTCTCACTCTTGGTAGTAGGAGAATTCTTACTCTCATCGAGAGAGGATGACACTAGAAGTTGGGGCAATTTTCTTGTCTATTTCTCACACAAGCTCACACAAATGCCATACCAACCTGAGGGGTTGGAGTTACATATTTATAGGCTGCTAGCCAGCCAAGCATATGCCAAGATGCTAGTCTAAGATGCTAGTCTAAGATGCTAATATGCTGTCCTAGCTAAGATGCTGTCCTCTAGTCTAAGATGCTGTCCTCTAAGATGTTGTCCTCTAGTCTAAGATGTTGTCCTAAAAACAGAAAAAACAGCCACAAGGACCATGACCATGTGAGCATCATAGCCCCACAAAGACCAGCCACACATGAAACTTATCCATCATTCTCCCCCTAAGTCTTGTGCGTCGTCTTGTGGGAGAGTTGAACCATCCTAGTCCTGGAGCAGAGCTCAAGGAACTTGATCCTCCCAAAGGGCTTGGTAAGCAGGTCCGCAAGCTGGTCCTTGGTGTTGATGTAGCTCGCCTTGATGCTCCCTTCCTCCAAACAGCCTCGGATGAAGTGGTACCTCACCCGGATGTGCTTGCTGCGTTCGTGGAACACGGGGTTCTTTGCCAGGGCCAGAGCGGACTTGCTGTCCACCCTGAGCTCCACCGCTCTAGTGTCTCTGCCGAGGAGATCACCAAGCAGTCGAGCGAGCCAGAGCGCCTGAGTTGAAGCGATGGAGGCCGCTATGTACTCGGCCTCGCAGCTGGACAGGGCCACCACCTGCTGCTTGACCGACTGCCAGCTAACGAGGCACTTGCCGAGGAAGAAGAGGATCCCGCTCGTGCTCTTGCTGGTGTCGATGTCGCCGGCGTGGTCGCTGTCGCTGTACCCAACGAAGTGTGCCGCCCCAGGGCACCTCGGGTAGTAGAGGCCGTGGTCGAGAGTCCCCGCAACGTAGCGGATGATCCTCTTCACAGCCTGTTGGTGCTCCGTCGTCGGTCGCTGCATGAACCGACTAACGTAGCCGACGGAGAATGCCAAGTCCGACCGTGTGTGGGCGAGGTAGCGAAGGCTCCCCACAAGACGCCGGTACTGTGTAGCGTCCACCTCCTCCGTCGTGCTGTCGCGGCTCAGCTTCAGCCTCTCCTCCATCGGAGTAAGAGCTGGGTTGCAGTCGGTGAGCCCAGCTAGCTCAACGACGCGCTTGGCGTAGGCGGTCTGTCGAAGCGTGATCCCAGAGTCATCCTGGTGTACCTCGATTCCCAGGTAGAAGGAGAGAGGCCCCAGGTCACTCATCTGGAAGGTGGCCTTCATCTCTTCCTTGAATGCCGCCACCTCCGCATCCTTGGTGCCGGTGATCACCAAGTCGTCGACGTAGACACCCACCAGCAGGGCATTACCTCCATTGCCCCGTCGGTAGATGGCCGCCTCGTGCGGGCTTTGCTCGAAGCCCATCCCCTTTAGCGTGGAATCCAGCTTGGCATTCCACGCCCTCGGTGCCTGCCGCAAGCCATAGAGGGCCTTGCGCAGGCGGAGCACCTTGCCCTCCTTGCCAGGGATCGCAAATCCCGGCGGCTGGTGCACGTAGACCTCCTCCTTCAAGTCGCCGTTAAGGAACGCCGACTTGACGTCCATGTGATGAACACGCCAGCCCTCCTGGGCAGCTAGCGCAAGGAGGAGTCGCACGGACTCCATCCGTGCCACGGGAGCAAAGGCGTCGTCGAAGTCGACCCCCTCCTACTGCACGAAACCTCGTGCCACCAAGCGAGCCTTGTACTTGACAATGGCGCCGGCTTCATCCCTCTTCAACTTGTACACCCACTTAAGGGTGATCGCGCGGTGACCACGAGGAAGGTCAGCAAGCTCCCAGGTGCGGTTCTTCTCAACCGCATCCATCTCCAACTGCATCGCGGCGCGCCATGCCGCGTCTCTCGGCCTCTGCAAACGACCGAGGCTCGCCGTCGTCACACGCAAGGTGCAACTGCGCCTCCAGGTCGTGAGGCACCGGTCCCGGCACCGGCTGGTCGCCGAGAAGGTTCTCCACTGTACGGTACCGCAACGGCTCGCCGTCGTGGTACGCATCGACGCGCTCCTCGTCGTGAGAGAGCGGAGTAGCGAGCTCAACCGGGCCGTGCTCGACACGAGCTAGTGGTGGAGTAGACGTGCCCGGAGTGGTGCCTGTCGGTGCTGGAGTGCGTGGCGTTGCCGGCTGTGGTGGAGCCGGCGAAGAGCTCATCGCAGCCGAGGTCCTGGCTAGAGAGCGTGGTGCTGTCGGAGTAGCAGGTGCCGGGGTCGGTGGAGGCTCGGAGACTGGGGTAGACGCGCTCGCCGAAGAAGAACTGTCTACTCCCCCAGCTCCCTCGAAGTGGACGTACTCGACAGTGAAGTCGTCGTACGTCGGAGCCGAGCCGTCGTCCACTGCCTTGTCCCACGCCCATCCTCGCCCTTCGTCGAACACAACGTCTCGCGCCGTGCGCACACGCTGTGTCTTCGGGTCGAGGATGCGGTAGGCCTTTGAGCCCTCCGCGTAGCCAATGAACACTCCCGGAGTGCTCCTGTCGTCAAGCTTGCTGATGTGGCCAAGCTCCTTGGCGAACGCGAGGCAGCCGAAGACCCGCAAGTGGGAGAACACCGGCTTGCGCCCATGCCAAGTCTCGTACGGCGTCCTGCCGTCGAGCGCCTTGGTAGGCGAGCGGTTGAGGATGTAGACGGCCGTCACCACCGCCTCTCCCCAGAAGACAGCCGGCATCCCCCGCTGCTTGAGGAGGGCCCGAGCCATCCCCACAACCGTCTGGTTGCGCCGCTCGACGACGCCGTTCTGCTGCGGGCTGTACGGCGCGGAGTAGTGGCGCTGAATGCCCTCGTCAGCGCAGTACGACGCGAATTCAGCCGCCATGAATTCGCCGCCATTGTCGGTGCGCAGCACGCGCAGCTTGCGGCCGCACTCCGCCTCCGCAGTAGCCTGCGCGCGTCTGATGGCGTCCGCAGCCTCTCCCTTGCTGCCGAGGACCATCACCCACATGTAGCGGGAGAGGTCGTCGACGAGCAGCAGGAAGTAGCGTCGTCCTCCCGGTGTGGCCGGTGTCACCGGGCCACACAAGTCCCCGTGCACGAGCTCGAGCCTCTCCTTGGCTCGAAAGCTCGCCCGATGGGGAAAAGGGAGTCGCCTCTGCTTCGTCAACACGCAGACGTCGCAGAGCTGCTCCACATGGTCGAGGCACGGCAGGCCTCGCACCATCTCCGTGGCACTGAGCCGCTTCAGGGCCTCAAAGTGAAGGTGCCCGAAACGCTCGTGCCATTGCCATGCCTCGTCGTCCCGACGAGCAGCGAGACAGAGGGGTTGTGCCACCTGCACGTTAAGGACGTAGAGTCGATTTGCGCTTCTGGATACCTTGGCAAGAAGGCAACGACGACGATCCCAAATCCTCATGACTCCGTCCTCAACCACCACGCGCGAACCGTTCTCATCCAGCTGTCCCAAGCTGATGATGGAGTTCCTCAACGCGGAGATGTAGTAGACTCCGGTGAGCAGCCTGTGCTCACCAGACACGGCGGTGAAGATGATGGAGCCGACGCCCTTGATCTCCACGCCGGAGGCATCCCCAAACGTGACGGAGCCTCGGACGCTAGAGTCAAGCTCGGTGAAGAACTCCCGTCGACCGGTCATGTGATGGGTGGCGCCGGTGTCGAGGCACCACCCGTTAGTCTTGTCGTTGCCGGAGCTGTCGCCGAGGAGGGCGTGTGCTTTTGGCTCGTCAAGGTGGAGAGCCGCTGCGGCCGGTGCCGCTGGAGGTAGCTCGATGCTGGCATGTGCCATGAACAGAGCCGGCTCCTCCTCCGCCTGTGCGACGTGGGCCTGGCCGCGTCGTGGCTGTCGACAGTCCTTGGCCCAATGGCCAAGCTGGCCGCAGTTGCGGCAGGCGTCGTCTCGTGCCGGCTTGTGCCTGCCGGCGGCGCCGCCCTGGGCGCCTCCGCGAGCATCACCCTCGGCACGTCCTCGCGCCCCGGCCTGGGCGTCTCTGCGCGCCTTGCGTGGCTTGCCACGCTTGCGGCCGCCTGTCGCGGAAGAAGGCTCCCCCTTCCTCCGGTCACCTTGGCTGGCAAGCCACTGCTCCCGAGTGAGAAGGAGCTTCCCGCCAGTGGTGATGGGCCCCGAGAGGGACTGTGGCTCATCGCTGTCGACGACCTTGAGGCGACCTATCGCCTCCTCGATCGACATCGTGGAGAGATCCAGCAGAGACTCGATCGAAC
This sequence comes from Miscanthus floridulus, assembly GCF_019320115.1. Taxonomy (NCBI): domain Eukaryota; kingdom Viridiplantae; phylum Streptophyta; class Magnoliopsida; order Poales; family Poaceae; genus Miscanthus; species Miscanthus floridulus. Next base: position 24,344,227 of record NC_089584.1, read on the forward strand.
GAGCCATCTGCTTGTACTTCTCGGGGACGCAGCGGAAGAGCTTTTCGACAGCTCTCTCCTCGCTGTAAGTGTCGTCACCGAACTGCACCATCTTCTGCAACAGAGTGTTGAGACGAAGAGCAAAGTCATCAACGTCCTCACCTGGCTTGAAGGCCAGGTTCTCCCACTCCTTGCGAAGTGCCTGCAGTGTGGACTTGCGGGCGCGGTCGCTGCCGATGCGTGCCGCAGCGATGGCGTCCCAAGCCTCCTTGGTAGTTCGCTTGCTGATAAGCGAGAACTGCATCTCGGGCGGGACTGCAGCGATGAGAGCATCCAGCGCCCGTCGATCTAGGTCGTAGTCGACGTCGCCGTACCGGACTGCCTCCCACATGTGCCGCACCTGGAGTTTTACCCTCATCACCGCAGCCCACTCGACGTAGTTGGTCTTGGTGAGGGTAGGCCACCCACCGCCGGGACCGACGTCCCTGACAACAGCCTGGAGCCCGTGGTAACCACGGTACCGATCCGGGGAGAGAGAGTCATGCTGCCTGTGAAGGCCGCGCTCTCCATCGACCCGTCGGTACCGATCCGGGGAGAGAGAGCCACGCTGCCTGTGAAGGCCGCGCTCTCCATCGACCCGTCCGCCACCGTTGCCGTGCGCGCCTCCTCCAGGAGCGCCACCGGCGCGTCCGCGCCTGTCTGGGCTGCCGCCGCGCTCGTGGGCGTGCGCGGCTGCCCCAGGAGCGCCACCGCCGTGCGCGCCTCCTCCAGGAGCGCCGCCAGCGCGTCCACGCCTGTCTGGGCTGCCGCCACGCTCGTGGACGTGCGCGGCTGTCCACTGCGCCTCCCGCGCTCGCGCTGCCTCCCTCTCTAGCAGCTCGAGGTCCGCGTCGGCAGTGTCGTCAGCGGAAATGGAGCTGCCGATGCTGCCGCGCAGAGCCTCGACCTCCGCCGCCGCCGCACGCGCTGCATTCGCCGCCGCCGCTGCTTCCGCCTCCGCTCTGGCTGCTGCCAGCTCCGCCGCTGCTAGCCTCGACGCCCTTGCCGCCGCCGCAGCGGTCTCTGCCGCCGCTCGCTCGCGTTCCTCTGCCGCGGCAAGTTCGGCCTCCTGCCGACGCCGCGTGCTCGAGGCGACCGAGCGCTGAGACTGCGCTGCGGACATGACGCGCTACCGGGGGGCTGCTGCGTGGGGAGAGGGCTGCTTCAGACGAGCTGAGAGAGGAGTGAACAGGAGCGGCCGGAGGAGCTGCTGCTGCCAACAGCTGGGGCTGTTGTGGGGCTGGGAGAGAAGATGAGCAAGAGATGCTCAGGCTACAGGATAATACGGCTCTGATACCAGTTGTTAGTCGCTGAATTCTCACTCTTGATAGTAGGAGAATTCTTACTCTCATCGAGAGAGTATGACACTAGGAGTTGGGGCAATTTTCTTGTCTATTTCTCACACAAGCTCACACAAATGCCATACCAACCTGAGGGGTTGGGGTTACATATTTATAGGCTGCTAGCCAGCCAAGCATATGCCAAGATGCTAGTCTAAGATGCTAATATGCTGTCCTAGCTAAGATGCTGTCCTCTAGTCTAAGATGCTGTCCTCTAAGATGCTGTCCTCTAGTCTAAGATGCTGTCCTAAAAACAGAAAAAAAACAGCCACAAGGACCATGACCATGTGAGCATCATAGCCCCACAAAGACCAGCCACACATGAGACTTATCCATCAATCGATGCTACAGAGGGATGGAGATATTGATGCGGACGTTAGCCATAGAGTAGGGTGGATCAAGTGGCGACAAACTTCTAGCATTCTCTGTGACAAGAGGATACCACAAAAGTTAAAATACAAGTTTTATAGAACGGCGATTAGACCGACTATGTTGTATGGAGCAGAATGTTGGCCTACAAAGATTCAACATGTTCAACAACTGAGTGTTGCAGAAATGTGTATGTTGCGATGGATTTGTGGTCACACAAGAATGGGCCGAGTTCGGAACGATGATATACGTGATCGCCTAGAGGTAGCACCAATTGAAGAAAAGCTTGTCCAACATCGGTTGAGGTGGTTTGGCCATGTCCAAAGAAGACCTTCAGATGCACCAGTGCATTGTGGAGTCCTAAGCCAAGCTAATAATATGAGAAAAGGTAGAGGAAGACCGAAATTGATATGGGAGAGGCAATAAAAAGAGATTTGAAAGCGTGAGATATACCTAGAGATTTATGTTTGAATAGGAGTGCTTGGAAAGCAGCTATTGAAGTGCCTGAACCGTGACTTGGGGCTCTTGGTGGATTTCAACTCTAGCCTACCCCAACTTGCTTAGGACTGAAAGGCTATGTTGTTGTTGTTGTTGTTTTGGAGAGGAAGAAAAGAGGCAAATGGGGGACAATGTTTGATTACATGGCGTAAAGTTTGTCATCTCAAAGAGCTTGGAGGACATGGTATTCATTATCTTAAATCCTTTGCATGGGCCTTGAGGATGCAATGGCTTTGGTTAGCCAAAACCCAACCTGACATGTCATGGCCCTCCTTCCCTATACAAGTTCACGCTTCAGTCAGGGACTTCTTCCCAATCACCATGGTTTCTGTTGTTGGTGATCGCAACTCCATTTTAATTGGCTGGAAGGGACGACCATTGCTGGTTTGGCTCCTTGTGTCTTTTTCTCCATTCCAAAAGAAGAGAGAATAGACGTACTGTGAGAGAGGCCTTGACAGATAACAGGTCAGGACATTAGCGGTGGTCTCACTGTTGCAGTCCTCTCTAAATTTCTTGATATTTGGGACCTCCTAACCGAAGTGCAGTTACATCTGGATAGACAGGATGAGCAATTGGGCACCATTGGAGGTTCACGGAGAATGGACAGTATTCCACTAAGTCGATATGTAAGGACCTCTTTAATGGTGCTATACAATCTGCGCCATGCAACTTATTTGGAAATCTTGGGCACCTAAGAAGTGCCAATTTTTTCTTTGGTTGGCAGCACATAATAGATGTTGGACGGCTGACAGACACAGACTTGCCCACAGGGGGGCTTGCCTCATCTGGCTCACTGTAGATTGTACACTGTGTGATCAAGAGCAAGAAACGATATAAAATCTTCTGACAAACTGTATATTCTCCAGGCAGGTTTTGTACTATCTTTTTCGTCATTTTGGACTGCCAGACCTCTCCACAGGTTGAGGATGAGAATTTCTGTGATTGGTGGCTGAGGATCAATGCTTTGGTCCAGGTTTTTGGAAGCGAGGATTGAAATCACTGAGCACTTTGGGTGCTTGGATGATTTGGAAGCATAGAAATGATTGTGTTCAATGGTTCTGCACCCAGTGTCCAGGCAGTTTTGAGGAATGTTTTTGAAGAGGGACACCTTTAGTGTTTGGCTGTGTCAAGAGGGTTGGTGCAGCTTCACCTAGAGGTCGCTACTGGTAGTTTTGGTCAGGTTGGTTGATGTAATGGACGTGTTGGTTATCTAAGCGTTTAGTGTGATATGTGTGTGTTCTTGTAAATATTTCTCTATCCTTCTTAATGCAATGATATGCAGACACGCAGTTCTCCTGCAGATTTGAGAAAAAAAATCCAATAACCCAGATATCAAATGTCAGGATGATTCTGTAACATTGACTGCAACTTTCACTACACCCCTAGAGTTATGACGAACATAAAATTCATATGCTAACAAACTCAATTTAGTTTCTAAGTAATATTTTTTTCCAGAAAGAGTCCCAGATGAAAACAAAATTACTCCCATGAAAATCTTTTTCACACCACCAAATGTGAAAAGCATGTCTCTTGGCAAGACATGTGGACCATTGACTATGCTAAATAAGTAAATAACCTAAAATAAAGGATAATCAAATGATTCCACACTTTCGAAGTAAAAAACACAGGTCCATTCCAGCAGAAAGAAATTGCAGACACGATTTTGGCCCAAATCATATTTGCATTCTGCTCTGAAGTGAATGGGAAAACGAAAACAATGGTATTTGTTGTAAATAATTCTGTCAGCAAGACCTCTGAGCAAGAAACGGGTGTTCGTAAAAATTCACAGTGCCGTGAGCGCACATGGCCAGGGCACCCCAAGTTTATCATTTGCTTTGAGTTAGTTTGGGTTGGTTTGATTTGTGGATGTTAGCTATGTGGATCGGTTTACAATTGTTGAGTGATTAGCTTGGTTTGCTAGAGCCACCTCTATGTTAAGAGCACAGCAGAATAGTAGACGATAAAAAAAGGAATTGTATCTGGTTGTTCAGAAGCACTAAAGAAGGCGAACACACCATCTCGTCCCTGACTATTTTTTTTCTTGAATATGCAGGAGATATCATTGCATTAAGAATTTATAGAAATACAACGCACCCAAGACATATGGCTAGTTTGGTGGGTTGCAAAGGCAAGGACGCTGTATTGACTTACAATGGCAAAAGTGATCAGGGTAATTATTTTTTTATATTTTCTCATTTATGCCTTTTACTCATATTGATGGGATTAAGAGCTGAAATTGCAGTAAGGTCCCTTTTTCTGAGACCTACTTCCTATGTTAGAGCATTTCTCGTGATACTATTGCATTCTATTGCAACAATTATGTTTGGAAAGAAGTACAGCATCGTAGAACAAAGATTGATCATATGACAAGATAAGTACCTTTCTTTTCCTATCATCTAGGGGCTGGACTTCAATGGCTAGTAAAGTGTCCACATCATCGGCAGTAACGACATAGCTAGGCTGCTTTGCTCCTACATCAACAAAAATATAATTACAAACTTTATGAGGCATCATGACATCCTAGTTTTAGGTAACTCGGTCACAGAACATAAGCTCTGGGTTAATGTATCAGCACACAAAAAAGAAGAGAAAGGGTACCTTCTATGAAATTTACGGAGCCATCTTCTAAATGGCGCACCCACTGCAGGCACAAATCATTTGCAAGAAGTGAAACCATATTGAAAGTTTGGAACTCACAATTTTAAGTGATGAGTTTGAAAAATCATTTCACTACTCGGAGTGTGGATTGACAAGAAGTCAAGAAGTCAAGCACACCTCAAAATTACAAGTTGTGGTACCATTGGTGGGGTATCCACTTGCTTGAAGTTCTCGTCCAGGAAAAGGTTCACCTGTGATTCGAAGCCCTTCTATGCCTGGCAATGGATCATCCTCTGCAGCTGTATGTTCATAATAGGCATCTATTAATATTATCAGATGAATGTAGTGTTAAACAATACAAACTTAATTCAATAGTAATTACCTTCAGAGAAAGAAGAACCAGGCTCCTCAAGAACTGTAGGAAGATAAGGATATGAAGGGTTTGCATCCTCAAGGCCAGATACCAAATTAGATGAGTCCCCTGGACCCCATCGAGCCGAAGGTTCTTGTGTGTTTTGGGCTTCAGCACTCTCTGAACCATCCAGTACATCATTTCTGCTAAGACCCTTGAATGGTGGGTTTTGACTCTGAGTCTCAAAGTCAAAATGAACAGCATGGGAATCACCTTGAGATACTTGAGTAGGAACATCAGTCCTATATTGGTTTCTGAAAATCATAAAAAAAATCATATTGTATTAGCATTTTAGTCATGACTCAAAATTAACTACGCAAAATGGTTTCCTAAATCTTTCATAAGAAAAGTTAATGTTATCGAAAATAGTGAAACAACAATATGAAGGGGGAAAGGGAAATTTGCTAAAAATAATGTCAGCTACTCAAGAAGTATTCATAGCTGTAGGTCTGTAGCATGCTCAAGAAACTACAACACTGATCCAGAAGTTAGTAAGGTACATTATTGTAGACTCCTACAAGAGATGCTACCTGCTTGAAAGAGAGGTCCCTCCCATGTCATCATGTCCAGCATTTCTTGTAGGAACCTCATTTGAAATATCTTGATGGTTTTTGTTACCGAATGCACCCCAATCACCTCTAGCTTGAACAGGGGAAGACATTGGGGATTGTACGTGAGGATACACTGTCTGGGGGACAACACCAAAGCTGCTTTTGCTCTGAGAAAGCAAAGAAGTTGTAGGAAGCACATGACCATGTGTTAAAACTTGACAGAGTAATGGAAGAATGTGTATATATACTGAAGAGTCATATCATACTGTAGCCACCAATGCTTTTCCAGCAGGAGGATCAGTAGATACAGGATTGCTGGTATTATTCGACAATTCAGTATGCCATGGAGTAATCTGGTATCGAGACTCCCTTAATCTGTCCTGCACCATCCAAGTTTGCATACAAGGCAACTTCAAAAACATGACAAGCTCACTACTGGTACGGTATGCTATTTTGTATAAATGCATATTTTTGGTAGTTTAGTGTGGCTCACCTCGGTAACAATAAGTCGCTCCTGCAAATGCTTAAACAAAACCTACAGGGAAAGGTAAAAACGTCAGAAAATGGATGCTCAGATACTGGTTTCAATTGAATTATATTAGATACAATGTAGAAAAAATTTGGTCGCAGGTAATAAAATTTTAATTGATCTCAGATTGCTTTGTATATGATTAACGCATGGCATGCTATGTTTGTTGAATACTTCGTACAGGGAATAGAAAATGTATAGCACTTAAAATCATTTCGTCTTTTAACCTTATTCTCCCTTGAAATCCAATAATAAAGTAGTAACAATTCTGATGCATGCTAAATGACAGTACTCTTGCCACAGCACATACAAGAAAACAGAGCATACCTTTAAATTACTAACAATTGACTGAGCATCGAGAACTGAAGGCTGGAGGTCATCATATTCAGACAGAAGAGGAAGCAAAGAAGATATGAAAATTGATCTTTCTTGATGGGCTGCCTGGACAGTAACATAAGTAACACTTAGGATTGTTTCCATTTTTTTATTAGTAAATCCATACAATGAACATACCATGAGATAAACTGATATTATTACTGTCCAGGAAAGACAAACTTACATCAGCATTAAGGCTGTGTTTAGTTGGGCGAAATTTGGAAAATAGGCTACTGTAGCACTTTCATTTTTATTTGGCAATTAGTGTTCAATAATGGACTAATTAGGCTCAAAACGTTCGTCTCGCGATTTCCAACCAAACTGTGCAATTAGTTTTTTTTTCGTCTACATTTAATGCTCCATACACGTATCGCAAGATTCGATGTGATGGATACTGTAGCACTTTTTTGGGAATTTGGCTGGGAACTAAACGTGGCCTAATAACAAACAACCCAAGCATGTGTATGGAAAGCACCTTATCTTACACTTTCATCCTAGTTTCATGTAAAAGTGTTCACTAGGGGGTGCTATGTTTGGAATGTGAGGGCTTATAAGGTGGTCACTAACATTTCTTAACTTTTCATACCAAACTAAACCCGTCACACTAAGGCCTAGGAATACATGGGCCAACATTAATATTCACGGGCTGGGGTATTGGAAAATAGTTTCCATAAGAAACGACTGAACCACACAGCATAAGTGTACAAGCCAAATCTAGCTCTAGAACCTAGTACATGATATGGTGATATCTCAATGTATAATGTATACATAATTCAGGCACAACCATGGCAATGAATTATCCTACCTGGTGGTTACGATGAAATAGTAAAATACGGTTGTTCGATAGAAATCATTTGGAATTCAGTCTACCTTCAGTACTAAGGAAAGACAACACAAAGAATCCCTATGCCAAACACTTGTGTCAAGGAGCTACAAGCAATCACGTGTTCATAACTATCTTCAGCTACTGCAATAAAGATTTGGCTATACAAATAAAGAATGCGTTGCATTCCGACTTGAGCTTGTACCATAGAATCGGCTCAAATTTTAAGTAAGCACTGAAATTGAACATTCAGACTTTTGGCAACAGAACAATTTTTTCATGCTACAACAGAAGTCATGCTATGTGATGGATAAGTCTCTGTGTTGTGTTGGCTGGTCCAGTCTTTGTGGGGCTGGTCTTGCTGCCCAGCATCTTGACTGGACAGCAGCATGGGACTAGACAGCAGCACTGCCCAACATCTTGACTGGACAGCAGCACTGCCCAGTATCTTGACTGGACAGCAGCTTAGACAGCATCTTAGGACAGCATCTTAGAGGCATCTTAGGACAGCATATTAGCATCTTAGACTAGCATCTTGGCATATGCTTGGCTGGCTAGCGGCCTATAAATATGTATCCCCAATCCCTCAGGTTGGTATGGCATTTGTGTGAGCTTGTGTGAGAAATAGACAAGAAAATTGCCCCAACTCCTAGTGTCATCCTCTCTTGATGAGAGTAAGAATTCTCCTACTACCAAGAGTGAGAATTCAGCGACTAACAACTGGTATCAGAGCCGTATTATCCTGTAGCCTGAGCATCTCCTGCCCATCTCCCCTCCCAGCCACACAACAGCCCCAGCTGCGAGCAGTAGCTCCGGCCGCTCCTGCTCACTCCTCCCCCGCGCAGACGAGCAGCAGCCCTCTCCCCACGCAGCAGCCCCCCGGTAGCGCGTCATGTCCGCAGGGCAGTCTCAGCGCTCGGTCGCCTCGAGCACGCGGCGTCGGCAGGAGGCCGAACTTGCCGTGGCAGAGGAACGCGAGCGAGCGGCGGCAGAGACCGCTGCGGCAGCGGCAAGGGCGTCGAGGCTGGCAGCGGCGGAGCTGACAGCAGCCAGAGCGGAGGCGGAAGCAGCGGCGGCGGCGAATGCAGTGCGTGCGGCGACAGCGGAGGTCGAGGCTCTGCGCGGCAGCATCGGCAGCTCCATTTCCGCTGACGACACCGCCGACGCGGACCTCGAGCTGCTAGAGAAGGAGGCAGCGCGAGCGCGGGCGGCGCAGTGGGCAGCCGCGCACGCCCACGAGCGTGGCGGCAGCCCAGACAGGCGCGGACGCGCTGGCGGCGCTCCTGGAGGAGGCGCGCACGGCGGTGGCGCTTCTGGGGCAGCCGCGCACGCCCACGAGCGCGGCGGCAGCCCAGACAGGCGCGGACGCGCCGGTGGCGCTCCTGGAGGAGGCGCGCACGGCGGCGGCGCTCCTGGAGGAGGCGCGCACAGCAACGGTGGCAGACGGGTCGATGGAGAGCGCGGCCTTCACAGGCAGCGTGGCTCTCTCTCCCCGGATCGATACCGACGGGTCGATGGAGAGCGCGGCCTTCACAGGCAGCGTGGCTCTCTCTCCCCGGATCGGTACCGTGGTTACCACGGGCTCCAGGCTGTTGTCAGGGACGTCGGTCCCGGCGGTGGGTGGCCTACCCTCACCAAGACCAAATACGTCGAGTGGGCTGCGGTGATGAGGTTAAAGCTCCAGGTGCGGCACATGTGGGAGGCAGTCCGATACGGCGACGTCGACTACGACCTAGATCGACGGGCGTTGGATGCCCTCATCGCTGCAGTCCCGCCCGAGATGCAGTTCTCGCTTACCAACAAGCGGACTGCCAAGGAGGCTTGGGACGCCATCGCTGCGGCACGCATCGGCAGCGACCGCGCCCGCAAGTCCACACTGCAGGCATTTCGCAAGGAGTGGGAGAACCTGGCCTTCAAGCCAGGTGAGGACGTTGATGACTTTGTTCTCCGTCTCAACACTCTGTTGCAGAAGATGGTGCAGTTCGACGATGACACCTACGGCGAGGAGAGAGCTGTCGAAAAGCTCTTTCGCTGCGTCCCCGAGAAGTACAAGCAGATGGCTCGCTCGATCGAGTCCCTGCTGGATCTCTTCACGATGTCGATCGAGGAGGCGATAGGTCGCCTCAAGGTCGTCGACAGCGATGAGCCACAGTCTCTCTCGGGGCCCATCACCACTGGCGGGAAGCTCCTTCTCACTCGGGAGCAGTGGCTTGCCAGCCAAGGTGACCGGAGGAAGGGGGAGCCTTCTTCCGCGATAGGCGGCCGCAGGCGTGGCAAGCCGCGCAAGGCGCGCAGAGACGCCCAGGCCGAGGCGCGAGGACGTGCCGAGGGTGATGTCCGCGGAGGCACCGCCGGCAGGCACAAGCCGGCACGAGACGACGCCTGCCGCAACTGCGGCCAGCTCGGCCATTGGGCCAAGGACTGCCGACAGCCACGACGCGGTAAGGCCCACGTCGCACAGGCGAAGGAGCCGGCTTTGTTCATGGCACATGCAAGCATTGAGCTACCTCCAGCGGCACCGGCCGCAGCGGCTCTCCTCCACCTCGACGAGCCAAAAGCACACGCCCTCCTCGGCGACAGCTCCGGCAACGACAAGACTGACGGGTGGTGCCTCGACACCGGCGCCACCCATCACATGACCGGTCGACGGGAGTTCTTCACCGAGCTTGACTCTAGCGTCCGAGGCTCCATCAAGTTTGGGGATGCCTCCGGCGTGGAGATCAAGGGCGTCGGCTCAGTCATCTTCACCACCGTGTCTGGTGAGCACAGGCTGCTCACCGGAGTCTACTACATCCCCGCGTTGAAGAACTCCATCATCAGCTTAGGACAGTTGGATAAGAACGGTTCGCGCGTGGTGGTTGAGGACGGAGTCATGAGGATTTGGGATCGTCGTCGTCGCCTTCTTGCCAAGGTATCCAGAAGCGCAAATCGACTCTACGTCCTTAACGTGCAGGTGGCACAACCTCTCTGTCTCGCTGCTCGTCGGGACGACGAGGCGTGGCAGTGGCACGAGCGTTTCGGGCACCTTCACTTTGAGGCCCTGAAGCGGCTCAGTGCGACGGAGATGGTGCGAGGCCTGCCGTGCCTCGACCATGTGGAGCAGCTCTGCGACGTCTGCGTGTTGACGAAGCAGAGGCGACTCCCCTTTCCACAGCGGGCTAGCTTTCGAGCCAAGGAGAAGCTCGAGCTTGTGCGCGGGGACTTGTGTGGCCCGGTGACACCGGCCACACCGGGAGGACGACGCTACTTCCTGCTGCTCGTCGACGACCTCTCCCGCTACATGTGGGTGATGGTCCTCGGCAGCAAGGGAGAGGCTGCGGACGCCATCAGGCGCGCGCAGGCTGCTGCGGAGGCGGAGTGCGGCCGCAAGCTGCGCATGCTGCGCACCGACAACGGCGGCGAATTCACGGCGGCTGAATTCGCGTCGTACTGCGCTGACGAGGGCATTCAGCGCCACTACTCCGAGCCGTACAGCCCGCAGCAGAACGGCGTCGTCGAGCGGCGCAACCAGACGGTTGTGGGGATGGCTCGGGCCCTCCTCAAGCAGAGGAGGATGCCGGCTGTCTTCTGGGGAGAGGCGGTGGTGACGGCCGTCTACATCCTCAACCGCTCGCCTACCAAGGCGCTCGACGGCAGGACGTCGTACGAGGCTTGGCATGGGCGCAAGCCGGCGGTCTCCCACTTGCGGGTCTTCGGCTGCCTCGCGTATCAGCAAGCTCGACGACAGGAGCACTCCGGGAGTGTTCATCGGCTACGCGGAGGGCTCGAAGGCCTACCGCATCCTCGACCCGAAGACACAGCGTGTGCGCACGGCGCACGACATTGTGTTCGACGAAGGGCGAGGATGGGCGTGGGACAAGGCGGTGGACGACGGCTTGGCTCCGACGTACGACGACTTCTCTGTCGAGTACGTCCACTTCGAGGGAGCTGGGGGAGTAGGCGGCTCTTCTTCGGCGAGCGCGTCTACCCCAGTCCCCCAGCCTCCACCGACCCCGGCGCCTGCTACTCCGACAGCACCACGCTCTCCAGCCAGGACCTCGGCTGCGATGAGTTCTTCGTCGGCTCCACCACAGCCGGCAACGCCACGCACTCCAGCACCGACAGGCACCACTCCGGGCACGTCTACTCCACCACCAGCTCGTGTCGAGCACGGCCCGGTTGAGCTCGCTACTCCGCTCTCACGACGAGGAGCGAGTCGACGCGTACCACGACGGCGAGCCGTTGCGGTACCGTACGATGGAGAACCTTCTCGGCGACCAGCCGGTGCCAGGACCGGTGCCTCACGACCTGGAGGCGCAGTTGCACCTTGCGTGTGACGACGGCGAGCCTCGGTCGTTTGCAGAGGCCGAGAGACACGCGGCATGGCGCGCCGCGATGCAGTTGGAGATGGATGCGGTTGAGAAGAACCGCACCTGGGAGCTTGCTGACCTTCCTCGTGGTCATCGCGCGATCACCCTTAAGTGGGTGTACAAGTTGAAGAGGGATGAAGCCGGTGCCATCGTCAAGCACAAGGCTCGCTTGGTGGCACGAGGTTTCGTGCAGCAGGAGGGGGTCGACTTCGACGACGCCTTTGCTCCCGTGGCACGAATGGAGTCCGTGCGACTCCTCCTTGCGCTAGCTGCCCAGGAGGGCTGGCGTGTTCATCACATGGACGTCAAGTCGGCGTTCCTTAACGGCGACTTGAAGGAGGAGGTCTACGTGCACCAGCCGCCGGGATTTGCGATCCCCGGCAAGGAGGGCAAAGTGCTCCGCCTGCGCAAGGCCCTCTATGGCTTGCGGCAGGCACCGAGGGCGTGGAATGCCAAGCTGGATTCCACGCTAAAGGGGATGGGCTTCGAGCAAAGCCCGCACGAGGCGGCCATCTACCGACAGGGCAATGGAGGTAATGCCCTACTGGTGGGTGTCTACGTCGACGACTTGGTGATCACCGGCACCAAGGATGCGGAGGTGACGGCATTCAAGGAAGAGATGAAGGCCACCTTCCAGATGAGTGACCTGGGGCCTCTCTCCTTCTACCTGGAAATCGAGGTGCACCAGGATGACTCTAGGATCACGCTTCGACAGACCGCCTATGCCAAGCGCGTCGTTGAGCTAGCTGGGCTCACCGACTGCAACCCAGCTCTCACTCCGATGGAGGAGAGGCTGAAGCTGAGCCGCGACAGCACGACGGAGGAGGTGGACGCTACGCAGTACCGGCGTCTTGTGGGGAGCCTTCGCTGCCTCGCCCACACACGGCCGGACTTGGCATTCTCCGTCGGCTACGTTAGTCGGTTCATGCAGCGACCGACGACGGAGCACCAGCAGGCTGTGAAGAGGATCATCCGCTACGTTGCGGGGACTCTCGACCACGGCCTCTACTACCCGAGGTGCCCTAGGGCGGTACACTTCGTCGGGTACAGCGACAGCGACCACGCCGGCGACATCGACACCAGCAAGAGCACGAGCGGGATCCTCTTCTTCCTCGGCAAGTGGCTCGTTAGCTGGCAGTCGGTCAAGCAGCAGGTGGTGGCCCTGTCCAGCTGCGAGGCCGAGTACATAGCGGCCTCCACCGCTTCGACCCAGGCGCTCTGGCTCGCTCGACTGCTTGGTAATCTCCTCGGCAGAGACACTAGTGCGGTGGAGCTCAGGGTGGACAGCAAGTCCGCTCTGGCCTTGGCAAAGAACCCCGTGTTCCACGAACGCAGCAAGCACATCCGGGTGAGGTACCACTTCATCCGAGACTGTTTGGAGGAAGGGAGCATCAAGGCGACCTACATCAACACCAAGGACCAGCTTGCGGACCTGCTCACCAAGCCCCTTGGGAGGATCAAGTTCCTTGAGCTCTGCTCCAGGACCGGGATGGTTCAACTTCCCCACAAAACGACACACAAGACTTAGGGGGAGAATGATGGATAAGTCTCTGTGTTGTGTTGGCTGGTCCAGTCTTTGTGGGGCTGGTCTTGCTGCCCAGCATCTTGACTAGACAGCAGCATGGGACTAGACAGCAGCACTGCCCAGCATCTTGACTGGACAGCAGCACTGCCCAGTATCATGACTGGACAGCATCTTAGGACAGCATCTTAGAGGCATCTTAGGACAGCATATTAGCATCTTAGACTAGCATCTTGACATATGCTTGGCTGGCTAGCAGCCTATAAATATGTATCCCCAACCCCTCAGGTTGGTATGGCATTTGTGTGAGCTTGTGTGAGAAATAGACAAGAAAATTGCCCCAACTCCTAGTGTCATCCTCTCTCGATGAGAGTAAGAATTCTCCTACTACCAAGAGTGAGAATTCAACGACTAACACTATGATCGTACACATTTAAGGATATTTTACATAAGCGGGATGTTTAATTAAGATGGAAAACATGCATAAAAAGCATCAAGCTTGTGCATATTTGATATTCCAACTGTGAGCTGAGAGTCAAACGAAGATACAATTATACAATCCATCATATAGCACATGAAAGCTACCTGCAACGCATACGTGAGACGGATGTTTTCCTCAATAATGTCTTGCCTGAATGACAAAGCTTTTGATGCTGCATCAATTAAATCATGCTGCTGCTGGTCAAATGCCTGAAAACAACTATTAAGATGAGATGATAAACACACTCCAAGGAACTATTCACTTCCGATAGAATGAACATCTTACCATACGCATATAAGCAATCCGTTTTTCCAACTTGTATTTATCATTGAGTATCTGCGCTTCCTGTCAGGAGTTGTTTGTGGTCAATAGAAGCTCAAGAAGGAAGATACAGTAAAGTGGCCTTCACGTGTGAAAAATGTTTTACCTTCACAGAGTAATCAGCAAGATGCTTTCTTAATTGTGCAATCTCTTCTTCCCCTTCTTTGACCTTAACAGTAAGGTCCTGTGTAGGACCTATCACTGTTAGGAACAGCATATCATAGGTATGCAGAATTGCGGGTGGCGCTGAATGAGAACTAATTTACCTGCTTCCAGGATATGTTTGAGTTCATCTCTGAAACTGGTAATAACCTAGAATCATAATCTCCATCTTTTCTATGCCTGTAATGAACCTTTTATATCATTATAAGGCAACTAAAATACCATCCCAAGACAGAAACATAGACATGTGCTACTTTACCTATTTGGAGAAAGGGACCGAGATGAGGGAGTAGAGAATTGTGATGGGCCACCACTATCAACAGCAGTCTGTTCTCCTAATGATCTTTTAAATGCTCCATTTGCCTGGGGACTGTCAAGGTATTTTTGTTTCAAGCTTTCCTGAGTCAGAGGCTCTCTACTTTCAAAACTTCCATTCTGACGAAGGATCAAGGTACTCTGAGGATTTACTGAAGAGCTGGAGCCATCCATTTTATTAGAAACAGAATTGTGCTCTTGACCTAATCCAATGAAAGAACTTTGGGATGTAGCATCTTCGCTCTGAAAAATAAGGAAGCACATTCCAAAACAACCACTTGATGCCCACGAATATGCCATAGAAGTACAATTCTAGATGTTATATGTCAAGCAAGAGTTGTGGTTTTTCATTATGACGCAATGAGACAAGCTGCCAAAGCTGATTACAGCACAGGCTACAGAGACATTATTTTCAAATAAAACAAATCTATTGGTATGTTTGACACAGAAATATAAACATATCGAAAGCTCTAGTCAATGCAAGTACCATATCCAAAAAAGATTGTGGTAAAAAATGCTCGACTGTGTTGCTCTGTTGCTCCTTTACACCAATTTTTCTTTTTAGAGAAAAGGTCTCCGAGCTTTATTTCAAGGAAATAAAGCGCAAATGTGCAGGTTCTTACAACGTATTCTAGGCGCATCCGCCAAAAGTATCTAGGTCTTTTACACCAATTTCGTGGAGTAGACGGTGGGAAAGACAGCCCCAGTACCAGTGCCCCTATGGTGTTGCACTAAGAAGAAACTCTCAGTCAAACCGACCGAGAAGACTGTTTTGGTAAAAGAGAACATAGTAAAACCAGTCACCTCGAACGGAACTTAACAGATTTCATCCTAAGCTTTGCCACTAACAATTTTCTGTGGGCATAAATCCCCAAAAGAAAACGTAGGTAGCAGGGAAGGTACATGACATCCTTGAACTTCAATAGGATGGAAATGGTAGAACGAGATCATGTGTGAAGAATATTATGCCTCTGGTAATACTAAAAAGATTTAAATTCTGCATGGAACAGAAACAGACTTACCATCCTCTGTAACTGTTGTGTTTTCCTCATCAACTCTTCCTTGAGCCGGTTATTCTCTTCCAGCTGAAATGGAATAAAACCACACGAAAAAAAATCAAAATAAGCTGGTATTTTTTTATTACATTTTGGTTGTTGCGACCAGAAACTGGTCTGGGTTAGAGGTGAAGCGATGGAATTCGAAGAGACGGAAGGAAGGGAAGCGGGGGATGGAGCAGTTACCTGGCTGCGCATGGTGGCCTCGGCGCCCTCGATGGCGCGCATGACGCTGAGGAGGTAATCGGCGCTTGGCACACCGGCGGCGGCTGCGGCTCTCTGGTCCTCCGTGTCGGAGAGGGATGCCGCGGCGAGGCCGTCGGCGAGGCGGTCCATGGGCGGGCGGGCGCGACGTGAGAGCTTCCCGCAGCGTAGCGTAGGGTTCGGCACTTCGGGGTGCGGCGGGTCCGAGACTCGTCTCTAGTCGGTACTCCACACTGCTTTTGCCGGTGGAATTTCGCGGAAGGAGCCGAAGCCCAGCGGTGGTGGACTGGACGCGACCCGCGGGAGAGCGGTGCTGCTGCGTGAGCGTGAGGACGGAATCGATTCGAAATATGGAATCGGAGTAGTTATTTCGAAAAGAAACGTGGAGCCGAATGGTGGAATTGGTCAGCCGCCGTTCACGGGTGCCGCGCGGAGGATGGAACCTTGGTGAAAAAGGACGGGGAGGGGAGGGGAGGGGAGGGGAGGGGCCGGGTGGGTTGGTACGCGCGGGCGCGGAGGAGATGACGGCGTGACTGCGCCATGGATTTCATGATGACGAACGCAATGAGTGTGAACAGCTTTCATTCGATGCGCCCCGTGGCAGTGTAGGGATGACAAGGGAATGATGGTCGACCCTCTCTCGGCGTGCTTTGCTCGTCTTGGTCTTGCATTTCCCCGGGAGCACGCTCGCTTCATCGTCCCGTCTTGAATCGGCACGTCCATTTTTGTCGTAATCTTCGAGACAGAGCTCCAAAGCTCTCTCCGTATGAAATCTCCTTTGCGATTGTTGGCTACACTACAAGACATATTTTAAGTTTAGATAGAGCTACAGACAAAATATTCAATATATATTTTTATTTTTCTTCGACCACAAGACTCAAAAGAGAATCCTTCCTGTAAATAGGTCTTGAGGAAAGAGTACTCAGATTTGGGTTATACCTCTCCTGACACCCAAAATTGGTCTCCATATAGATACTCTGTTGGAGCCTATAGGTATTCTGCTCATAATGGATCTTCTATTAGAGACAGCCTAAAGAAAAGCTATTAGCTCACTCATATTGAATGGTTGATAGAATGGTATATATGTGTTTTGCAGTGACAGAATGGTAAACGTGTAGAAAGCGTAGCTAGCAGTGTGTAATATAGTTTTGTTTCTATGTCCTATAGAGAAATGTTATTACGCAACCGCCACGCTATATAACAACGGCGCGACCCTGCGCCTTCTTTTTCCCTCTCTTCTTCCTAACTCCGGCAGGCTTAGAAGGAGCTCGGGGGGAGACAGGCCGGCTAGGTGGGGGGCGGCGAGGGTGGCGGTTAGGGTTCCAGGCTTCCGACGACGTAGGAGATGGCCTGGCCAGGCTAGGGCGGGGCGCCCATGGCCATGGCGGCGGGAGGAGGGGAAGAAGGAGGGCGCTGCGGGCGCGGTAGGGTCTCGTCGGAGCTCCGCGGCGACAGAGGGCGATGGACGGCGGCAACAGGGTCACGCGCTCGCCCGACAGCGCGACGGGTCACGCATTAACTTCCCCCTTGCCATATATATAGCAGCAAGAAATTCCAAATAGCTAGGCTAGTTTGTACTATGGCTAGTATATATAACGGCTATTTGCTTATTCAATTGGAAAAACTTTTCCACAATCCATAGCAAAATTTAGACATTCATCTATTGTGCATTTATATGTTTTTTACTTTATATGTTACATTACAATTATACCTTTTTCATTCCTGCGTTTTCTATTCGCATGTTCCAAATACCGCCTCGGTTCTTGCATCTACCATGCTAAAGTTAAAACAAGTTCAACCATTGAAGACTACTATAGAATTAAATATAATACCATCTCATACAAAATGCAGGCATTTCAACTGCCAGTATAGCATTTTAAATTGAGTAAAATTCACTAGTGATTTTCAGACTTATCCTGAGTTCTCGTCGAAATTTCAACACTCTCAAATTGCTTTTTAGCTAATCTTAGTTTACTACACCAAAAGCTGATCCAACTGCATCTACATGTGTTCGGTTGTTGACTTAGCATGATACCATGGCTAGGGTAGGAATTTTGTAGCCGTTCAAAACAATGATAAATGCAAGCATTGCACACATACTACACACAACACAGCTGCCAAAAGCCTCTAAGTAAGACACAAATCTCTTTTTGCAATTGGTGCTGCCGTTGACACCTACTCGCTCATCTTGATTCATTGCTCCTCCAATCCCATGAATTGGCCTTTCATAATTTATGCAACTTCTTCTGATATCAACCCTAGCCCAAACTTGTGCCTCACATACTTTACATAGTATTCATTTGGCTTTATTGCTCTACAAAATTGAAAATTAGAAGCCACCACCAAAGATCATAGCAACTCCATATATAGAAAAAGGAAAGGAATAGAAGCAAACCTACGTTTAATTTGTTGGGCAAGTGAAGACGATATTGTTTGGATTTCTAGGGGTACGCGATGTGAGCTCCATCACCTTCCTCCATCCACAGAAAATAAAGGTTAAAGGAACATGTGGCCTCCTCGGCATCCTCATTGAAGAACTCAACGAACTTGAAACAAAAAACAAAATAACGGAAGAGGTGTGTGGAATGTCATCTACAAAGAGATAGACAGTGAGGAGTTCTGCATGTCACACCCCAAAAATATGACGGCGACGGCGTATGTGTATGAAAATTTAAAATCCTCATACACACACAAGGCAAAAAGAGGCATCAAAATTCGTACAGTAAGCACACTTTATTAATACTTTGTGTCACGATTACAACTTATTGAAGTCTACATTCACAAGGCAGCTATCCTTGTTATTTTATTTAGCGCAGCAAAACTACTCCCCTAGTAGATGTCACGGCTATGCCCCACCCTATGCATGCATGTCTTTGTTAGTCCACCCAGCAGTACTACTCTCCCCTCCTTCTACGTGTCAACAAGAAGAGCTAGATGAGTATGTTAGCAAGAATAATAAGGAGAATAACATGTGCAAAAAATAAATATAAGATGAATCATCAGCGATAATAACTAGTGCCAGGTCTTAACGTCACCATCTTCCTCCTATAATTATTTTGGAAAAAGTCCATTTTTGGCCCTCCAACTATGGCTGCAGTTTGTTTCTAGCACTCTAACTCGAAAACCAGACACGCGCAGTCTCTTAACTCTCTAAACCAGTTAAAATTGGCCCTCGCATTGGCGCGACGGTGGTTTCCGCCCAGTCAACTCGCCACGACTTCGATTTCGGCCCATTCTCATTGTCTCGTGGCCCAAGTACTCCCGCACTCTCCTCTCACTCTCGTTCCTTCCCCAACCCCGAACCCTAACTCCCGACACGACGGCGATGGCGACGACGGAGGGTGCGGGTGCGGGTGCGGGTGCGGGTGCGGGTGCGGCGTAGGTGCTCCAACATTGAGGGTGCTAGGGGGTGCAGATTGACATCAGATGCGGGGCTAGGTGGTCCCCGTGTTGCACCAAGGGCCAGGTTGTTGTTCTTTAGTTTGAATCGAAGCCTTTTTTATAGAATGGAAGTTCCTTTTTAGGGATCAGGTGGTTGAAGTCATTTTACCATTAGCCGGCGTGGTATATGATTAGTTTAGGAATTTTGTTTGTTTAAGAAGACTTCGTGTGTTGTGTAACTGTGTAATTGTTTATGCGTTTGCAAGTGTGATGTTAATTATCTTCCTGTTGCATGTAATGTAGGACATTTTATGCGCCATGTACCCTCTGGATACTCTTCCTATTCGGTTTCATCATGGAGGAGAATTCTTGAGAAGAGGAAATAATGTGTATTACTTGGGAGGACAAGTGGATGTGTCATACATTGACCGTGATAAAGTCTCTCTCCCTGAGGTTATGGGGCACCTTAATGATCATTGCACTATTGAAGAAGGAGCATTGTTGCACTGGCTTGTTCCTAGAAGGCACAGAAAATAAAGGTTAAAGGAACATGTGGCCTCCTCGGCATCCTCATTGAAGAACTCAACGAACTTGAAACAAAAAACAAAATAACAGAAGAGGTGCGTGGAATGGCATCTACAAAGAGATAGACAGTGAGGAGTAGACAACTAGGGTTGTGAATGGTTGTTAATGTGATTTCTGCATGTCACGCCCCAAAAATAAGACGGTGACAGTGTCGTATGTGTATGAAAATTTAAAATTATCATACACACACAAGGCAAAAAGAGGCATCAAAATTCATACAGTAAGCACACTTTATTAATACTTTGTGTCACGATTACAACTTATTGAAGTCTACGTTCACAAGGCAGCTATCCTTGTTCTTTTATTTAGCGCAGCAAAACTACTCCCCTAGTAGATGTCACAGCTATGCCCACCCTATGCATGCATGTCTTTGTCAGTCCACCCAGTAGTACTACTCTCCCCTCCTTCTGCGTGTCAACAAGAAGAGCTAGATTAGTATGTTTACACATACTCAACAAGAATAATAAGGAGAATAACATGTGCGAGAAATAAATATAAGATGAATCATCAGCGATAATAACTAGTGCCAGGTCTTAACGTCACCATCTTCCTCCTATAATTATTTTGAAAAAAGTCCATTTTTGGGCCTCCAACTATGGCTGCAATTTGTTTCTAGCCCTCTAACTCGAAAACCAGACATGCGCAGTCTCTTAACTCTCTAAACCAGTTAAAATTGGCCCTCGCGCCGGCGCGACGGTGATTTCCGCCTAGTCAACCCGCCACGACCGTGATTTCAGCCCATTCTCGTTGTCTCATGGCCCAAGTACTCCTACACTCTCCTCTCACTCTCGTTCCTTCCCCAACCCTGAACCCTAACTCCCGACGACGGCGACGGCGACGGTAGAGGGTGCGGGTGCGGGTGCGGGTGCGGCGTAGGTGCTCCAACATTGAGGGTGCCAGGGGTGTAGATCGACATCAGATGCGAGGCTAGGTGGTCCCCGTACTACGCCAAGGTCTAGGTTGTTGTTCTTTAGTTTGAATCGAAGCCTTTTTTATGGAATGGAAGTTCCTTTTTAGGGATCAGGTGGTTGAAGTCATTTTTACCATTAGCCGGCGTGGTATATGATTAGTTTAGGAATTCTGTTTGTTTAAGAAGACTTCGTGTGTTGTGTAATTGTTTATGTGTTTGCAAGTGTGATGTTAATTATCTTCCTGTTGCATGTAATATAGTACATTTTATGCACCATGGACCCTCTGGATACTCTTCCTATTCGGTTTCATCATGGAGGAGAATTCTTGAGAAGATGAAATAATGTGTGTTACTTAGGAGGACAAGTGGAGGTGTCATACATTGACCGTGATAAAGTCTCTCTCCCTAAGGTTATGGGGCACCTCCCTAAGGTTATGGGGCACCTTAATGATCATTGTACTATTGAAGAAGGATCATTGTTGCACTGGCTTGTTCCTGGAAGGCAGCTTTCTAATGGCCTACGTGTTCTGATGGATGATCAGGCTTGCATTGAAATGGCAAACAACACTGAGGAAGGAGATGTAGCAGAGATATATGTTGAAGGACATGCAGTTGATGATGAAGAGGAAGAGGATGATGAGGACAACAACTTTGAAGATGAGATTGAAGGTGAGCAAGAAGAACATGATGACAGTGAGTTTACAGGTGGATATGAGGAACTAACAGATCCAGATGAAGATGTCTTGGTTGCTCATAATAAGAATAAAAGTAAGGAAGATGTAGAGAAACAGATCAAATTTGTAAGGGAGTGGTATGGCCCTAGCAAGATGGACAAGGGGAAGCAGGTGGTTGATGACCAAGGGAGTCAGCCAGTTGCTAGTCAGCAAAATATTTCAAGTGTTTTGAATGACAGAGAAAATTTAGAGGACAACAGTGATAGTGAGTTTTTGCCTGGAGATGATAATTCATCTGAGGAAGATGAAGAAGTTGTATAGATTCAAAAGAAGTTTAAGGAATTTAAGAAGAGCATGAAGAGTGAACAAGTAGCAAATCTAGATGATGTCATCTTGGATAGGCCAAATTCTGGGCCAACCACGTTTGAGCTTGATGATGATGCAAATGACACCCCATATGCTAACAACAGTGCAGATGTTGAGTCAGAGGAGGAAGCAAGTGAGGGGCACTTAGAGACCAAGCAAAACTATTACCCAAGGTTCAACAAGAATGTACCTAGTCCTAGGTTTGTGATTGGCATGAAGTTCACTGGGAAAAAGCAGTTCAAGAAAGCAGTTATCAGGCAAAGTTTGCTAGAGAGGAGGGTGATCAGGTTTAGGAGGAATGAGTCACACAGGATGTTAGCTCTATGTGATTGGGCCACATGTACCTAGAGATGTTTGTTGTCAACCAATTCAAGGACAAACAGCTAGCAGGTGGCTACTTTAAATGATTTGCACACATGCCCCCTAAGGAGGGACAACAAGTTAGTAGCTGCTAGTAGGATTGCAGAGAAGTATGAAAAGTTCATAATGGCCAACCCAACATCGAGTTTGGAAAGAATAAGAACCACAATTCAAGAGGAGATGTTTGTTATGGTAAGCATATCAAAACTAAAAAGAGCAAAGGCAATTGTCATGTAGAAAGCACTAGATGCAACCAAAGGCCAGTACCAACTTCTGTACAGATATCAACTTGAATTATTGAGAAGTAATCCTGGTAGCATAGTCATTGTCAAAAAAGAGCTTCAGTTGGAACCACCAGTATTCCAGAGAATGTATATTTTCCTGGATGCATGTAAAAAAGGATTCATAGCAGGGTGTAGAAAAGTGTTAGGTCTAGATGGCTACTTCTTTAAGGGTGCAACGAATGGGGAGCTTCTGTGTGCAATAGGAAGGGATGCCAATAGCCAGATGTATCCTATAGCATAGGCAGTAGTAGAGAAGGAAAACAATGAATCATGGGACTGGTTTTGTGACATTTTGTTCAGAGATGTTGGAGTGGGAGATGGGGAGGGTTGGGTTATCATATCTTATCAACAGAAGGGTATCCTCAACGTAGTACAGAAATGGGCTCCCAATGCTGAACACAAAAACTATGCTAGGAATATATATGCCAACTATAGAAAGAAATTCAAGAACAAGGAGTGGCAAAAGAAATTCTAGCATTGTACAAAGGCACCCTGTCCATCATTGCTCGATCTTGCAAGGGCTAGACTAGCAAAGTATACACCAGGTGGTGCACAAGCCTTGATGAACACTGATCTAGCTCATTAGAGCAGGGCCTGGTTTAAGATAGGATCAAATTGTGATTATGTTGATAACAACATGTGTGAAACATTTAACAAATGGATTGTGGAAGCTAGGTTCTTTCCTATTGTAACTATGCTGGAGACAATTAGAAGGAAGGTGATGGTGAGGATCCAACAGAATAGGTCTAAGTCACAAACATAGATAGGAACAGTGTGTCCCAACATCCTTAAAAAGCTAAATGCAAGTATCACCCTTTTAGGGGTATGCCATGCTATTAGCAATGGAGCTGACAGATTTGAAGTCAATCATTGGGACAATAGGTTCATAGTTGACCTATAGGCTAGAGAGTGTTCTTGTAGGTATTAGCAGTTGTCTGGGTTACCATGCTGTCATGCTATTTCATGCATCTTTTACAGCACAAATGTGCTAGATGATTACATTGCATCTTGTTATCATATTACTGAGTTCAACAATACTTACTCTCACTGCCTAAACCCATTATGTAGAATTGGCCAGAGTCTGATCTCTCACCCTTGAAGGCACCTGGATATGTGAGAATGTTAGGCAGACCTAAAAAAGAAAGGAAGAGGGAGCCACAAGAACAACCAAAGGCAAAGAGACTTTCTAAGGTAGGGACAGTCATCAGATGTAGGAAATGTAAGGGAATAGGCCACAATAGGTCCACTTGTGACAAGAGACATGGGGTTCCATCTAGCGGTGAAACTCTAGGATGCACAGGTCATGCTGCTCCACAGCCAAGTAATCTATCAGCTGATGCTTCTACACATGGTAGCTTTGTACCCACTACTACCTCTAATAAAAGTAGTAGAGGAAGAGGGAAAAGAAGAGCATCTCAGCGAAGCCAAGTAACTGTATGTGCTACTTCGTATGATATTTCCTTTTTTAAATTTTGCCTCCAATTTCTTATATTTTAACTCACATGCAGAAAAAGATCAAGTGCACTGCCACAGCTAGAGTGTAAATGCCTGGGCAACCTAACATGCATTCACAAGCCACTGTTCCATTGTCCCGGGCAAGTTCTTTTGTGAACTTGAGTTTTAAAGGTGGAAAAGCATGTGTTACAGTCACTGCTGAGGAACCTCCAAGGAAGAAGCAATCAGTGAAGAAGTGCACACAACCAAGCCAATTGCTGCTTCTCAAAGACCTTGCTGATCCCTAAAAGCATGTATTGCCATATTGTGATGTTAACTTGCATTGTACTATCGGACTTTTAAGGCTTCTAGGTTGTTGAACTTGTAATGTAATGCCAGACTTTTAAGGCATTTGTGATGTTCTTCACCTATAAATGTAATGTTGAAAGGACCTAGGATGCCGCCTAGAGGGGGTGAATAGGCGTTTCTAAAAATTAACACCTTTAAATACGGAAACGATTAGTAAAAGGAAACTCCAAATAAGAGTAATACCACCCCTCATAAGTTAGCCACAAAGTATGTAAAAGATACTAAATAAATCTAGGAGCCTAGAACCTGCAACACAAGAGTTAAACACATGGATCAAACAAATTCAGCACTGAACTCTAATATCGGAAGTGTCCGATAGGTATACTGGACATGTCCGGTACACATGTGTTCTGCAGAACCACCTGGCATAGGAACCAATACCGAACGTGCCCGGTATGTATACCGGACATGTCTGGTACATATACATGATTTTAGTGGACAACCCCAAACTTGCTCCTTTCAATTTCTATCTTCCAACCAAACTGTAGGTACCTACTAGAGATGACAAGATACACAGAGAACATGCATAAGAGCTAGAGCAACACAAATATCAAATGAAATACGAATTAATACACGATATTTGTTTTACCAAAGTTCGGACTCGTTCGAGTCCTACTCTCTGTTGAGGGGGCTGCAGGCGACCCAGCGAAGGTCAGCCCTAGAGGGTACCACGAAGGTCACTCTAGTCGAAGTCTTTTCCAACTCCTTTTCCTCCTTCCACTAGTTGATTCCGAGGTGGCGGAATCGACCGTTACAAACTTTTCGAGGCACGACACAATCTCTCGAGTGCTCTTCGATAACACCTAGCTATCTTGGACCGAAGAGTCCAAGAGTAACAAATGTGAATCACGAGATTGACAATATGCATAAGTGCTCAAGTGGTGGCTTGCTCTCAATTTTGAATTTCTCCCAACCCACTACTTGATTTGGCCATTTGGATCACACACTCACTAAGAGAGGGTTTGAGAGAGTTGGTAAGGCTCAAAAACATGTATTGCAACCGACAGAATCAGCAGCTTCCAAAGGTGGACGCTTGGGGGTATTTATAGCCCCCTTGGAAAAACTAGCTATTTTTATAGCCGTTGTCATGCATACCGGACACGTCCCGTATGACTTACACTGTGCCAACAGTAACTGAGTTACAGTGACGTTGTGAGGCGTCAGAACTCCCGATCATTGGAACTCTCGACTCAAGTCAGAACTTTTGACCCTCAGCACATTTGAAAACTATGGAAACATAGTTAAAGTATGTGAGGTGTCGAAACTCATGATGCATGCCGGAATTCCCAACCCTTAGCACATTTGAAAACTACGGTAACTAAGTTAAAGTATGTGAGGTCTCAAAACTCCCGACGCATGCCGGAACTCTTGACTCACGTCGAAAACTAGCCGTTGGCCTCTGGCCGTCTATACCGGACACGTCTGGTATGACCAGGACAGTGAACTCACTAAGTCAGTTAAGCGTGAGATGTTGGAACTCCCGACCATTGCCGAAACTCCCGACTCACATCGAAACTCCCGACGAACCAAACCGAGAACAACAACTTTACCATTGCTAGGCAAATATCAAACACGTCCTGCCAGACCAGCAAAAATAGGTTAGCTCTTTTGTCTCTCAAACACTCAAAATTCACATGGGTTGGCATGAGCACTTATGAATGATTATCTATCAATATGATGCATCCCTCTTAATAGTACGACATACCTATTAAACTCAAGATCAAAGGAAAAACGAATTTATACCACTTGAGTTGATCTCTTTTGAATTGATGCCGTCTCTTTCAATCTTCATCAAGTGAGGGTGCCAACATGTTGATATTGGTCTTTTTACTTGAGCATAGCCATCTTGAGCACGTGACTTGATTCCATTCATCAAATATGAATAATTCCAAATATATCAAGTCACTCTCATCAAACACTCCAATAGTGATTTGATCATCTACATCAACATGACCATCATAGCTTGATTAGTACCTCAACTAAATGCAAGTACTTCCTTCTTCACCCTAGCTAGGTTCTTTAGTCGCCAAGCCATCGCTTGCCCTTCACCCTTGCTTAGTACCTCGAAGCCTTTCCTTGCTATCTTCACCATCTCAAGCCATTAAGTCACATCTTGTGTTGAATCATCTATTCATTTGTATTACTATCTTTTTTATTTCAATTTAGCAAGCTTCAAATATGAGACCATGCAATCCCTTATGTCTCATTAATTAATTCTTATCGAGCTTGCTTTCACATAGTACATGAAAATTCCACAAATAAATAAG
Source organism: Miscanthus floridulus (assembly GCF_019320115.1). Taxonomy (NCBI): domain Eukaryota; kingdom Viridiplantae; phylum Streptophyta; class Magnoliopsida; order Poales; family Poaceae; genus Miscanthus; species Miscanthus floridulus. Next base: position 24,370,779 of record NC_089584.1, read on the forward strand.
CCTTTACATGAATTCCATTTGCATTGTTGTCTTATGCTTGAACTAGATTATTTATACAACAACATATCATTTTGGCTTTCATTAAGTATCTATGAGATAACCTATTACATGTCCACACTTAACAAACGGGTTAGACCTTTAATCACGTTGTCATTCAATCATCCAAAATTCACTAAAGGGCTAGATGCACTTTCAATCTCCCTATTTTTAGTGATTGATGACAACTTGATTAAAGCTTAAAAAAGGATATAAACATTTAAGCTTTTGAGTTCAATGATTTATGAGAGGCTCCCCCTTAATATGTGATTATGACTAGAATTCATAAAATGACCTCAAATATCAATTGCACATACTAAAACATATAGGTGACTCCCCCTAAATCATTGCCTCTGTTGGGTGCAAGTGTGTGTGACAAAGTAAAACCATGATGCATATGACACGATATATCACACAAGAATAAATATAAAAGCATCACATGATACATTTTCAACCTAAAACATGTGTGATCCTTATGAAAGGAAATACATCATATATATCACACACATAGCAATCATCACAAAGATTTCTCAAGTCCACAAGCCACTAATATAAATAAAGATCATGTCTCAAGAGATACATAGATAACACATAAGTATAAGTCTCATCTCTCACATGATACAATCTATATCAAACTCAAGATACATTAATAAAGTTCAAAAACTAAAATAAAGCTAAAAAACTATGGCCTGCAGTACATATCTTTAGGTACAAAGATAAGCAAATAAAACAAATATCCTGAAGCTTTAATCAGTCTCCCCCTTTGTCATCTATCACCACAAAGGTCCAACAACAACATACTAAGGACAAAGGGGCTGCAAGCTATCTCTGAAAGTTGTGATCACTCATCACCATCTTCATCTCCACCAACATCCTCATCATCTGAGCATGGAGCACCAACTGGACGAGAACCACCCGCACCAGATGGGTCAAAGCCATCAGACCCATAGCAGCCGAAACCACCTGTGAGGTCACTCCACCAGTCTGAAGCATACTCGTCTATAGCACTAGGACGTGGTTGAGAGTGAGTAGGCACCCAAGCCTATAGTGGTAAAGTATCAGGATGCTTTGGTGCCTGCTACTATTGCTGCTCCTATTATTGAAGAAACTCAGCAAACTCTATGTTGTACCTGGCCTGCTCCTCCTCCTCAGTCTCAGGCTCACTGGCTGCCTCATCTGATAGTGGAGACCTATGAGGATCAAGCTCAGGTCTAGCAAAAATCTGCTTCAAAGTCCGAGTGTCCTTCCTCCTAGCCTCCCTCTCCATCTATTGCCTGACCTGTATGTCCTTACACATCCCAAAGATAGCACTGAACATCTTACAAATAGGAGAAAGAGGACTATGGTGACATGAAGAAGAACATGAAGGAGCATATGGTAGAGGGGAAGCTCCTCCTACTGCTGCACCACCTATAGGTGCATCTGCCTCTGCTACTACTGCTCCTCCTGGTCCTACTGGAGGTACCCCAATCCTAGGCAAGTCTGCAACAATCTTTAGGGCCTTATGTACCTTGTCACACTCAAAGGTATGCCCTGTGACCTACTCAATCATGTGCATAATATAGGGAGCAAAACCATAGCCCTTGAGGGGCCTCTCTCCGACACTCCTGATCTCACACCATATGAAGTCAAAGATGTTGAAAGGTCGTGCATCATGTGTCATCCTGTGAAGCAGGTTCCTAGAGTAATCTGCAATGTTTTCCTTATCTTCACCCTTGCAATCAATGGTCTTCCTGAACATCCTATCCATATATCTATAAGTAGGGTGAAGACCTAGAACCTTCCCCACTGCTCTTCTCTTACCCCCTAGTGGGTACATGTAGGCTAGCTGCTCTAGAGGGAGTACCTGCTCTATATGGATCCTGTCTCTCTGAAGATCCTCCTCTGAAAAACCAAGCAAGGCGACGAAAGCATCATAGTCAACACTGTACCACTGTCTCTCAAGCATCCAGTGCATGCACTTCGCATCCTCCTCAACATTCAGGGTGGTGTAGAACTAAGCTACCACCTCTGTGTTCCAGTCATGCTAGAACTCCATGATCTCATATACCCATGTATGCTAGCAAAGGGTAATAGCATGATCAATGGAAACCTTCTGCAACTCTCTGACATACTTCCAATCTATCCACTAAGATCTGACTACCATAGGGTTCTTGGTGAGAATAACATTAGAGTAGAAGTCCAAGTGAAAGGCTGTCTAGAAGCGGCGATCAAACTAAATCTTAGGTAAGCCTCTTGGATCTACTCTTCTTTCATCTCTGGCTCCCCTGGTCATGCCCTTTCCATAGTAGTCAACTCTAGAAACATAAGAGAGTACATTAGGCAGACGTGTCTCAAGAAGTTCATAATGCATACCCTGACCAGGCTAGTGCTGAAATGGAGGTACTGGCTGCTCCTCCTTAATCTTTTGCTCATCATCTGAGCTACCACCATCTGAACCTCTATCAGTGCTCTTCCTCTTTCTTGTACTAGGCTCCACTCTATACTTCTCTATATCTATGTTAGAGGAAGAACTGTTATCTCCCTCTCTATACTGTGGAGCACCCCTAGTAGCTCTAGAGAGTCCCCTGCTACTAGCCTACTCCTACTGACTGTATCTGGGATGCATGTACTGCTTGCCTTCTTGTATTTCTCTGGTGTTGGATCATGCCTATGCTTGGACCTAGGCTCATGTCTTCCACTCATGGCTGTTGTCCAGTATCCAAAGATTTGCAAGGAATTTTAGATACATGTCCAAATGATAGCTTATTTTAGTTGAAATATAGAAATAAGAATAATTATCCTATGCTTTGCAATCATCTCAACCAAACTAGGTCACAAGGTTCACAAAACACAATAGACAATTAAACTTAGTCCTAAGAATCAACCACTGAGAAGATTAAAATAAGGTAGCAAAACATGCTCTGCTGTTGGACATGTCCGGTATGAGCGGACAGCAACTCTAACCGGGGTCCTTTGCTCAATCTTCAACCAATCCAATCCAAACTCTGGGCATTGCTTCTAGATAGGTAATGTAGCATCTCTACCGAAGGGATTTCAAAAATCATACCCTAACCGCTTAGATTGGATGAGGTCAGGGATTAGGGTACCTTGAGAGAGTGAATGAAGATGAGATTGGAAATCCAAGTCCCAGAGCCTTCAATCTTGATGCAAAACTCCTCTGATCCAATCTCCCTCTCTTTTTTTCTTGATGGAATCACTCGATCGCCAATATGGTGGAACAGCATGGCGACGTTGGCTTGGAGGAGAGAAATGGGAGATAGAGAACCAGGGCCGAAGGGGTACGGGTCTTTTATTGACCCACGCATACCGAACACGTCCGGTATTTGTGGGTTGGCTGTTTTATTCCAAAAATTCATTCTCTTGATTCCAATCCCCTTCTCTATCATTTCTTGATCCAAAACATGTTTGTCCTTGATCCAAATAAGGTGTAACTACTTTTCTTATCCAAATGCCATGAATTACTTTTCTCTTTTCTACAATATTTGGCATATTTTTTATTTTGCTTACTTGAGAGAGATATAGTGAGACATAGTAGAATGTGGACAGCGCCAATGTGGACTTAAGAAAGCCATGTCATGTGTGATTAGCCAATCAAATAATCAAGGAGAGCTATAATCATCTCATGACAAGGCTAGGTCACAAAGACCAAGATTCAAATAGTTTTTCAAATTCACACCACCTACACATGCTAGTTATAGGTTTTGAAAAACATCTCTCCTATGTCACACAAATGCACATTCTAACATATAAAGGGCCTTAGATGCACTTACAATGCATGTATGTAAATACATACCTTTGCCTTGAGCCCATAAGAATTTTACTAAGAAGATACATAGGATGATAATCTTAATATTGACCTCATTTGCCAAGTAGTCATGCCATATATGAAATCGGTTTTCATCCAAAGGACTATAAAGAATGCTAGATAAATTTGTTAGTCCACAATGGTGCAAAATAGAAACTGAGCTCCCCCTAAATAAGCACTTTAAGTAATTTGAATGACTTTTATCTAACACTTAATTCTATTAAGAATTTTGGGAATCAATTTTCTATTTTGACCAACACAAAGTAATAATGCCATACTTAGATTTGAGTTCAAGAGATGCTCACAATCCACTTAGATTGGGTAAATCACAAGCTTCTGAGTAAATTAAGAATATATGAAAATATATGGATCAAAGACACAGTTGCAATCCAATCAGTGTTCTGGTTCCTGCAATACCAAACACGTTCGGTAGGTATACCGGACACGTCAAGCATACATAGAATAGAAACATTTCCTTTCTGTCCCTAGCCACACCGGACACGTTCGATAGTAATACCGGACACGTCTGATAGGTGCAGGACAGAAACAAATAACTCACTGCTTGTGATTCTTTGTTTTAGCTCTAGTATTTATTTTATGCCCTGCATCTCAACAAATAAATTGCTCTACTAGAGAGCTATTAAAAGCACCATATGGCAAACATGATAATTATCAAGTGAAACTCATTAGCCACTTTCAATATTTCACAAATAGACCTATTTGTGAGCCATTGAGCACAAAATATACAAAGTGGCTATCCTATACAGTTTAGGCACTTGTTACCAATGGTGAGGATGAAGTAGATGATTTCTTCAATAATTTATCTTTGGGTCAACCATATAAGAGATTATAATAAGAATTGGTTGATAGATTGAGTGAATATTTTTAATTTGCTTGCTCAACCACCTTGAAGGCTTCATCTCATCACCAAGTACCTACATGATTAACCTAAGCGCACTTTGGTACCCAACTCTTGTTGGGTCCTTTTGAGTTAGTCAACAAGTGCTTAGGCACCCAAATGGCTTTAGTACTAGTTTGTGGTGAACACATCATCTTGCTAGTGCTAACTCCATTTGTGGTCTTCCTAAGCATATCATTATAAACAAATGTGTTCGGCTTAGGAGTGATACCATTTGGGCATTCATAGCTTAAATGCCTCTTTCTTCTACAATCATAGCATATGCGGCCTTTGTTTGCTCTATGCTTGCTTTGCTTGTATGGACATCTATCAACCTTGTGGCCCATCTTATTGCATCCATAGCATCTTCTTGTTGCAACTTGGGCTTCCTTTTTTGTCTCTTTGTACATTGGGCATTTCTTGATAGGATGCCCTAATTTCTTGCTCATGAGACAAGCACTTTGTCCATCACTTGTCTTTTGGTTGGCCAACTTGTTTGAGGTCTTTTGTTCTGCCACTTTACACTTGTCGTCCCAACTCTTGTGTGGACACATAGCCCACTCATGTCCATATAATCCATAACCATAGCACATCCTTTTTCCATGTTTCTTGCTCTTGGTTGTGTTGGCCTTGCTTGAAATATGATTCTTTTGTTGGGCTTTGGAGGAAGCAAGGTTTGAACCCTTCTCAAGCTTCTTCACCATGTTATCACGGTTATCTTGAGAAGGTTGTTCTTTCTCCTTACCCTTCAACTAAATCACATCTTTCTTTAATCTTTCCACTTCTTCTTTGAGCTCTATGTTTTCTATGAGATTTAGCTCAATCGAAGATTGGCTTGCTTGAGAAGCACACTCATTAGTACAAGAAATATTTAATTGAGATGGTGTACTAGTGAGTGAATGTGTGAGAGGTTAAGAAAATTTTACCAAGGTGATCACAACCTCATGAGCTACCTCAAGCATGATGCTTGATTCTACTACTTCCTCATGAGAGCACTTTAGATGAACATAGTTTGCTTGTAGCATATTATACTTGCTTGATATTTCATCTAGCCTTGCCTTGAGCTCAAAGTTTTCCTTCTCTAGTTGTAAAACACTAGAAGAGGAGTTAGTAACTAAAGCATGCTCAATTGAAAATTTTTCATACCTCTCATTGATTTCCTTTAGTTCTTCTAACTTGGAGATGAGAAATATTTCTTGCCGTTGAAGTGATTGCTCTTGCTTCTCATTCTCTTCTTCAAGCTCATCATTCTTTTCAACTATCTTCATGATGATGAACTTGTCTTTGCTGTTGAGATGATCAAGGTTGTAGTTGTCTTCAACTTCAACATCACTCTTATCTTGATCATCCACTTGTGCTTTCTCCTTTTCTTGATCTTTCTTGTTACTCTTCTTCTTCCTTTTCTTGGCCATCAGACACAAGTGATGAGTATCATGAGATACTAAGGTTGACTTATCACTTGGTCGCCACCGGTCTTGAGCTTCCTTACAAATAGTTGTTTGTTGCTTTGCTATCTTGGCCATATCGGACACGTCCGGTAGGCATCTGGTATGTGCAGACAGACAACAGGTCATGCGCTGCTTGCACTTTGTGCTCCAGCTCGGCACTCTTAAGGTCTCGTGAGTCTTCTTTGCTGCATGAAGACACAATGGACAAATTTTCCATTGACTAGATCTTAAGTGCATCATCACATCTGGATTTTCCATATAACTCAACAAGCCTAGTCCAAATGAGATGGGCACTCTTCGGAGGTGGTTGTCCATTGAAGATTGCCTCAATTTGAACCTCTGCACTCAATGTACTCAAAATGATATTAATCAACTATAGGAAGAGGTATGCTTACATCCATAATATGCTCAACAAGAGAATTAATATCTCTACAAGCATTGAGTACACGAATTGACCAAAGTAGAAAGTTTGAACTATCATTTTGGAGAAGCACCAGCTCCAACTCGATATGCGTTGACATCCTTTTCTCACGGTGGTGAAGCTTTAGGTGAGAACCTCGCTCTGATACCGATTGAAAGGACCTAGGATGCTACATATAGGGGGGGTGAATAGGTGTTTCTAAAAATTAACACCTTTAAATGCGAAAACAATTAGTAACTCCAAATAAGAGTAATACCACCCCTCACAAGTTAGCCACATAGTATGTAAAAGATACTAAATAAATCTAGGAGCCTAGAACTTATAATACAAGAGTTAGAACACGGACATGTCCGATAGGTATACCGGACGTGTCCGGTACACAAGTGTTCTGCAGAACTACCTGGCACAGGAACCAATACCGAACGTGTCCGGTATATATGGTTTCAGTGGAACAGCCTCAAACTTATTCCTTTCAATTTCTATCTTCCAACCAAACTGTAAGTACCTACTAGAGATGACAAGATACATAGAGAACCTATACAAGAGCTAGAGCAACACAAATATCAAATAAAATACGAATTGAGACACGATATTTGTGTTACCGAAGTTCGGACTCGTTCGAGTCCTACTCTCTGTTGAGAGGGCTGTGGGCGACCCAGTGAAGGTCAGCCCTAGAGGGTACCATGAATGTCACTCTAGCCAGAGTCTTTTCCAACTCCTTTTCCTTCTTCCACTAGTTGATTCTAAGGCGGTGGAATCGACCATTACAAACTTTTTGAGGCACACCACAATCTCTCGAGTGCTCTTCGGTGACGCCTAGCTATTTAGGACTGAAGAGTCCAAGAGTAACAAATGCGAATCACGAGATTGACAATATACACAAGTGCACAAGTGGTGGCTTGCTCTCAATTTTGAATTTCTCTCAACCCACTACTTTATTTGGCAATTTGAATCATACACTCACTAAGAGAGGGTTTGGGAGAGTTGGCAAGGCTCAAAAACGTGTATTGCAACCAGCAGAATCAGCAGCCTCTAAAGGTAGAGGCTTGGGGGTATTTATAGCCCCCTTGGAAAAACTAGTCATTTTATAGCCGTTGCCATACCGGACACGCATACCGGACACGTTCGGTATGACTTACATTACGCCAACGGTAACTGAGTTACAGTGATGTTGTGAGGCGTCGGAACTCCCGATGAATGCCGGAACTCTCGACTCACGTTGGAACTCCTGACCCTCAGCACATTTGAAAACTATGGTAACTGAGTTAAAGTATGTGAGATGTCGGAACTCCCGACACATGCCGAAACTCTCGACCCTCGGCACATTTGAAAACTACAGTAACTGAGTTAAAGTATGTGAGGTGTCGGAACTCCCGACGCATGCCGAAACTTCCGACCGTTGAAACTCCCGACTCACGCCGAAACTCTCGACCCTCAAGACATTTGAAAACTAGTCGTTGGCCTCTGGCCGTCCATACCAGACATGTCCGGTATGACTAGGATAGTGAACTCTCCAAGTCAGTTAAGCATGAGATGTCAGAACTCCTGACCATTGCCGAAACTTCTAACCATTGAAACTCTTGACTCACGTCGGAACTCCCGACGAATCAAACCGAGAACAACAACTTTAGCATTGCTGGGCAAATACCGGACATATCCAGTATTGCTAGACCATCAAAAAACATGTTAGCTCTTTTGTCTCTTAAACACTCAAAACTCACATGGGTTGGCATGAGCATTTATGAATGATTATCTATCAACATGATGCATCCCTCTTAATAGCACGGCATACCTATTAAATTCAAGATCAAAGAAAAAACGAATTTATACCACTTGAGTTGATCTCTTTTGAATTGATGCTGTCTCTTTCAATCTTCATCAAGTGAGGGTGCCAACATGTCGATATTGGTCTTTTTACTTGAGCATAGCCATCTTGAGCACGTGACTTGATTCCATTCATCAAATATGAATAATTCCAAATATATCAAGTCACTTTCATCAAACACTCAAATAGTGATTTGATCCTCCACATCAACATGACCATTATAGCTTGATTAGTACCTCAACTAAATGCAAGTACTTTCTTCTTCACCCTAGCTAGGTTCTTCAGTCGCCAAGCCATCGCTTGCCCTTCACCCTTGCTTAGTACCTTGAAGCCTTTCCTTTCTATCTTCACCATCTCAAGCCATCAAGTCACATCTTGTGTTGAATCATCCATTCATTTGTATTGTTATCTTTTTCATTTCAATTTAGCAAGCTTCAAATATGAGACCATTCCATATGTAATCTCTCATGTCTCATTAATTAATTTTTACCGAGTTTGCTTTCACATAGTACATGGAAATCCCACAATAAATAAGCCTTTGCATGAATTCCATTTGTATTGTTGTCTTATGCTTGAACTAGATTGTTTATACAACAACACATCATTTTTGCTTTTATTAAGTATCTGTGAGATAACCTATTACCTGTCCACACTTAACAAACGGGTTAGACCTTTAATCACGTTGTCATTCAATCATCCAAAACCCACTAAAGGGCTAGATGCACTTTCAAATATAATGCCATACTTTTAAGGTTGTAATATTCAGTCGTTTCTATCACTCCTTGGTTGCCTTTGAGGCTATAAGTTCTTCTGTAGTTCAACAAGCATTGGCAATTCAAAGCTGTGTGAAGTTGAATTGAATTGAAAAGGACAAGCATGCAGAGGCATGACAGCAGGGAGATAATGAGCAACCAAAACCTGAAAGCCTTATCTTGGAATTCATAATCGATTCAAAGATAGTAAAATACATCTTCAATTCAATACATCTTCATACTTCTACACCACAAACTAACAAAGCATCCAACTACTACCATTGTCTTCCATCACAACTAAAAAAGCAAGAAACATCTACTTCCTAAAAAGTACAGCAAGCACTAGAATCACACAGGCTGCCAATACAAACTTCAATAAACCTAGTTCCTTCTCTACCATCCTGCATTTCAACTGAACATCTTTTGTTCTAGCTGTTTGCACCATTGCTGCCACATCATCTGTGCCTACAAATCATGTTTCTACCATGACTCTTTCTTGCTGCCTTGATGCTTTTGCATCAACGAATGCTGCATCAACTAATGCTAGATCCATGTGGCCATTTCCCTGTCTGTTAGCCGTCCTCATTGCTCGCACTTGGTCATGGAGCTCAATAAGAACGGGTGCAAGGTGCTTCAGGGTTGGTGGATCAATCCAGCGATAAAAACCGGCATGGCCGCTTATTGCCCTACAACCGTGATTACAACCAAAATCAAGACAACTTCAATCATGACATCCAACAAAGAACCAAACCCTAAATAAGTCATCGATCGAACTCACCTGAGATCTGAAGCAATTATAGAACCTATGGCCCAGATTATCATTGGTCCACGATGTCCACTTTGTCGCCTTCGCTCTGCAATCGCAAATCATGGCCAACCAATAATCAAGAGGGCCTCGACGACACTGCAAGGGGGACGACCGAAAGCCACCACAGTCAGACCTTCCTCCTCCCCTCCAGCTACTGGCGCTGCTCGAGCTCGCCATGCTGTCGATCCGCACCCGCACCAGCACCCTCCACCGTCGCCGTCGCCGTCTCCGCCGTCGGGAGTTAGGGTTCAGGGTTGGGGAAGAAACGAGAGTGAGAGGAGAGTGCGGGAGTACTTGGGCCGCGAGACAAGGAGAATGGGCCAAAACCGCGGTCATGGCGGGTTGACTGGGAGGAAACCGCCGTTGTGCCGGCGCGAGGGCCAATTTTAACTGGTTTAGAGAGTTAAGAGACTGTGCGTGTCTGATTTTCGAGTTAGAGGACTAGAAACAACTGCAGCCATAGTTGAAGGGCCAAAAATGAACTTTTTCCAATTTTTTTATACAGTGTTACCCTTCATCGGAGAACCATTCCATCTTCTTCCTATAATTATTTTATACAGTGTTACCCTTCATCTGAGAACCATTTTATCAGACACCCTATTTGTATGAATCGTCCTTCACACGGACCACAGCCTGCCTGTGCATCACTATTTCAGGGTTGGTTGTCTCAGTCTGAGTGCACCTATTACCTACCTAGATGGCGACGGCATCGTTTTATGTGTCATACCAGTCAGTGGCACAGCTTATATAAAGCATAAAATATAGATCAGTTGCTCAGTTAAGAAGGTTAGTTGGCAAATCCTTTACTCTTTAATTTATCTTGTAACTCCTCGCCGTAGGTGTTCCAGCTCCTACCTCAGTCGTCCGGCTTTCACTTCAGCAAGCCCCAAGAACAAGTACACTATTGCTCGATGTGTGTGTTGCAGGGTTTGATCAATATAATGTGTGTCTGGTGCTGGTTTGGAGGGACGGAGTAGGGCATTTTATACTAGCATGGGAGTGTTCTACACGACGCTAGCAGTAAATGAGAAAGGATGAGATCGCAGTAAATGATCAAAAGACCAGACCTACCGTGGAAAAAATCAGCCCAGAGTTATCCTTACCGTGTGTGTTCCTATCCGGTAGAAATATTAGTCGGAGTTTATCTCTTCTCCTCTATTTTTCTTATTTCCATTCATTCCTATCTAGTGGAAATATCTAGCCGCTCGTGTGGTAGTGATACAAGCATGATGTTGTAGTTTGCCTACTCGCTTATTTATTTATTTATTTATTTTTAGGATTTTACCTATCATTTTTTTTGAGATTTTACACTGCATTTGTAAAGGGCTAAAGTGCGAACATTTTTGTGAATGGATGATGGTGGAAATGGTGCCAAAACCCCAACTCTAGCCATGATTTCACACTACATTAGTAGCTAAGCACACGCAAAACCATGTTGGACGACTATGGTATAGTAAACCAAAATTAGGGTGCCTAATATGCAATTTAAGAGCATTGAGATCTAGATGTGAGCTTGATATATTGTGCAATTTACGTGCAATATATTTCTAACAAAAGTTCATATTATTTCTACATATTGCGATTTTATGAGAATGTATATAATTTATGCTGTAGAGTTTTATATGTAGAGCAACTTTTGGAACATTTTTGCTCGAGGGAGGTATGCAAATTGCGTCAAACTTTATTAGCCATAATATTAGATCATTTAATTTTTTTAGTATTGGCCATCTTTGATAGACATGTCATTACTGCTAAATTTCAATATCTTCACCTATTTTTTTTTACCAATCACAACATAGATGAGATCATAGATCAGTTGGCTGGGCACGAGTGTTCGCATTACGAGTTAAAACTGAAAAGTCTGTTTCCTACTTTGATCAAATTATAGTTCCTCATTAGAAAAGTTTTTCATATTATTAAATCAGCTGACTCTTGCTAAATGGTATATCGACTTATTGACTATGATCTCAAACTATACTAAATAAAATCAGCAGTAAAGATTCATACCCTACCACTTCAATAAATAAATCAATATATATCCAATCACTGTGAGCTTTCTCTCTCTTAGAAAATATATACTAGAGGGTGGAGCTTGACCTTTTTTCACATTGGAAACGTGAAACCTACGACATCCTGTCCCGAGCTGATCAATACATCGGTGGAGAAAGTGAAAAAAAAAACGCATCATTGTTGTTTCATGCCGTAGCCGCCAAGGAGGAATGATGATTTCGTTATAGCTTGCCAATTAGCGGGTAGTTGCACTTGCCATGCTACGTGTACTTTTTTTTACAGAAATATTATACAACACATATGTATTTTAGCAAAAAAAACACATGAATTTTTCTCTCTTCCTCCCTCTCTCTTTTCAACCGTCTTCGTGGCCTATACGCGTATACGCGTGCACTCCCGCGGCGGCGTGACCAACTCGGCGGAGGACTAGCGCGCCAGCCAGCCGAACGTGTATACGCGTGCGGCCGGAGGACCGTTCGACGTCTGATTTGTCCTTTTGTCGTTGCATAGAAAAAAAATTATTTCTTATGATCTGTGGATCTGTGATCTTGTGATTTGTGATTGTCTGAAGGTAGAAGAAGACTGGAGGTAGAAGGAGGATGGAGGCTATTGGATCTTAATTCTATAGTGAAAAAAATTTATGTGTTAAAACTACATAAAACACATGGTTGTGTGGTAGACAGACTCAATTGTACTACTTCCAAAGAGGATGTTTGGGAACATTTGAAGGAGATTAGCCGAAATGAATGCTGAATTGTAAGTCACCATAATGCCAATAGGGGAGGAAAAGCATTTAGCGAGCGCCTAAATTTTGAGAGAGAATTCCTTCTATCCCATTAAAAATTCCGAATCCCTTATATGACATCTCAAGTTTACGACTCGTGAAACCCAATTACCAATGTACAAAAGGTGTTTCGCTCAAAAAAAAAAGTACAAAAGGTGTTGAATTGTTTTTTGAATTTCCCATGAAATTTGTGGACAACCATTGCAGCTATCTATCTATCTATCTATCTATCTATCTATCTATCTATCTATCTATCTATCTGTCTATAGAATATAAAAGGTGAAGAAAAAGAGAAACCGTGCATCATCGATCGATAACGAAAAGGGTGAAAAAGGAGAAAAGCCAATGTCGGGCCCTGTTCAGTAGTGTGTGGCCGTGCGGGTGACTGGGTGAGAGAGCACAGAAACGCATATGGGCTGGACCCCGCCCCGCCCCTCGCTCGCCACTTCGGCAATCGGCATACCCTTTCCCAAATCCCAATCAGCTCAGGCCGTCCTCCTTATCTGAATCGCGTGCCTTGCAGCCCTCTGCCCGCTGTGCCCCACGCCCGGCGCCCCGCCCCGCAGGCCGCACGCCCGACCCGCCCTCCCCTCCCAGCGCCATGTCCCCCGCGGCCACCGCGTGCGCCACGCCGGCGGCGGCGCGCCCGCCCCTCAACACGGTCCCGACCCGCCGCTCGCCGCCCTCTGCCGCGCGCCCGCCATCGGCCACCCCCGCCCGCCGCGCCGCCGGCTGCTGCTTCTGCGCCGCCGCCGCCTCCTCCAACTCCTCGGCATCGTCGCCCTCCACCTGGGACTGGACCCGATGGAGCCGCCACTTCGACGAGGTCGACCAAGCCGAGAGCTACGCGTCTCTCCTCCAGGTAACCGCCATTTCATCGTCTTATAACTTCTAATCGAACCAATCTGATGAATCGCTCCTTCTTCTCCGACCGCGCAGTTCCAGCTGGAGGAGGCGGTGGAGAACGAGGATTTCGCGGAGGCCGCCAAACTCAAGAGGGACATCATAGAGGCCACCGGAAACGACGCCGTAGCCCACGTCATGGCCGAGCTCAAGGTCCGGAACTGTTTTGTGCTGCCTGACATTCTGTTCCATTACCGATCTTTTAATTGAGATGTTCATCTTTAGCCACCTATTTGGATTACGATCTTCTAACTACAGCATTTGTTCTGTTTGGCTGCTCTTGTCCTTCTAAATTCTCGCAGAGTGCTATAGAGGAGCAACGGTACCAGGACGCGTCGAGGTTGACAAGGCTTGCTGGGACCAGCTTGGTAATTATCAATCCATTCCTGATTACTTTTTCTCCGTACCTTTTGATTGTGCCATATGCATTCAGGGGCAGAATCATTTGCCTTTTAAAGTCACTTATTGCACATCCCATCCTAACCAAACTGTTTATATGGCAAATCGCTAATCTTATGCTAACATGGTAATGGACCTAATAAAAAAGCATGACCCATGATAGATGATATTGCTCCTTGACCTTTGGTTATTTAAAGATACAGGTATGACCAGCCAAAACCATCCATTTTCATAAGGAAAAGCTCTGGATTCTAACCATTTCCATTTCAGGTAGGTTGGTGGGTGGGATATGCTAAGGACACTGATGATTCCATTGGGAGAATCGTAAGAATAAGCCCTGGTGTCGGGAGATATGTGGCCAAGAGCTACAGCCCAAGGTGCGTCTCTCTCAGTTTGTAACTTAATCTTAAAAGTCAACATCAGACAAGCATCTAATATTTTGTACAGTTCCAACTTACAAATGCTTGTTTTTGTGTAGGCAATTGGTCACTGCATCTTCAGGGACTCCATTATTTGAAATTTTCCTTGTCAGAGAAGATGGCGAGACATATACAATGAAGGTGCACTAATCGAAGTGATTTCATCTTTATCATAATCTTTACGCAGTTAAGAAAAGTAGAAGAAAACCTCTGTTGTGCACAGATTTGATGTTTGTATTTATGAAAAATTAGACAGGTGGTACACTTGCGACCAACAAAAGGAACTTCAGGTGCATCATCCATATCATCAACAATAACAGAAAGCCCAGCAAAGGTAGAGAATGGAAGTTCATCAGAAAGTAGTGCTATATCTGACAGTATTACAGAGGAGGCAAATACAGACACTCCAGTAAAAGGAAATGAGGATGCTGAAGAGAAAGAGCAAGATGTTGGTAGCAGCAAGGATAGTAGTGTCGAAGGATTAAAAAGTGTTTTGAATTTTTTTAAGTCTCGAATTCCGGAATTCAAAGTTCAGGTGATAAATGTTGATGTGTTTGAGGAAACTGAATTGGCTGCAAATTCGTCCGAAGAATTAGCGCAAGATGATGTGAAGAGTACTCCAGAAAGCTCATTGGAAGAGCCAACCACTGAGGAACTTGAGCAGGAGGAAGATGTTCCAGAAGAAGATATGGATGAAGAAAGTAAAAGTACGGAAGTGAAGCTTTTTATTAGTGGAGTAGTTCACAATAAAGAAGATGCTGGAGCAAAATCATATGTTCGAGTTCCAGCCGAAATAAATAACATGGAAAAAGACTCCTTTGAACTGTACATTCCTGGAAAAGGTTCTGATCGTGATCTGGCTGAAACAAAGGCTGCAAAACAGAAAGTTGCAGATATGGCTGCTAAATTAGCCTCAGAGCTTATGCCGTCTGATGTTGCTAAGGCATTATGGGGTACAATCAAGAGTTCTTCAAAGGTAGGAATGGCATGGTTTAGCTATACATGTCTGCAACTTTGAAAGTTTCGTGAATTACAATTTATACTCATGTGCATCAATGCTTGTTCACAGTTGGGTGAAATCTTATAACCGAATTACAAAAATCCTGAAATTTTCTAAGGCATTAAAGGCACCCAGATCCTAAAGGTGCTTGTTTAGAAACTTTTCAAGTCTTATGTGATGTACAGCTATATCAGTATCTTGCATGTCTTCCAGAATAAGGAAACATGATTGTTTTGCCCTATATAAAAAAAAAAAGGTCAAGAAACTGGGTGGCCTGAGCAACTGGCTGGACGCTTGTTCCAACAACCTGATGGTTTCTGGATTTGGAACCTTAACACAAAGAACTAGTAATTACTATTAGCACCAATTGGTATTAATGATCTTATTATTTCCACCATAGACTGTGTTTTTATCTGATTCTATGCTGTCAAGATCACCTTCCAGTTGCCCATTTCATCTTATGCCAGGCGGCTTCTCTCATGCTCCATACCATGTTCTTGCAAGCAAGTTAACTGATAGATGGCATTGTAACTGCAGATAAATAAAGAAGTTCAGGAGCTTTTAAGGCTTACGTTAAGCAAGGCCCGAGTCAAGCTGACCGAGAATACCATTTTTAATCGGATCATTATGGACACTAACAGCACAGATCCATTTAATGGTAAAGTTTCCCCAGTTAAGTTGATGATCATTTCTTGTATGATCTAACAGTTGGATTGCTGGGCTAATGTAGGTCTCTATGTGGGAGCATTTAGTCCATATGGACCAGAAATTGTGCAGCTCCGACGGAAGTTCGGCCACTGGAATAGTACTGATGACGTTGAGTTTTTCGAGTATGTCGAAGCAGTAAAGTTGACTGGTGATCTGAGTGTCCCTGCTGGCCAGGTTTGCAGCTTCTATTTTCAAAAAAAATGATGTCAATCAGGCTCCCATGATATTCTACTGATCATATATTGTCACAGATAACGTTTCGTGCAAAGATTGGGAAGGGCAAGCGACTTGAGAATCGGGGCACGTATCCAGAGGAATTCGGTGTGGTAATTTCTGTCAACAGATCTGATTGTTTGAAAGATGCTCGGATGTTAGTTTGTTATATTCTGAGAACTGAAAGTCGCATGCAGTTTTTTTTATTCTAATTATACTTTTTTCCCCAGATTGCCAGTTATAAAGGTCAGGGTAGAATAGCTCAGCCTGGATTCAAAAATCCTCGATGGGTGGATGGTGAGCTGTTGGTGCTCAGTGGCAAGGTAAACTGAAATACCTATGGTGGTTCTTTTCATCTGTAGTCAACATTCCTGAAACTGATAACTAAGTAGTACATACAGGCATAATGTACAATCTGGCAGGCCATAACTTACAGTTTGGTCTGCAGTGAGATTCCTTGGGTTGGTTTTTGGGAACTTGTAGAGTAGAGAATTGGATACATACTTTTAGAACATCAATTTCTGTCACCAGGAGACATGCTTTAGAATACTGAATTAACTGAAGAATATTATGAACTGTCTTGACTAAAGGAAGAAACTTGGAGATTTGCCATTATGAAAGGTGGGCTTTGGACTGAGAAATTTTGTACTAGTATTCATTGGAGAATATTGAGTGCAATTCATAAGAGAAGTGGCAGTAGCTTGGAATGGAATAGCTCATTTATAGGCCATCTAGCAAAGTTTGTCTTAGATCATTTTATGGAACAAATGACTCCATTTTCCCCCATCGTTTCTTAGGCTATCAATTCTAAAAGTGCCTTCCATTGGTCTAAAAGATGTGATCCTGGTGCACCACGTTTTTTTTTCTGGTACTATTGTGCAAATTCGAAGAATTGCATGAAATGTTTATATAGCAAAACTAGTGTCAACTACTCCATTCCAAATTCTAAGTCCTTTTTACATACATAATCAGTCTATGTATCTAGACATAGCAAATATTTGGGTGCATAACAAAAGCTAGTTATCACTAAAAAATCAAAACAACTTACAATTTAGAATGGAGGGAGTACTGGAGTAGATCCTGCCAGTAGATTTTGAACTGTTTATGCAACTTGCAGTTTCGGTTGTGTCCATCATTGGATCTGGTCTAGTTGCAAGATTGCTCTTAACACGAATGCATATTTTATTTTGTAGAGTACAATCCCACACCTTGGAGGCGCAGAGCTCGGTTTCCTGTACAGCTTACCTGAGCAGAGTTTTCTGGTTCTCTTCGATCGGCTTAACCTTCCCGAGTGATGAGACTCCTCAAAGGAGCAGATTCCTCACATTAGATTAGATTGCATGAACGCACAGAGGCCAGCGTCCGAAGTGATCGAACAGGTCTTCGGGCCCTGTTTCCATGGTCCTCTGGGCTTCCTGAGATGCCTGGCAAAGTGCCAATCTTTTATCCGCTCCTACTCGGCAGGAGCTGATCTGCTTAAACTCTTTACAGAGTGTGAGGGAAAGCTGACCTCGTTGCTGGTCTAAATTAACGGATGAGCCTTAATATGTTATAGCATGGTATGCTCCCTAATGACACAGTTATAGCTGTATTGGGTATGAGCATGACAGTTTTGTGAGTTTCCCCCCGTCGTCGTTGATTACAGTAAAGCTAGGATGGAAACCAAATTAAACAAAATCGTTCTGGTGTATCGTGATGTTACAGATATAATAATATAATAATAATAACCAGGCAAATAAAGTCTCATGATTTATGATGACCCATCAATCATTTCGTTTTCCACTCTTTGTAATATGGTCGAGATACTTTACTGCTGTCCTATTAGATTTTGATATTGAGTTGTGCAAAGTCTGGAAATGAGGAAAGTGAAAACATATGGTCGAGATACTTTATTGCTGTCCTTAGTAGATTTTGATATTGACTTGTGGAAAGTCTGAAAAAGAGGAAAGTGAATATGAAACGGAATCAGATTTGCTTGTTAGTACAAGCGTCGCCTCGTAGGCGTTATTAGCTACCAAAAACACAACAGATCGCATGAAATTTTTTCCGTTGCTGGGACTCGAACCCGAGAAAAAAAAAAGTTCGCGTAAAAAAAATTCCCGACTCGAACCCGGGATAAAAATTTATTTTCCGTTGCCGGGACTCTCGCGTGAGAGCCGAGCTAGACAAAATCTGATTGTAGCATGGTGTGTGCATCAGAGCAATTTCTGAGGGACAAAATAGGAGTGGGGGTGCCATCTTCTCATTGTACATGTCGCACTCGGAATGAGTTTGAATTTATAATGGATAAAATCTTTCTGGTTCGTTTTTTTTTATCAAAGTAGCCAGACTCCCAGATTCAGTACGTACCTTTCAAGTCTAGTTTATATCCCATAGTGGTACATCCAATGTTCCTCAAGGTCATGTAGTGCAACATCCACATAGTTATTCCGTCATCACACATGATACATTTCACAACTTCCACCAATTAGACACAGAAAATAGCCGGGAAAGCAACGCGATATATAATAAGATGAAAATGACAACCCATCATTTCATCTTTAGCCTTGGTGCAAACATATCACAGTTGGATCATTCCGATTTACAATTTCCAGGTTGCCATGCTTGCGGTGATTGACGATTCCCTGCATGTGCATGCCATGCCTGTGCAGCGGCATGTAAAATCAACAGAAAATCGTGTTGCCCTGACCAGCAGTCGTATATGCAGCATGTCGAGCATCCACGATGCAATGCAAACATATGATGACACTATGACAGTGAAACACACGTAGGAAACAGTGACAAGTACACCCATACAGTTTTGGGGTGTTAAGGAGGCATTCATTATAATTTACATATATCAAGCGTTTCTGAGCTCTCGACCAAAGGGCACCAGTTCCAGGTCGCAGGGAAAGGGAACCAGTTTCCGTGTCTGAGCTCTTGACTAAACCACCTGCATCTGCATGAGCTGGACATTTGCAAAGGGACCACGGGGATGAGCAAAAGTAAGGAGTAGATCATATTAGAGGGTGACCGGATGGCCACATTGACCTTTGCAATTCCTGGGAGGGTCAGTGTAGGTCACTACGTACCTAATACTGTTCAGAAAAGGTAACCCGTCGCAGCCTTCTAGTGTGACGCATTCCATCATCATGGGGTTCACAGTTCACTGCATACTGTGAGATTTTACGATGTTTAATATTCAGATTTTCTACTTGTAAAAACCGAGTCATCAAGGGAGCGCTTCTGCTTTTCTCTCAACAGTTCAGCATGGTCATCACCTGGAATTCAGCATCAGCAATAAAGCTTGCAAGGCCAGCAACTGAAAGGTGTGGCCTGAATTCTGAGTCCAGCAAAATGTTTGATGACTTGAAATTCTTATGGATTATGAGGGATGGAGAATGTATTTCAGGAAGGTACCTGCTAATAACATTTCAATGGGAAATTATAAGGGTCTACACATTTCAAAAGGAAAATAGAATGTTAACAGCTCAATATTTATTGAAGCATGTTCTTAAATCATGTGTAATATTTGACAACATTTAACCAACAATACAGATTCCAACAGAACTAAAAAAGAGTAAATATGAACAAAAGGTCTCTGCTGGGATATCTCTTATTCAATTATCTGAAAAATGTTAAACATGTAGATTTAGTATTATAATTCATGTGATCCAAATTAACAAAAAAATACCGTTAATTTCCACTTACCCTACTGCACAGGCAGATCAAGCTGAGTGCAATCTTGACAGTTGACACGAGAGTTCAAAACTTCAAATTAAGCGGCATGCTGCACTCCTGAAATGCTGAGGAGATCATGAAGGAATACATCCTGTGGAAATCATACACAAGCAAGTGAAGTCCATGTTCCATACAATTTCCCACAAGCTCATTCAGATCCGGATGGTGCAGTCTTGAAACAATCAACATCAGTTCAGCAAAGTCATCAGAAGATTGGAATGGTATCAAAGTATTGTCTTATTGCATGATGGCCAGAACCTAGATAGGGTAAATAAAGTAAGTGCCTTATAATTGCCACTAATGTCATAAATATATACACGAAGTGACATCAGGGTTATTGCAGACATGGAATCACCCAGTGGCGGCTTGAAGATATCATCCCCAGTTTCAAAGACCATACAGACACAAGCGAAACTTTTTTCATGAAACTTTAGAAATACATAGGAATTGTGACATGAGGATATGTAGCATACCTTTCCGTCACTGAACTATTCCCTGTAAATGATTTCTGGCATTTATCTTCGGGGGTGGTTTCAGACCAATTGTAGCAGGTAAAGCCAAAGGCTCTATGTCTATTGTGGTGGTCTCATGAAACGCTTCATGTCTGCAACATTTGTACACGATGATGTTCCCATAATAATTTAAAGCTTTGAAAGCATCTCTCAAGTGAATATTATGCAAATAAAACACCATTGAATTGCACAGAATTAAGGAGGAGATTAGCTAGGACATTGATATAACCAATAATTGATTGTTCTGCAAATATATAACAGAAGGGAAACAAAAAATGTCTACAAGATAAAAGTAAATATAACAACACATCCTCCCATAAAAAAAATTCAGGCTTGACAATCCAATGAAACTTTGTGGTAGATCACCAGTAAGCGAATCAAAGGAGATATCCCTGGCCCCTGCAAATGAGACAATGCCACAGAATACTTTCAGTACTGTCAACCTATAAAGGTTGGAAAATACATCCTTGTAATTGGTTATGGTTAAGGTTTCTGCATATGCCAAGAAATAAAAACATTTAACCATTCCAGATAATACATATTCCAAGGTAAAATCAATTCCATGATTAGGCATTGTCAAAATCAAGTAGGGTAAATTTCCGCCAAACCGTTTTCCTGCAAGATTGCTGCACAACAAGAATAATCATCTAACAGCCATGCCACCTGAATAGTTAGAGAATTTCAAATGTATGAATTCTCAGTCTAGGAACTTTACAGTCACCCAAGCTTCATATAAATAAGGTTGTACTCTATTTGGCTTCCACAGCCAAGGCTATTTTGGCTCATATCACTGCATCAAAAATTGATTTAGGATGGTTATCAACTGTAGTCTCATCGCAAACTAGCTAGGTTGAGTGAAGTGAAGGTTACAATTGGGGACTCAGCTCAACTAATGTAACCAAGTTATTCATGTTATAGGCCAAATTCCCTGAAGTCCCAAGTTCGGCAATATGCTACAGCATCAAACAAATGGGAATATACTAGGAGGGAGTAAGAAATGACACTGTGCTAGGCTGCTAGCAACTACATCGCGCTAAAAAGCTCACATAGCTCACATTTAAAGACCCTGATCCTGAGCAAGTGACACCCTCCCATGACTGACTGTATGGATCACTGCCATTTGTCTGCCAACCACCTGCCCAAGAGAATTCAGACTAGTAAAAATATTAACTGCACGTACAAGAGCCATGAATTACAACAGCTGATAGGACGTATCATTACATATCTCTACAAGAGCCTGAAACAGCATGAACATGCATAGATTAAGACAGCAGCCCATTCATGCACGTACAAGAGCCATGAATTACATATCTCTACCATCTTCATCTTATTCCCCAGCAGCCCCGCCACCACCAGCCAGCAGTGCCCGCGCTGGCCAAGGGCGTTAACAGCCACACGTTTAGAAAGTAGCATTTCCCAAGTGTTTTGCCCCAGAATTTGAAACCCAGGGTGATAGGTGGGATATTATGAGTAACAAACATATAAAATTACAATATTTTTCTGGTTTTTCCTCAGTTATGTTACTTTGATTGGCTCTCTATTTCTGTAAGGGATATCATGGTCATTTGGTACTCATTTTCTATCCAAACCCATCTGATCATCTCATACGAAACAAAGGAATGGTCTTATATACCATACTCACCTCTTCCTATACCATTTCATTTCCATTTCCAAACCCACATTACATCCAAGTGCACCCTTTTGTTTCCTGGCCTTCCATCCAACACCGCCATTGCCAAGAAACTGCAATAGCAATCCATGACCTCCCAGAATTATCGGCAATACGAGGTTGCCAGGGTAGGTGTCAAGGAGCCCGTGCACGAGCTTGATAAGGTGGGAGGAAACGGAAATCATCGAGGAGTACAGCCTGTTCATGGACTCAGAGAGCACGGATGCCCAAGGCCAGCAGAGAGCAACCAGATCCGACAAGTGCTACTGCTCAGCATCCGAGTGTTTCTGATTTGATACCTTCTGGTTTTCGCAACACCCAGGGTGGGAGTCAGACATGGCCAATATGGCACAGTGGTTGCACATCTCCGACAGTGGCGGGCCATTGCCGATACGGGTCTACCAAAGACTCTTCTTTGGACTCTAAATGACATTTTGATTGGTTGACCAAATCTCATATCAAGAGTAAGAAACACCACTTCTTGTTTCAAATAGTTGAAAACTAAAAGTGAGGGCAACATGAGGTACAAAAAAACTTGCTGGGCATAGATCGCATATAACCCTGTGAACTTTGAGAAGTGGCAGCTCTACAGGATGGAAGGAGACTTAATGTGTGCAATGCAAATATGCAACAGGAAGTTCAAAGTTTGTTAACATTATTTCTGTGAATGATGATAAATTTATACATACAAATAAATACCACAATTGCAAGCGTGTTTTCTCCTGAAAATGTTGAACCCAAAAAATGTGCACACAACTTGACATACAAGAACAGAAGTACAGAACAGAACAACACTGTATAGCTTCATTTCATTTATATAAAATGGCAGCCATGAGCAAGTAGTTTGATGTCAATCCTAACTCAAGCCAGGCAGTGGCAATATGCCGACAGCATTGCTTACCCTAACAAAAAGAAAAATTGAATAAAGAGCAATGAGGCCAACTCCAAGTATCTTGTTAGGCCGCATGTCATCTCTCGGCAGCATAACAAGAGCCCAGATCAATCCAGCAACAAGAAAGCCCATTGTGTAAATAAGAGAGTGGTCTTGTGGAAGAACATACGAATTGGGTGCCGTTGACCAAGCTCCAAGCAGCATCGATATGCCCAAACCAGCAAGTGTATTAAACATAGGTCCTGCATAACATCCAGACATGGCAATCTGCACGCCGTCGCCTCCATTCATCGCTAAAGCGACATTTGACATCAAGTCACCCATTGAATTCCCCCATGCTAACACTGTTAGCCCAAGTATTGAAGGATTAATTCCCAGTATCACACCCAAAGCAACCAAAAGTGCAACCAGTTCATTAGCAATGATGTAGAACCAGATGATGCTCATCACAAAGCCTCCAAAAACCCATGGGAACAAAAATCTCCGTGGAGGACGCTCATTACTGGTGAACAGGAAAGCCAGGGCAGCAAGTGCGATCCCCAAAATGACAGCCACGACAAATGCTGCTATGCTAACCTTTGTGGATACTGTATCCTGACTGCTCCATAAAAATGCTAAAAGAACAGGCGCCAAGCAAGCACTTGCAACAGCATATTCTTTCGACCAGCGGTTTTCCTCCACTATTGGAATTGTCAACCTTCTTGGTATCGTCAAGGGAAGCTCCATAAACGAAAACAGCTTGGAAATATTGAACGTGGAGTTATCCACTTCTCCCTCACTCCAACCCCACAATGGCCTTGAGCTGTCAGGCGAACCAACTCTATTTCCATGATTTGAGTAGATGGCCACATGAGAAGCCCACATCCACTGAGGCAAGGATGTATTCATCTGGGCCACCTCACCATGTGCATCCTCCTCAAGAAGTGAACTGTGCACTGAATCCTCCTCCTCTGCTCCTTGTTCAAATATACTTGCCCTCACAGGCAGCAATGGTGTGACCACATCAAACTTCAGTCTCCTGGCATGTTTCCTCAACACCTCATTTGCAGCCACAACAAATGCATAGACTGCATAAATCGACACAAACATCATAGCTCCCCAAACAGTCACCTTCCCAACGACCAAAACTATAGACAAAGCAAGCAGAGTCACCAGAAAGAACCCAACATCCCTCACAAAGCACCTCCTATCAATCTGCACATTCTTCTCCGCAACGCACAATGACACTGCCCCAACCACAACACAGGTCACGAATACAGCTCCACCCAGCACGCTGTTCAGCCCAACATCACCAGCACCGCTCCCCATAAACGCCGCGATGCTAGCAAACACGTCGGGAGCGCCATTACCAAAGGGGAGCAGCGTCACGCCAGCCACGGTGGGCGGGAGCCGCAGCAGTGCCGACATCTTCTCAAGGCTGCAGCAGAAGTAGTCGGCAGCGGTATTGCCCAGCATATAGAACAGCGCGGCCAGGCATACCCCGAGCACCGCGTAGCCCAGCACCCTGAACCTCTCGCATCTGCAGTAGAAGAAGCCCAGGTAGTCCACGAACCCACCGGAGCTGCACTGCGTGTGGGCCCGGAGGAACTCGCACTGCGTCCCGAACCCCTCGTGCCGCGCGATGCCCGCGCACGCCGCGGAAGGGTCCTCCGGCTGCTCGCCATTTAGCGTAGCGGCTCCCGAAGGGCCCGCAGGGTCGGCATCGGAGAGGAACCTGCGGTGCGCCGGGTGCAATCCGGAGCCCAGGAGCCGCGCGGCGCGCGGCGAGCCCCCGTCGGAGCGGCTGTACAGGAGAAGGAGGAACAGCAACAGGGAGACAGCGGCGAGGGGCCGCACACGGCGCGGCTGCGACGCGATCATCTCCGGCAGGTTCAGGGTGATGGGTTTGCGTAGTCACGCATGCCGAATTCGCGGTCGAATTTGGGGGATTTGACAGGTAGGGAGGTGATTCGGAGGATTGGGGCCGGGGTCAGGGTTTGCCGTAGAGGTGGGGCGTGGTTCCTGGTTCCTGGTTCCGTAGTTGACGACGAGAGCAAGCAAAGCAAACGAGACGAGACGAGACGACGGGTTCGTCGGTTTGGCCTTGCCTTGCCCCGTTGCTCGGCTCCGGCTGAAAAAATGGGGACGGTGCGGGGGTCGGCCCATTGTACCTTCGATCCGGCGGTTCGGCCCATGAAAATTTACCTCTTCAACTCGCAGTCATTTGATTTTGCTCAAAAAAAAGAAATTTTGATTTTGCTCTATGAACTACCAGTTCTTTTCACGTCCCTCAATTTTTAAAATCATTTGTTCATTGTTTTGTTATTTGTCTATTACGAAGGAATTTGTTTTGGACACATGGGTGTCACATGCTTTTCTACTATAGTACTATAATGGATCTAACATTTGACTTGAATGTTAGACATATTTTTCCCAGGTGGGATAGTAGAAACAAACGGGAGAGATGTTCTGAGTTAGATAGTGAGAACAAGCGTGTGTTCAGTTCCCATCCAAATTCCCCAAAAATGCTACAGTATCCATTACATCGAATCTTATGATACGTGCATAGAGCATTAAATATAGACGAAAAAAAAACTAATTACACAGTTTGGTTGGAAATTGCGAGACGAACGTTTTGAGCCTAATTAGTCCATGATTGAACACTAATTGCCAAATAAAAACGAAAGTGCTACAGTAGCCCAAATTCCAAACTTCAACCAACTAAACATAGCCCAAACAACCAAGTGGGATCAGCAGAAGGGTTCAAAATTTCGGCAAAATTTTGGCCAATTTTTTTGCGAAATTTGGTAATTTCTGTGGTGGCCAAAAGAAAAATCCAAAATTTTATAATACACTAATACATGTGCTATATAACTCTAGACTCATATTTTCTATTATTTATATTGCATATTCTTCTATTCAATAGATGTGTAGTCATAAATCGTACAAATATCCTATAAAAAAGTCGTACTAATATTTGTTCAGATATATATATTTTTTAGAAAAAGGCATACTTCATGTGCTAATCTTTAAAAACATTTCACCGAAATTTTGTCCGAATTTCGTGAAATTCGGTAATTCGGTGGTGACCGAAATTTTTGCAATACCAAAATTAAATACCTCAGCGGACACGAGACGCTTACATATGCAAGTTACAAACACTTGCAGCACAGCGTGAACCCGTGAACCGAACGTACACAAAGATCACGGGAGAATGGGATAGGATAAAAAAAGCATCAGTTTCCCCGTAAAGGCCCCGTTCGCTTCGTAAAAAAATAAATCGAAACACTGTTTCGGCTGATTTATTGTAAAAGAAAAATACTGTTACGACTAAAAAAACAAGCTGAAAAAGACGGATTATAAGAGAAGCGAACAAGGCCAAAAGGTGAAACGGAGCATATGTTGTGACGTATTTATATCCTTCCGAAATAAATCAAACTTTTCCTTTATGTTTTTGACCGGTTAATACAATGTTTCCAGATCTTTTCCCGTGCCCAAGTGAAAAGGAGTAACGAAAATTACAATCTTACAGAAAAGAACATCATCACAACGCTTCAACAGCTTTTGTCAACGCTTACACCAAACTATCCATGAGGAAAATTACCAGTAATGAGAACTCGCAAATTCTAAGCCTGCTCCTATATAAACTGTATTTTATCCACAGACTGTCAGTTCTACTGTCAGATCAATATCTCCATTCAGCACCTTGAGCAAGGAACAGCTGCGTCGACCAGACTACAATCCAAATCCCACCACATGAGCAGCTTCCTTCAGACAAAGCACACAAAAAATGGGTCGGCAAAGAACCCCCATGTGTAATTCAGGCATGTGAACCACAGGTGCTGCTCTAACGGATCTGATTTACCCTGCTAAACCAAACTGAGTGTAGTATCATGTGGAAAATGTCATACTTGACAGGATTTGGATGCCACAGAAAATGCTTCTGCACCCTTTTCACATTTGACTGCAGGGTTATGTATCGACTCTCGGGTATTGCCAACAAGATCTCCTTCAGCTTAGGTACATCACTTTCTGGTACGACAACAGAGAATGCACTCCAGTTGAGTGCAGCATCAAATGGGAGAACAAAATTGTCGGCAATTATTACTGGAACACATTCATAATATATTGCCTCAACTATTCTCGGGCTGTTTACCTCATACCCCATGGGACAGATACAGTACTTGCTTGACTTCATATGCTGAACATAATTTCTCTTCCTAGTGATTCGGTGTGGCAGCCTACTTTATATTCTCATATCAGAATCCTTGTCTCCCCAATACTTGAGAAGTACAGGTCGAACTCGACCGTGCATCTGCCCTGCAAAGAAGGCCAGGATAGTTCTCTGTGCGGTTGGTCTTCCCCCAATATCTCTTAGAGGTCTTCTTGGCGATCTAAGAAATGTTTCTGGAAGGGAAACATCTTTTCCACGGATAAAAATTCCTTCAGAGAGATCTGCATTGCAGAGAGCTTTAATAGTGTTCTTCCGCAATTCGTCGTGCAATTTGGTTGTGTAAGGCCCCTGAAAAAGAAGATACAATGTCAGGTACATAAATTATTTTTTTTCAAATTAAATCTGTGTTTCTCCTCGATAGTTGATCAAACATTTTCTAAAAAAAGTTCATCAAAATACCAGTAAAAAAGGTATTGATTAAAATCCATAGTTTACATGATGGTTACTTAAGGAGGAAAAATATGCAGTGGAGAAAACATACCCAGTCATGGCAAGCAACAAAGAAATGATCAGCTCCTTTTGTCCTATTCCAATATGGGTACTTGGCCGAGATTAGGTCAATGTAATTTTTAACAAAGATAGACAGTGGCTCAATTGTATTTGAGCCAGGGCACATAAAGGTTATGCTCCAGTTGACGAGAACTATATTGGAGATAGAATAAATGGGCTCTGTTTGGATCTCTGACAACAAAATTCTGGTTTGTCTCCATCAATCTCATAAACCATCCCTCAGACGCATAGATACCTTTCAACTCCGGGGAATGGAAAATAGGTTTTGCTCCATCATGATATATGAAAACCTTAAGAAGTCTCTCCATCAGTTCATAACTCCTGGAAGCATGAGTTCAACTACAATAAACCAACCACTGAAATGAAACAGCCAATGCACGGTACAGTCCAACACACAAACGGTAGTGTGATAAGTTAGAAAACACAATGCGTCATATTAGGAACTTAAGTTACCATTGCGGCTTCCTTTTATTAGGAACTTCTGCTCACGTGCTACTGATCATCTGATGTACAGTTGGTTGGCAGGATTGTACATCACAAAAGGCAATGACATAAGTAAATAGAAGTTACTCTAATAAGTGATCATAGTGTGGAGCAAATTACAAATTAGTTCTATTTTTTGAATGGAAGGATAAACAAGAACGTTGTTGAACACATGATTGAGCATTTGATTTTTAGAAAAGAATTATGGAACATATCAATCACAAGAGAGACAATATGAAACCTAGCCAGTTCCTTACCTTTTAAAGATGGACACATTCCGGAACAGGGGTGCATATAGATCAGGGTCATCTGAGGTCAATGGTGCATTAGTGATCTCTTTCTTTGCATATATAAGCTCTTCATCAGCTGCTGTTGACCAAAGAGGCGCCTGCTAAATTGTCAAGGTAAGAAAAGTATTCTACAATTTTGACTACTAATACTAAGAATTGGAATCGTATCCCAAAGAGGTAAAGCATCAACCTCTGGCGTTAGAGGCAGAACAGATTTGGTATCCATGACATGTTCTCCATTGACATCGGAGCTCATTGTAGGCAAACCACAAGAAATGTCCGGCCGACTGCTTGCCGCCAAGGCTAACCGAGCGATGCCATGCCACACCATCTCTCTTCCTCTTCCTCTGTTCTCGCCACCACGTCGCGCCCATGTGTGATCCAGTAGGCGGTCACCTTTCAGCAATTACTAGCGCCAGCGCTTTTGCCCTCCCGTCTTATCGCCAACCGAACCCGCACAACCATAATGGCGGCCCAGCCAGGCGCCAATTTGGCGTTTTCCCTCTGGCGTGCCGTTAAGGCCGCATCCTGGCCATGACCGAGGGCAGGCCTCGATTCCTCCACCCGCGTCCAATTGCTTGCGCCACTGCACTCGCACTGCTTCCCTCCTCGCCCTGCGCGCTTCCGTCCAACCGCTACCGCCCTCACTTCACTGCTGACGTGTCAGTGCCACCATGGAGCGCCGTCAGAAGGCACCGTCGCACGTGGCTAGCTCTGCTCGGGGCATCTCTGGCCGAACCATCTCTACAGGCAGGCCTGTGGTGAGTCACTGGTACTCACCCGACTGGTACTCACCCGCTGTCTCTACCATTTCCGTAAGGCCGTAGCTCACCGGAACTTAGCCGCCGCCGCCGTAGGGTGCTCGTCGTTGTGGAGAGGCCATTCTACTATGTCCCAGCTCGTCCAACCGCTGCCCGAAGTTGTGCGTCATCCTATAGGCGGGGGTCGGTCTCCTAGGTGAGTCGGAGGGGCCCCCTATTGCCCGGCGTGGCGGTCCCATGCCAGCCGACGCCACGCCGGCGAGCGCGGGCGTGTTGGGGACCGACTGAATGTAAAGATGATTGGGGTGAGGGCCTTTGGCAAAGGACCCAACTGTAGGAATAGTGTGCATAAGAGCATCGTTAATACTAGGAAGAGCAAGGGTGCTTTTGCAAAAGTTCCGCGCGGGCATGCTCCCTTTCGCCACGGGCCGGCCTGTGTGCGTGGGCCGCGTCCGCGTGGTGGTGGGCCGCACGGGTGGAATTTGTTTTTCCTTTTTTAAGGAATTAGAAATAGCTTTATATTTTAATTTCTAAGCTGAATTTTGAAAATTAATATCAATTCACATATGTGTCTAAAAATTGTGAAATAAATTTTGTTGAGTTCCTAAAAATGTTGTCTATCTGATGGCATAGTTAGCTTATGCATGACTGAGTTGATATTGAGGCCAATTAAATCAATTATAAGTGTTTAGTATTATTTAGATTAGTATTGTAGGCATTTTTGTGGTAAATTGGTAATAGCTTTGACCATGAAATTTTTACAATAGGTTCATTGTATTATTATGTGCTCACAGTATTTTTTGTGGCCCTACAACAGACTGAGAAATAAGGTAGTTAGGTGCTCCTTGTTTTAATATACATTAAATCGTTAATAAAAGAAGAAATGCTTTTAGTTGCTAAGATAATACTTGAATGTTTCATACCTGTTTAGTGGAAAGGATGATAGTTAGCTTAGTATCTTAGTCATTAGAGCTAGCTTAGTAGTTTACCATGTGTATTCTTATTTTAAGAGTTGCTGTTGCCGAAATGCTAAGTGTTGCATCATCATCGCATGCATATAGAGAACGAGTTGGTGGATATCGTGACCATCGGAGATCACGAGTTCGAGGAGGTGATCGAGGAGTATGAGGAGAAGATCCTCGTATAGGAGGAAGTCCCGGAGCCACCACTGACTAACTGAGTTGACACCCCGCCTACCCAAGGCAAATCCCGGTGCATAACCCTTATTTTGAATGATCATTGAATATATATATATATATGTGTGTGTGATGTGCATTTACGTTACAGGATTTATATTGAAACTACATTCATAGATATACCTACCCAGGAGTACTACTAGCATAGGTCGAGTAGCTATTATGCTTAGGCTATCGGTAGCATGAGTAACCTGTTGTTACTCACAACAGGTGATTATTATTATCATTCTCATGATAAAATGGTGAAATGTAATGGAGACCGGGCAGGGATATGATACGGGTATTGGTGGGTATAAGAGGTTGTGTCCCATGGCAAATGGGGCATAGCTTGGTTACACTGTTTTCTTTGTCCGTGTTGGTTAAGGACCGACCATTGCATTGGATTCTAGTCAGGTCACAGACTTATTATCCTGAGCACATATTTGTTTATGAGAGCATAGAAGGCTCATTGCTTTCTTATCATGGGTTCCAGCTCTTTCTAGACCGACTAATTAAAGGCGGGGATGGTGGACTCAGGGTTTATTTACCCCTGTTGCAGGTATAGCTTGAGCAGCTATTGAGTGGAGGATTCTTTTGGTGGGTACAGATGGATCCTTGTATCTTATCGTTAGAAGTTTATTTTAATTTTGCTGTTTAAATTCCGCACTCTGAACTTGGTATTGTAATAATGTATTTATGGGAACTCTTGATGTATGAAA
This sequence comes from Miscanthus floridulus, assembly GCF_019320115.1. Classification (NCBI taxonomy): domain Eukaryota; kingdom Viridiplantae; phylum Streptophyta; class Magnoliopsida; order Poales; family Poaceae; genus Miscanthus; species Miscanthus floridulus. The sequence goes on from NC_089584.1 coordinate 24,402,155, forward strand.
TTGACTAAGTATTATAAACTCATTCTCATTATTGAATCCTAGAGGAAAACGTGGATTGTTCGATTTCTCCCTTGGGGTGTGCTCAACGGAACCGTCCGATGTAGCTTGCTTTTGGGGTGCTTAGTGTCTAGTGGAAGATAAACGCCTCCGAAGGTATGTTATTTCGGGCAGTTCTGCTATAGGTGGTATCAGAGCCAATAATGAGTCTACGAGTTTCATAACTTTTTTCAAAACCTAAAATTTGACCAACAAAAGTTTTGTGAAAAGTAGGATGCGATAAAATTATGTAAATAAGTATAAGCCCTAGTAATATGGTCCATCTAGGATAACGACACTGGTTTTATCTAATCAATTTTCTATAGGTACACTAACTTACGCTGCGTAAGAATCGTTAGCGTATGGGAAGTGAGTGTGCGATGTGCCAAATTTTTTTACAAATGCCGCTATATTCTGGCTTGAGTGAACAGATAGGCCGATGCATGCATCTTGAAAATAGAATCTTGTTTAAACTAAACTTCCCCCACACATATAATATGGATTAGTGAATTGATAGGATAACCTAAAAGAATGCTTTAATAAAAGTCTTATCATTTCTCTAAGTCTCTTGTTCCTAATCTAGAGGGTTGTCCCTAATGGTTGGTTCATATCTGTTTATAGATGAACCTGAGGTCGGGTCGTGGGAGTACCAGCGCTGGGGCAGACCTAGGTGATAATAGTTGCGGTAAGGGCATTGGCAACACCAATGGGGAGAGCCACGAGGCCCCACTTCTGGCTCCTCCTTCGCCACCACCACCTCCGATGACCCATGCAGAGATGATGGTGGAGATGTTGGCTGCTCGACGTGAGTCTACCCGTGCCTTGGAGATGCTTGCCTAGGCCATTGGTGGCTTTGCCCGTGGAGGCAACGGTGGCAATGGCAGGAACGGAAGTGGTGCTCATAGTCTCGAGGGGCCCCGTTCTTACCAGGATTTCTTGAAGACACACCCACCCATGTTCACACCGACTGCTAAGCCTCTAGATGTGGAGCATTGGCTTCGTATTCTAGAGCAGAAGTTTTAGCTGCTCACTATGACTAAGGAACAGAAGGTGCGCTTTACAGCGCAATAGCTATTGGGTTCTGCCAGTGCATGGTGGGACATGTTTAATGCCATGCAGCCGGTGGATCACTGTGTGACTTAGCAGGAGTTTATCGCTGCTTTTAGAGAGTACTACATTCCTGTTGGTGTGCTAAATAGGAAATTGATGGAGTTCCTAGACCTGATGCAAGGGAGCATGTCTATGATGGATTATGTGAACAAGTTCAACCATCTGGCACAGTATGCTGGGACCCACGTCAATACTAATGAGAAGAAGAGGGACCGTTTCTATCAGACTTTTGGTGCTATGATGAATTCTACTATTGCCATGGAAGGACTTCAGCGTGACTCTCAGGCTGAGTGGAAGCGCAAGCGGGTGATTACTAGATCTTCTAGTCACTCCAAGCTCAGAAGGTGTAGGTGGTCAGGTGGATGCCCTATTAATTTTTGAGTGGACAACTGTTCCGTCAGCCTTAGCAGACGTACCAAGCACCTCCCACCCAACATCGTGCACCTACTCAGTAGGTGCAACAACAGCCTTAGGGACAACGTGTTCTGCCTCATTTGGGGTAGGGGAACAAGCTAGGTGCTTGTTTCAAGTGTGGCAAGGAAGGCACTATGCTCGAGAGTGTCCACAGAACCAGCCTACACAGTCTTCCCAGCCTTCAGCCAACTCCCGTCTGGTCAAGAGGACGATTATCAAGAAGAAGGTGCCCATAAGCTGCTCTGGACAAGTCAACTTCCCTAAGGCTAAGGAGATCTTACAGAATGAACCTGTGATGGCTGGTATGTTTACCATTGATTCCCACCTAGCATATGTGTTGTTTGATTCTGGTGCATCACATTCATTCATGAGCATGGAGTTTGCATAGAGGCATAATATATCTCTTATGGCTATTCCTATTGCCTATAGAATCAATACCCTAGGTGCGCAGTTGTGCGTTAATACTCAGACGGACACAGTTGGATTAGTGCTAGCCACTCTCACCGCCTCTAGTTCATGGTGCTTCCTGGGCAAGGCATAGATGCAATTCTGGGCATGAATTGGTTGTGAGTTTATGGGGTAGTCTTGGACCTTAAGCAGATAGTTGTTGAGTTATAACTTCCTTCTTTCGAGGATAGGATGTCTCTTCTTATGCCCTTAGATCCAACCTTACTAGTTGTTGCTCATGTTGAAGTTTCTCATGATCTTGCCTCTATTCCTGTGGTCTGTGAGTTCCTGGATGTCTTTCTTGAAGATCTACCTGGGTTGCCACCAGATAGAGATGTAGAGTTTTCCATTGAGTTAGAACCTAGCACTGTTCCTATTTCACGGTGTCCCTACCGTATGGCTCCTAAAGAACTAGCTGAAATGAAGAAGCAGTTAGAGAAATTATTGGAGAAGGGATTTATCCATCCAAGCTCTTCACCATGGGGTTGCTCAGCTATTTTTGTGAAGAAGAAGGATGATACTCTGTGGATGTGTGTGGATTACCACCCTCTCAATGCAGTAACCATGAAGAACAAGTATCCTTTACCTTGTATTGATACTTTGTTCGATCAGTTGGCAGGTGCTAAGGTGTTTTCAAAGATTGATCTTTGTTCTGGGTATTATCAAATTAAGATCTGGCCACAAGATATACCAAAGATAGCTTTCTCTATTAGGTATGGACTGTATGAATACCTAGTCATACCTTTTGGTCTCACCAATGCTCCTGCATTCTTCATGTATTTCATGAATTCAGTATATATGCCAGAGTTGGATAAGTTTGTAGTGGTGTTCATTGTTGATATACTCCAAGAACAATGAAGAGCATGCACAACATCTTCGGATAGTATTGACTCGATTAAGGGAACACAAGTTGTATGCCAAATTCAGCAAGTGTGAGTTTTGGTTGGATCGAGTGCAGTTTTTGGGACATGTTCTGACACCTGAAGTTATCTCTTTAGACCCAAGCAAGGTGCAAGATGTGTTAAATTGGAAATCTTTGAAGTCAGTACATCAGATCTGTCAGTTCCTTGGTCTTGCTGGTTATTATCGATGCTTCATTCCTGACCTCCAAAATAGCTCAACCAATGACCAAGTTGCTCCAGAAAGATGTCAAGTTTGTATGGAGTCCAACTTGTGAAAGAGCTTTCCAAGCCCTGAAGGAATTTCTTACCTCTGTTCCTGTTCTTGCCCAACCAGATATTGACAAGCCATTTGATGTGTATTATGATGCCTCAAGGACTAGATTAGGATGCGTGCTTATGCTGGATGGACATGTGATAGCTTATGCTTCACGCTAATTGAAAAAGCACGAGGTGAATTATCCCACCCATGATTTAGAGTTGGCTACTGTGGTGCACGCTCTAAAAATTTAGAGGCATTATTTGTTGGGAAATAAAGTGCATATTTATACGGATCACAAGAGCCTCAAATATAGTTTCACTCAGTCCGAGCTGAACATGAGGCAACGGAGATGGTTGGAGCTAATCAAGAATTATAATTTGGAGGTTCATTACCATCCTAGAAAAGCTAATGTGGTAGCTGATGCTTTGAGCCGAAAGTCGTATCAAGTTGAAGAAGCACCTATGTCTCTCAACCATGCTGAGGTGCTAGCCCATATTGCTCTAGTCTTGGATTTACTTGAGCAAATTATTATAGAGCAAAGGCAAGATGTTTCAAAAATCCCACATATCAAGAAGTTAATTGTCAAAGGGCGTGGTCCACATTTTAGTATTGATGATCAAGGTGTAGTGAGGTTCAAGAACATATTGGTTGTTCCATCAAGTGATGAGCTTAGAAGAAAGATTTTGGACGAAGCTCATCATTCCAAGTTGTCCATTCATCCAGGAAGTAACAAGATGTACCATGATTTGTGCCACTTGTGTTGGTAGTCAAATATGAAGCAGGATATCACCAATTACGTCATGGAATGAGACACTTGTGGAATAATTAAGGCAGACCATATGTGTACACCAGGATTTTTGCAGCCCTTGCCTATCCTTGTTTGGAAATGGGAGGATATTTCCATGGACTTTGTTGTGGGTTTGCCCCGCATGACAATGGGGTATGACTCTATTTGGGTCATTGTGGATCACCTTACTAAGTCCGCTCATTTTCTCTTGGTAGATACCAGATATTTAGCCAAGAAGTATACCAAGTTGTATTTTGACCGGATTGTGATCATGCATGGAGTTCCTCTTACTATCGTCTCTGATAGAGGGTCAGTCTTTGTCTCTCGTTTTTGGGAGCAACTCCAGGAATGTCTTGGTACTAGTCTCCTTAGAAGGTCAGCTTATCATCCGTAAACTGATAACCAAACAAAAAGGGTAAACCAGGTACTTGAGGATATGTTGAGAGCTTGTGCCATTTCTTTTCCTAAAAAGTGGGACGAATGCTTGACTCTAGCTGAGTTTTCTTATAACAATAGCTATCAAAAGAGCATTCATTTGGCAAGAAATGTAGAACACCTCTTAACTAGGTTGAGGTGGGTGATCTTGGATATTTTGGGCCTGATTTTATCAAAGAAGCTCGAGAGCAAGTCAGTATTATTCAGAGCCATTTGAAGGGAGCTCAAAGCCATCAGAAAACTTATGCAGACAAGCGAAGAAGGCCCTTGCAATTTGAAGTTGGTGATCATGTGTATCTCAAAGTGTCACCCATGAGAGTGGTGCATCGATTTGGTGTCTGTGGGAAGCTGGCCCCTCACTATGTTGGACCTTATAAGATTTTGGCTTGGTGTGGTTATGCTGCCAACCGTATCCAACGCCCAGATATTTTGTCAGCTGTGTATAATATCTTCCATGTTTCCTAGTTAAAGAAATGTTTGCGGGTCCTCGATGAAGCAGTGGAAATTGAAGCACTTTCTCTCTAGCCTGACTTGTCTTATATTGAGCATCCTGTTAAGATCTTAGATGAAAAAGAAAGAGTGACTAGAAACAATATGGTGAAGTTTTATAAAGTTCAGTGGCAAAATTACTCGGAGGACGAAGCAACGTGGGAGCAAGAAAGCTATATCTTGAAGCATTATCCCCACCTTCTTTCTAGTTCAACGAGGTAATTGTTTAAATCAAGATTTATTTCTTATCTCTTTTCCCACACTAGGCACATGAAATCTCGGGACGAGATTTTGTTTAAGGGGGTAGATTTGTAACACCCTCGGTGTTACACCATAAATCATTTACTAAAACATGTCATAAGAATCATGTTTATGTGTTAATACAAGTGATAAAATGTGTAGATCAATTTTTATAACTTGAAACGATCAACTAAAATGCGGAGCGAAAGTTGATTCGATAGTCATATTATATCACTGAGGGTTTAAAACCAATTTTTATTAAGCAAAAATGCTATAGAACATGTGTGTGATACTTAAAGAAAGTTTGAAGTACAAACTTTGTAGGTGACAGTGAAATACTTGCGAACAAAAATGATATTACTAGCTAATATTTCCACTAGCTTAGAAATCACAAATGGAAATCAAATTCAGCTCAAACTTAGAAATTTTCAAGTCTACCGACTGCTAGACATTGCTATGTTTACCAATTTATTGTGAGAGACTGGGTTAAAGGGTGGTGTAGTGTTATAGCATGATTTGGCACTGCTGCACTACCTTCTCACTACCGCGTTGTGTTGTGGTCGCTCGCTTGCCCCTCGTGCACGTGGGATGCCTCGGCCGCGCTCGTGCCGTCGCCTCTCCTTAATGGTGTTGTGGCCATGTAGACCACGCCATGCTTGCCCATCCCACACATGCACGTGGTCCGGTCATGTGTCATGTAGCTCGGGCGTAGGCGCAGCCGCATGTCTGGCTGACCGCTTGCCGCTAAGGCTAGCCGAGCGTTGCCCTGCCGCACCATCTTTCTTCCTCTTCCTCTATTCTTGCTGCCGTGTCGTGCCCACGTGTGAGCTAGTAGGCAGCCACCTTTTAGCAATTATTGGCGCATGCACTTTTGCCCTCCTGTTTTATCGCCAATCGAAACCGCACAGCCATACTGGTGGCCCAGCCAGGCGCCAATTTTGCCTTTTCCCTCTAGCATGCCGTTAAGGCTACATCCTGGCCATGATGAAGGGCAAGTCTCACTTCCTCCACCTACATCCAATTGCTTGCGCCACTACACTCGCACTGCTTCCCTCCTCGCCCTGCGCGCTCCCATCCAATCACTACCACCCTCACTTCTCCACTGACGCATCCGTGCCACCGTGGAGCACCACCGGAAGGCACTATCGCACATGGCCAACCCTGCTCGGGGCATCTCTGGCCGAACCATCTCCATGGGCAGACTTGTGGTGAGTCACTGGTACTCACCCACTGTCTCTACCATTTCCATAAGGCTGTAGCTCACCGAAACTAGACTGCTGCTGCCACAGGGTGCTCGTCGTCGTGAAAGGCCATTCTACTGTGTCCCGGCTCATCCAATCGCTACCCAAAGTTGTGCATCATCCTATAGGTGGGGTTGGTCTCCTAGGTGAGTCGGAGGGCCCCCCGGTTGCCCGACGTGGCGGTCCCATGCTAGCCGACGCCACGCCGGCGAGCATGGGGGTGTTGGGGACCAGCCGGATGTAAAGATGATTGGGGGCGAGGGCCTTTTGGCAAAGGACCCAATAGTAGGAATAGTGTGCATAATAGCGGCGTTAATACTAGGAAGAACAAGGGCGCTTTTGCAAAAGTGCCACGCAAGGGGGCTCCCTTCTATCGCGGGCCGGCCTATGTGCGTGGGCCGTGCGTGCGCACGCGCCCCGCATGCGCGTGTGCGCCATGTCCGCGTGGTGGTGGACCGTGCGGGTGGAATTCGTTTTTCCTTTTCTCAAGGAATTAGAAATAGCTTTATATTTTAATTTCTGAGTTGTATTTTGAAAATTAATATCAATTCGCATAGGTGTCCAAAAATTGTGAAATAAATTTGGTTGTGTTCTTAAAAATGTTGTCTATCTGATGGCATAGTTAGCTTATGCATGACTAAGTTGATACTGAGGCCTATTAAATCAATTGCGAGTGTTTAGTATTATTTAGATTAGTATTTGTAGGAATTTTTGTGGCAAATTGGAAATAGCTTTGACCATGAAATTTTTACAGTAGGTTCATTGTATTATTATGTGCTCATGGTAATTTTTGTGGCCCTACAACAGGCCAAGAAATAAGGTAGTTAGGTGCTCCTTGTTTTAATATACATTAAATCATTAATAAAAGAAGAAATGCATTTTAGTTGCTAAGATAATACTTGAATGTTTCATACCTGTTTAGTGAAAAGGATGATAGTTAGCTTAGTATCTTAGTCATTAGAGCTAGCTTAGTAGTTTACCATGTGTATTCTTATTTTAAGAGTTGCTGTTGCCGAAATGCTAAGTGTTGCATCATCATCGCATGCATGTAGAGAACGAGTTGGCGGAGATCATGACCATCGGAGATCATGAGTGAGGAGGTGATCGAGGAGTATGAGGAGAAGATCCTTGTGTAGGAGGAGGTCCTAGAGCCACCACTGATTATCTAAGCCGACACCCCACCCGCCCAAGGCAAGCCCGATATATAACTCTTATTTTGAATGATCACTGCATATATATATATATGTGTGTGTTGTGCATTTATGTTATAGGATTTATATTGAAACTACATTCATAGATATACCTACCTAGAAGTCCTACTAGCATAGGTCGAGTAGCTGCTATGCTTAGGCTATCGGTAGCATGAGTAACCTGCCGTTACTCATAATAGGTGATTATTGTAACACCCTCGGTGTTACATTGTACTGTTTTTATAAAAAATACTGCATGAGCATCATACTTGTTTATACTTGTGTGAAATTTGGAGTATGAATCAATATATGCCACTTGACACGTTTATCTGAAACAAGAAACAAATGTTACATTTCATATCGTTTAATACTTTTTAGTATTCTGAGCGAATTTTTATCGAGTGAAAATGCTATAGAATGTTTATGCAAACTTTGATAGAGTTGGTAGTATGTACTTCGTAGGCAACAATGAAATATGTGCGGATGAGGTTCATTAGGTAGCATACCCAGTAGGTCTAAATTGAATTCGACGCGAAACAATCGCGGTTTGTTCGTTTCGCGTTAAGTCCGTATTTGGGTGACGAAGCCACTTTTGGCAATTGTTGTAGAGCGATCGGCTTAGGAAGTGGCAAGATGTCATGACTCTAGTCGATAGCCCTATGTACCCTCTTGCATATCGAACAACTGGTTTGGCGTTTGGGGTATCGGGTTCGAGTTTTTGAGCTGCTTTAAAAGCGTGCATGGCACATGGTTTAGCTCCGGGCACGGTCACCACCCCTTGTTGGCCTGGCACCATTGCTAGCTTGCTAGCGTGCGTTGCCACGCTGGCTGTGTCCCACTGCTGTGCCTATGCATGTACGCATGCGCACGGCCCTTGCGCTGCGAGCCAAGGCCGCCTGCCATCGCGCGCTGGCCGTGGCCACTGCCGCTGCTCGCCTTGGCGCTGCTGCTGGCTCACCCAGAGCATGCATCAAAGCGCCAATCATGTCCTACCCTGCCCTGCTCTGGCCGAAGGCGCACCGGGTCCCACGCTACACGCCACCAGTCACCACTCCTGACACTGCTCCCGTTGACTCACCGTGGCTGCTCGCGTGTGAGACGACCGCCTGCTCCACCATCACCTCGGCGTCACATTGCAATGTGCTTCTCTTGTTCAGCGCTGTCCGCCATGGCACCGTACTGAGTTTCGTCAGCATGCAGGTTCGGCCATGTGGACAGCCGCCTGGAGCATGTCCTGCTGTTCCCCATAGTTGTGCATGCTCGTATTTTGCATTGACGTCCACAGCCAGGCCAAACCAAGCCATGCCAAAGATCCCCTGTCTTCGCTGTCGCTATGGCTGGTGGGACCCCTTCCTTCAATTCGTCGTGACCGTAGCACTATACTCCAATTCGTCGCACCTTCAGTTCCGCTAGGTAGCCGGTCACCCAACCTACCCCACCACGCTGCAGGTACCGTTGCATGGTGCCTCAATTCCTAATCGTTGCTCCACTGGGTCCTTAAGACCGGACGGGTGCACGCCATGGGCAAGCCACCTACTCATAGCACCCAGTGGCGATTCATTACATCAGCAGCCAAGTCTTACCCTCCTGAGCACCCTACGCACCTCAGTCGTAGCTTTACAGCAGCCCCGCCTTCCTTGACGTGGATGTGCCATCGCCGTGCACCGCCGCTTTGTCGGTGCACACACGGCCGGCTCAGCTCAGGCCTTCTCCGGCCGAACCGACATCTCAACGGTCTCCATGGGTAGTCCCTTGAGCTCGCTAGCTAATTTGTTTGCTCTATTTTTGCTGTGGCTCATGGGAACGCATCTGCCGTCGCAGGGAAAGAACCACCGCCGGGGAGGGAGCTCGGGATAATGCCCCTGTTTGCCGTATCGCCTCCCGTCGCTGCGTGTTGTCATCGAGGTAACCATCGGTCCCTTAGATAGGACATGGAGGGTCGGGTGACGCCAGCGCGGTCGTCGGTGCTCGTGCCATCACGGCCACCGGTGCGCACACGGGTGCCGGGGGACGTCGCCATGGTGAAGAAGAAAGAAGCGAAGGGCATAGCTATAAAACCGTAGACTAGAGGAATAGTGTCTTAGAGCTCGTAGTAAATACAGAGTAGTTTAGGGGCATTTTTGCATGTTTGCCATCATGTGCGGGTCTCTCTCATCACGGGCCATTGGCCGGCTAGGCCGTGCCCCCGCGTGGGCCGTGCTTCGCTAGCACCCACGCCGTGCCGTTGTGGGCCGAGCCGCGCGAGCTGGGCCGCGAGTTAGAATTCGGTTTCTTTAATTTCCAGTAAAATAGAAATGCTTATTTGCTTTAGTTATGAGTTGAACTTTGATAAATTGTAGTAAATTGTGTAGAGGTCCAAAAATAGTGAGACTAATTTTGTTAGGTTCGCAAAAATACCATCTACTTGATAGTATAGTTAGATTGAAGTTAGTTGTGATGGTAATGGGCTCATAAATCCAAACTAAGAGAGCTTAGTATTATGTAGATTAATTTTTGTAGATATTTTTGTGGGAAATTGGTGATAGCTATAGCTATAAAAAATTTATAGTAGGCTCACTATATTATTATGTATTTGTTGTAGATTTTGTAGCTTTAAGATGGGTTGTTAAATAAGGTAGCTATTACCCTTACTGTATCGTATGTAGCGTAAATCGGTATTAGGAGTAAGAATACATGTAGTTGCTATAGTAATAATGAATGTCATATTTCAAACTTGTTATTGGTAACAATAGGTAGCTTAGCACCGTGGTCGATAGCGCTAGCTTAGTAGTTAAATCAATGTACTTTTATTTTAAGAGTTGCTGTTGTTATATTCCTAAGCATTGCATTGTCATTTCATGCATGTAGATCATGAGCTGGTTGACTTCATGCCCATCGATGAGCCAGAGTACGACGAGGTGATCCAGGAGTACAAGGAGGAGATCCTTATGTAGGAGGGAGCCTAGGAGCCTGTTGGTGCTGACCCTACTGACCCGTCGCCTGCCTAAGGCAAGCCCCAATGCATAACCCCTATTTTAATGATCCCTGAATATATATATGTGATGTGCATTTAAGTTACAGGCATTTTATGGAAACTACATGCATAAATATATCTACCCATGAGTCCTACTAGTACAGGTCGAGTAGCTGCTATGCTCAGGATATCGGTAGCGTGAGTAACCTGTTGTTACTCACAAATAGGTGATAAAATATGATCACTCATGATAAAATAGTGGAAAGGTAAATGGTGATCGAGCAGGGATATGGTTTGGGTATTGGTAGGTGTAAAGGGTTGTGTCCTGCGGCCAACAGGGCATGGCTCGGTTACATTTTTTCCCTGTCTGTGTCGATTAAGGACCGATCGTTGCAAATGACTCTAGGCAAGTCACATATTTATTGTCCCGAGCGTATACTTGGGTATGGGCACAGGGAAGACTTGTTGCTCTCTTGTCGTGGATCTGACTCTTTTTGGACCGACTGATTAGAGGCGGAGATGGTGGAGGTCCTTGCACCCTACTGAGTATGGGACTCAGGAGTGGGGGCTTGAAGTCCAAGTTTGGACAGGGACCTAGACACCTGGGACAAGAGAGTGATGGGTTAGTCCTGCTTGTGCTTGGGGTACAAGCGGGGCGTGTGTTTTTGGAGCACCTAGCTGGGCACATTGATTCACGAATCGCCAGGTGATCTGGTACGGCTTGTCTGTGGTTTAGCACCGTAGTAAGAACTGGAAGTTGAAAGGAGAAGAAATGGAACTGATTGCTCAACCTTTGCTTAAAAGTAGAATATGTGCTGATATAGACTGGCTAGATGATAACTTAATACAACTATAATAATACATGAATAAGGACTCACTATTAATATTACTTTTTGCCAAAAGAAACCAGCCAACCATAAAGCTTATCATATTCCTTAGAGTCGGGAAATTATTCCCACTAGTCGGATAAGTCTTGCGAGTATATTGTGTACTCAGGATTTATTTACCCCTGTTGCAGGTGATGCTTGAGAAGTACCTTGTGTGGAGAATTCTTCTAGTGGGCTTAGATGGATCCTCGTCCCTATCGCTAGATGTATATTTTTAAAATTCCGTAGTTTATCATTCCACACTCTGATATTTGGTATTGTAATAATATACTTTCTAAGAAAATCTGATGTATGAAATGGACTGGTATTGTAACTCGTTCTCATTATTGGATCCTTGGAAAAAATATGGATCTTTTAGGTTCTCCCTTGGGGTGTGCCCGACAGATACCGCCCGCTGTAACTTGCTTTTGGGGTGCTTAGTGTCTGGTGGAAGACGAGCGCCTCCGTAAGCATGATATTTCGGGTGGTTTTGCCACAATTATTATTATCATTCTCATGATAAAATGGTGAAAGGTAATGGAGACCGGGCAGGGATATGGTATGGGTATTGATGGGTATAAGAGGTTGTGTCCCATGGCCAACGGGGCATAGCTTGGTTACACTATTTTCCCTATCCGTGTTGGTTAAGGACCAGCCATTGCATTGGATTCTAGTCAGGTCATAGACTTATTATCCTGAGCACATACTTGTTTATAGGAGCAGGGAAGGCTCATTGCTCTCTTATCATGGGTTCCGGCTCTTTCTGAACTGACTGATTGGAGGCGGGGATGGTGGAGGTCTAAGCACCACACTGAGTCTAGGACTTAGGAATGGTGGCTTGGAGTCCAAGTTTGGATGGGACCTAGACCCCTTAACAGGAGAGTGGTGGGTTGTTCCTGCTTGTGCCTAGGGTATAAGCGGGGTGTGTGTTTTGAGGTACCCAGTTGGGCTACATTGATTCATGAATCGTCGTGTAATTCGGTACGAATTGTCTACGATTTAGCACCATAGTAAGAACTAGAAGATGAAAGATGATGAAATGGATCTGATTACTCAACCCTTGCTTGAAAGTAGAATAGGTGCTTACATAGAATGGCTAGATAAATGAACTAATCATGATTGCTAATAGGAACATCCATAAGGATTCACTACTAGTAAGTTTTTTCTCAAAAAGAAAACCCAGCAAACCATAAAGCTTATCATATCCTTTGGAGTCGGGAAGTTATTGCCACTAGTTAGGTAAGTCTTGCGAGTATATTGTGTACTTAGGGTTTATTTACCCCTATTGCAAGTGCAGCTTGAGGAGTAGCTGTTGAGTGGAGGATTCTTCTGGTGGGCACAAATGGATCCTTGTATCTTATCGTTAGAAGTTTATTTCAATTCCGCCATTTAAATTCCACACTCTGAACTTGGTATTGTAATAATGTATTTCTGAGAACTCTTGATGTATGAAATGGACTAAGTATTGTAAACTCGTTCTCATTATTGGATCTTGGAGGAAAAACGTGGATTGTTCAAGTTCTCTCTTGGGGTGTGCTCGACGGAACCATCCGATGTAGCTTGCTTTTGGGGTGCTTAGTGTCTAGTGGAAGACAAGTGCCTCCAAAGATGTGTTATTTTGGGTGGTTCTGCCACACGTAGACTATGACTACTAGAGAAGTGGTATGGATGATGTTGCTTGGAGGACTGTGGCATGGGCTGCGGTCGCTGTAGGCTATAGGACGATGGTGACATCGGCGAGGCATGTCTTGGGGACTCGGCCAGACAGCGGTTGGTAGGAATTGACGGTGTTGCCCTATGTGCCTCAAGGTCAAGTTTAGTTTCTGCATATTTAATCTGTTGATTGATCTTTGAATCTTTGTTTTTTTTTCTCGGTATAAGGTTACTACAGGATATTGTGATAAGCATTTTTTGTGTAGAAATTACTCTAGGAATTAAAATCTAATTGAGCCCACATGAAAGGATTCCAACATGCCCTGAAAGGAATGTTTTCTATGAGATCCTTTCTTTCTTGAGAATAAAGGAGTATTCGTCCATTAAACCCCTATTTAGATTATGAATTGCTAGTTAGGTTACTTATGGTGTAACTTGTTTATTTGAGCTTAATTTCTACATTTGACGTGGGTGTCTATATTTTTCTAAATTGTTTCTCTAGTAGTCATGAGTCTGTTGATAACAAGGTGTCTGCAATGACTTCTTCAATCTTAAAATTTATCAATTTAGTCTTTCAGATGTTCTCATGGTGTAGGTGATGATTACCCATACCCCACATATCCTCCCAACTTAATGTAACTCCACAAAAGACTAAACCCTTCACGACTCCAACTATTAGGACAAAAGGGTTCAAAGGCTACATCCACCATGTGTGCTCTTGCACCTCCAATTGAAGCGACCCTCAACAAGACTTGGACCCTCGTCCAACCTCTCAAGAGGCTCTACGACATGTAAACAAGATTTGAATTTAAAAGGATAGCATTTCGGTGCTTAGAAAAAGAACCTTCTTGAACATGATTAAAGGAGCTTGGTGAATCATGAAAATGAGATGGGCATGAATGAAGTGGACCGTGACACCTAAGAGGGGGGGGGGTGAATTAGGCAACTTAAAAATCTAACTCCATAAACTATGGCCTCTTTTTCTAACCCTAGCAAAACCTATGCAAAAGATAAACTATCTAAATGTGCAACTATGGTTTTGCTAGTGTGTTGCTATCTCTACTATAAAAAGAGTAATACAATCAATGTAAATGCAGAAGCTAAAGAGCAAGGTAGAGATATGTAAACTCCCATCGACGACTCCGGTATTTTTACCGAGGTATCGAGAAGCGCGCAAGCTTCCCTCTAGTCCTTATTGGAGCCCCTTGCAAGGAATCTCTCGCAAGGGCTAAGCTCCTGGTCGAGTAACTCCGTCGATAGCCTCAGGCTATCCCCATGCGCAAGTGGGTCTCTGACGTGTCTTCCAGCAAGCCTCTCCTAGATACTCCCCGCTATCTTCACTATCAAGCTTCCAGCCAAAACGCCGCGGGCCTTGTTCCCTCCAGTACATGGTGGTGGTCACACCACAAACGCGGTTGGTGTGATCTCGCAAGACTACAAGCCCCTCTGATGTACAACAATGGTGCGCTCAAGAACCGAGTGGAAAGAGGTATGCAAACCTCACTAAACACAAGGCCTAAACCTAGAGCAAGCGCATAAGCGGTGGTCTAATCAACCTAAGCACTTCGCAAAGCACCTATGCTAATCACCTAATGAAACACTAAGCACTATGCAAGTGAAGATCACTAAAATGGTATATCAACACCCTTGGTATATTTCCTCAGCTCCACACATACCAAAAGGTCGGTTGGGGGTTGTATTTATAAGCCCCACTGAGAAAGTAGCCGTTAGGGATGAAATCCCGCTTTTCTACTACTGACCGAACACTGGAGTTGTCCTAATTGGACATGTCTGGTCATCCCGACCATTGGAGCCGTGAACAACTGATCGAACGCTGCCAGCGTCCGGTCATATGCCACTGGACGCGTCCGGTCGCAAGTTTGCCACTTTGGAATCTCTCTATACTCGATCAGACGCTGCTGTCCTACATTCGGTCATTTTGCTGCCAGCATCCAGTCACTGCTATTGTTGCCGAGCCTCTGATCGGAGCGTCCGGTTGCTTTCCATCAGCGTCCGGTCCAGTGTCCGGTCGATGCTGCTATTGCTGAGCCTCTTGATCGGAGCGTCCGGTTACCTCTGTGAGCTTGTTTCTTTGCGATCTTATGTGCGGCTTGGTTCCTATCTTTGTGCTTGGACTTTGCTTGATATCTTGGGTCTTCTCTTGTGCTCCTAAGGTCTTGCTTAAGGTGTTGATCATCGGATCATCATATCGCCTTTGTCCAAGTCACGTCTTGCATCCTATTGAACTACAAAACAATCACTTGCAAATTCATTAGTCCAATTTGGTTGTGTTGGTCATCAACCATCAAAATCCAAAGTAAATGGGCCTAAGGTCCATTTTCCTTACAATATCCCCTTTTTGGTGATTGATGACAACACGACCAAAGCAAGCAAATAATAGAATTTTGAGATTTAAAAACTACCTACTTGCTAGGATGCAATGCAAGGGGCAAGATTATATGATGCTAAAAAATACTACTTGTAAGACTACATAAAAACTTATCTTGCTCTTGCAAATGTCCCTATGTGGTATTATGGATTTAAGCCTTGCTTCCTACAAATTTTCTCATTACATAGGCTAATCCATAATCCACTATCCTCCCTTTCTCGGACCATTACTACAAATTAATGCTTGCTTTTGGTCCTCTAAATTCTCACCCTTTGGAATCAAACACTAAAAAGGAAGACATTAGTAGCACAAGAGAGGGTCAAACTTTGTGATCCTTTGTGTGTAGAGTGAAATAGATCACAAAATTTGATTCTTACATTATATAGACTAAGCTCCCCCTAAATATATGCATACATATGATAGAAGGTAAAGCATATGCATAATTGGCAAAGTATTGCACAAGGGAATTTAATCTATATAATACACGGAGAAAGCATATAAATATCAAAATGAAATCAACATGATGATATTGGTTTAGAAATACCACATGTAGTTGCAATCGGTGGTGGATATTTGAAGTATGATGCTTAACTTCGGGGACTCCATTTTCCTTGCAATGAGACTACTACACACATGATAAGCTTGAAAAGGTGTTAGTCTCAAAGCATCTAACTTGTAGAGTAACCTCTCCCTAAATTTGTGCACACAAGTATGGAATACTCGTAGAAAACATGCACATTGATTTTAGAATAAAAAACACCACTTGAAAGATGACATCACATGAATGTGAGGGTCATTTTCGAAGGCGATATTTAGGAGAAATTATCTATAATTTGGACTTTGGTACATATTAGATGAACAATGAAAGGACAAGCTATGTGCCGTGCTCCTAAATAATTTTAAACCATGTAGGATTGCTCCAAGGAATAAGAATGAAACCGAGCAAGCCTACCATATGAAATACCTAGTGTATGCATGACCAAATATATAAGAATGCAAATGCAAACCTAGACATGAGGAGTAACTAGATGCTAAAAGATTCCAATTGTAGGAAAATTTAAATCTAATACCAATTGAAGTAAATTGAATATAGTTACCTAACATGGGAAGGGGAATTTGGGTTCATAGCATTCACTAACCCACTTGGCAATGATTTTGTCCATCATGATGCACCCCATGAAATGCATCCATACTTTGCCAAGTCTTCAAATTCCCCGAAGTCCATAGGACTTCTCACTTCCCTTTCAGGATCTAAACATTTTTGGTGCTCTTCATGTTGGAGATGATTTCCTTTGGCACCCAAAAGCGTTTGACCCCATTATTGGCTTGCTTGTTTACCTTGATGGCCACCATCTTGTCATTTTTCTTCTTCTTTAGCAAGTATGGTGTGGAGGCCTTCTTGTCCACCTTGTTGGTGTAGGTGTTGGAGAGCTTGCTTGTTTGTTTCTTCTCTTTCTTCTTTGCTCCTCCCCCATTCTTCACCTTGCACTCATAGGACTTATGACCTTCCTTGTGGCACACGTAGCAAACCACGGTTTGTCCTTCATCAAGCTTCTTCACTCCCTTGATAGTGTTATCTTCATGAAGTTGGGCTTGCTTTGCCTTGCCTTTCACTTGAGTCAAGTCCTTGGTGAGGTGAGCTACTTCTTGCTTGAGTTGCTCATTCTCCTTTGCAACCTCTTGTATGCATGTATCTACAACAACTTTCTCAACATAAACTTGGTTGCACAAAGGTGAGTCTAAACATAAATCATTACAACAAGTAGAGGCATCCTTTTTAGACATGTTAGAACTTTTTCTTTTAGATGCCTTAGTGGGAGTTGTACTAATGGCTTCAAGATTAGCAACTTTATTTGTGAGCTCATCACAATATTTGCACATGGTTTCCATTTTAGCAAGCAAACTTTTATAAGCATCTTGTGAGCTAGCTAACTTTTTTTTTAATTTTTCATTTTTCTTTATGAGTTGCTCATCATTGATTGTGCATGCATTTATTGTTGCACTAGCTTCAAGTTGCTCAATTTTAGTAGATAGTTGAACATTAAGATTAGCAAAATTCTCATATTGTTCAAGCAAAGTTTTGTATGCTTCTTGTGAACTATCTAGCTTTTCTTTTATTTTCCCGAGCTTCTTTTGTTGACTAGTGCAAACTTTAGCATAATTAAGGTTTTGTTGCACAATTTTTTCATAAGAAGGCATTTCATCATCACTATCTCTCTCACTAGAGGATGAGCTTTCGTTACCTTGTGCCATAAGGCACACACGAGAAGAGCTTGATGATGAGTGCTTATGCCCTCGCCTCTTGTGAAGGTCTTTTTCTTCACTTGAAGAATCATCCCATGTCCTTATTGATGTGAGGGCTTGTTTCTTGCATGCCATCTTCTTTGTCTGAGGTGTGGGCTTATTTGAACAAACTTCCACAAAGTGCCCTATCTCGCCGCATCCATAGCATCCTCTCTTTCTTTGCTTATTTCTTTGATTGGTGAAAATGAGATCTTGAATTTGGATGGGCACGCCCTTAACATTGAGCTTTTGGATCATCTTCTCCACCTTGTTGATTAGTTTGATTGATTCTTCATTAAGTCAGAGGTGGAGGAGGAAGATTGATCATCACTTGAATCTTTATCATCATCATCATCTTCTTCTTCTTCTTCATCTTCACTTGAGGAGCTTGAGCTTGAGCTTGTCTCAACTTACTTGTTCTTCATCTTCTTTTTCACACTACATGCGAGAGCTTTGCCTTTGCTTGATGAAGATGCTTCTTCTTGACCCATCTTGCGTGACATTTCAAATGTCACTATCTTGCCAATGACTATGGCGGGGGTCATGGTGCTTAAGTCCACCATGTTGTGAAGGATGGTGATGATACTTGCATATTTCTTTTATGGTAGCATGGAGATGATCTTCCTCATGATGTCCTCATCATCTAGCTTTGTTAGTCCTATTGAATGAAGCTCATTGATAATTAGATTCAATCGAGAATACATATCATGAACAAGCTCATCATCATTCATTGTAAAGGAATCATAATTTTGTTTAGCTAGACAATGTTTTTGCTCATGGACATTTGATGTGCCATTATGGAGCTCTTAGAGTTTTAACCATATTTTATGTATTGTATTTAAAGTGAACACTTGGTTAAATACATCCATGCTAAAAGATTAAATAAGCAATTCTTAGCTCTAGCATTGAAATATATTTCCTTTTCTTCACTCTTTGTGGGTTTATCAGGATTCTTAATGGGTTTTATCTCATCAATAGTGACTCTCCAAACTCCCAAATCAACCACCTCAAGGTAGCAAGCCATTCTAGCTCTATAGTAGGGGAAGTTAGTGCTGTCAAAGTGTGGAGGCCTAGAGGTATTCATCCCAACCACTCTAAATAGCGTCGGCTCAACAGCGGTTAAGCCAAAGGTCATGTTTACACCAAAATTTAGAAGGAGAGTCATAGGGACCCAGAAGCTCCCAGGATCATATCATCAAGGGATCAGTTGTGGGTGGATCAGAAATAGCTGATTTAGATGCAAAATCTAGGAATCGGCTTTCTTCGCACAGCGCCAGCGGATAACGACAGAGGCTATGCTTGATGCTAGGATGAAAACATGTTGGACTCTATAAAAAGGGAAAGATTAGAGTCCAAGTTATTTTAAATTAGGAATGTTTTCATTTTTATGCCAAAGTCTATAACAAATCATGCTCGAGTAGGATTCATGTTTAGGCTTCAGGTATAAATACCAAACACTGGCTATTGTATCAATCAATCAATCAAATATAAGTCAATTACTTTTTTCGGCTCTGACCACCCTTAGGAGTAGGAGTAGAGTAGATCTCGGTGAGTTCTTCAGCGAGTATGGCTACATCGATCCGGTCGACCTCCACTGCTTGTCTGTAAGTACCGTCATGGTCTATACCTCAGTTCATATGGTTGTATCAATCCGGTTGACGCCCACTATGACTCTGGTATAGACTAGTTATCGACTCTTGCCTAGTTCAAGTATGGTCTGTGTGATTCTGCCTTACACCCCACTACTTGAACTAGATCGAGGTCAAGTTATCGGCTCTACCTTTGAATGGCAGTCTTTGGTAGATTCATTAAGTTACCGATATTGCTTATTGCTTTCATTGTTTATCTAATTACAACAATATCACTCTGCCCGATTGAGATTGATCTGGATCGGCCTTATATCTTATTTAACCTATCGTTTGCTAATCTTAAACTGATCTAATCTACATCTTAAATGATGAGTTATATTTTTATTGGTTTTTTATATCAATCTTAATCATGCATAGTGTGTGGTTAAGGCATGTTCGATCTTGAGTAAATCTATTGGTTAGCGAGAACCGTTCCATGGCCCGTTATCACGACCTGTGGGATTCTGCCTCTCACCCCACTGTTAGCACCGTGGAGTGGGGATCGTTAGTTGATAGATCTGTTCCTGAGAAGGCATGACCTTAACTGTGCGCTATGCCTGAATTGGCTATTTAGCCGATATCAAATGCTTTCACGAATAGCTCACATCACGAGATCGTTGAAGTAGAGATAAGTTGAAAGATATGTTAGCCCCATGATCTTGTTATTGTATTACGGCCTGCATGATTCTGCCTCATGCCCCACTGATATTAGTAATGAGTTAGGGTCTCAAGTCTATTGTTGTTTCTACGGCCTGCATGATTCTGCCTCATGCCCCACTGGTCATAGTGATAGATGAGATCTAACATGTTCATTAAATTTATCTTTATTAGATGATTGAGTGGTGTTGAATTGTTTCTTTACATAAACAGGAGTTCGGTTACTTGTAATCATTGGCTTAGTATAAATCGACCATCATCGACATCTTATTGCCATTGATTAATGTTTGCTTAAATGATATTTATTCTAAATGATAATCGATTCTTCTTCACACGACCCCATGAGCTCTAACTGACTTATTCTCATGAATATACTGGGATCGGCTATTTAGCCGATTTCCTTCTATATCGGCTCTCACAGTCGTACTTTCGGAACTGTCTGGCAACACCGACAAGTTCTGCCCTTAATTACTGATAAACTTTCTCTCCTTGTCAATTGTAGGGTCAAATTGACTGGCACGCCTTGGGAGGATTGCGCAGGATCGACCACCCTTGCACTGAAGCTAGGCAGATCTACTCCATCGAGCGGACCCTTTCGGCTTGCTGCGTGTGTTGGCACGGGACGAAATTCTATGTCGACACACGTTTCTGGCACGCTCGGTGGGACACCACAATCGTCATGGCGGTTCACAACAACGACAACATCCTTATGGTACATTATGAACACCTACCTGATGAAGATAGGGATACCATCAACAAAGCTACGGAAGAATTTTAGAAGAAGTGTTTGTTGTCCTATACCAAAACACGTGACAACATAGTTATTTAGAAATTTCCACTACCGAGAGTTCTACTACACGGACAGACAGATATAATTAAAGCTGAAGACAGGCATTTCTTTGTGGAAGCCATAGATAAATCTGTTCGTGATGCCCTATCAAGCCGCAATGAAGCTTTCGTTAACGCATTTCACAATGCCATGAAAGAGGCGATTCATGGAATTCTAGTTAGTTAAGTTGGATTGACCTATTACAACATTCCAGATCCGTTGACCCAAGGGACTAATCAAGTCGACACCAGCCATCAAGAAGCAGCACCAGCTGGTAATGGTGAAGTCCAGACACTTCAAGGTTCATCTGAACAAACTCCAGGTACTACTACAAATCAGATACAGTACAATCCTAGACTGTCAGTATAGCATGTGCAACAACCAGTGGGGAAAAGTCAGAACCAGATGATCAATTTTGGCACATCAAGCCACATACCGTCGTTGGCTCAAAAAATAGCACCATCGATTCAAAAGATCCGTAGAGATATAGATCCTTATGTCTATAATAAGAGACTTCAAGCAGCAAGCTAGCAGAGGACCCAGCAGATTGAGATTCCATAAGGATATCACTATGGCACAGATTATAACACTCTCCACATGATGTCAAATCTAGGATATTAGGGCATGCGGGATTTCAATCCACAGATAGGTCAGCAAGTACCGAGAAATCCAAATCTGCAAGCTGATGAGTTGTTGCTGAAGGTGACTAAGATGATGAAAAATTAGTTCGGTCTGAAGGCAAAAGGGCTAACCTTTTTGTACAAACGCCCATATCCAAAGTGGTATGATTTGGTCGCTTTTCCTACAAATTACAAGCTCCCAGAGTTCACCAAGTTTACTAGTCAAGACAGTACGAGCACAATAGAACATGTCAGTCGGTATCTTACACAATTGGGTGAAGCAGCGGTTGAGGATGCTCATCTAGTTTGTTTCTTCTGCTTATCCCTGTCAGGGCCAGCCTTTACTTGGTTCTCATCACTACCAGTCAACTCCATTGCCAATTGGGCTGACCTGGAGAAGAAGTTTTATACATATTTTTACACTAGGACTGGAGAAAAGAAGATAACCGATTTGACAACCATGAGACAGAGGACTAACAAATTGGGCACTGAGTTTCTTCAGAGATTCTAGGTGACTAGGAACTTATGCTTCTCATTGAGCTTGGTAGATGATCAGTTAGCTGCTTTAGCCATCTAAGGAATGCTGCCGATATGGAAAGAGAAACTATTGGGATAAGACTTTGACAACTTGGGTCAATTGGCTCAACGAGTGGTAGCACTTAATAGCCAATTCTAGAGCATACGCAGAGATACCCGATTCCAGAAGAGTACTTCAGTGGCTGAAGCTTACGATCCATATTCAGTCAATGATGGCTATGAAGATGAAGAAGAAGAGGTTGCTGCAGCTGAATGGAATTGGGGCAAGAAGACAGTGATGGTGCCAAATCCTTGGGGAAGAGGAGTTGAGGAGAGTTATGACTTTGATGTTACCAAATCAGACAAGCTCTTCGATTTCTTGCTTGAGAAGGAGCAGATCAAGTTGCCCGATGGTCATGTCATGTTGCCCCTCAATCAGTTGAAGAACAAGAAGTTCTACAAATTCCATAACACTACTTCTCATTCCACTAATGAATGCAGAATCTTTAGGTAGCATATACAAAGAGCTATTCAGCAAGGGAGGCTTAAGTTTGATACACCTTGGAAGATGAAAGTTGATGATAATCCTTTTCTAGGGGATCAAAATATGGTTGATGTCAGGCTATTCAGAGGAAAAACTAAAGTTCTAACATCGGCCAAATCAAGAGAAGCTAGAACAGTTGATCCCAAGATGCGAATATCGGCCGATGAATACAGAGAGATGAGAAAATGTCGTGCCAAACAAAAGAGCCGATACGAGCAGGGAAAGACGTCGAAAGCAGAGACATCAAAGCCATGGGTCGCATCTCGAATCTTGTTGAATAAGTGGCAGCGGCAGAAAGAAAAGGATTATCAGCGATAGTTAGAGGATCAAAAATACCAGCGTCAACTGGAAGAAGAAAGGTATGAAAGGAAACAAGCCGAATCGCACTGGAATTGTCCTTTCTTCAGATACTGCTGGAATGAAGGTTTGAAGTTGCATACTAGACATGACTGTCCAGAATGCAGCAATCAATATTGGGAGTTTAGGCAATCTCAGATCAACCACCGATCTATCCATGCCCAGGATGCATATCATCATAATAACATGGATCGACGCTTAAAAAATAAAAATATTCATGATCGGCTGAGAAAAAGAATTGTTGACCAAGACTGGGCTGATCAAGAAGAAGGAAGCAACCAAAGGGAGCATGTCTAGCAGGAAGGCCAATGGTGCCCCGAAGGATTGATAAGAAGCTAGAAGAGAAGGGTGCAACGCCTAAGGAATAGAGAGATGGAACAGGCTCAGGCACCCGATAAAACTCAAGTATGGCTTACCAAACAGATAGCTAATAAGAGGCAACCATCGGCTAATATCCAAATGGCTTTTCTGTTGCCGTCAAAATTCAGAGTCAGTGGCGAAAGCCAATAGCCGATCCAAGCAGTTAGCTCTGAGAATTTGGATAATCCAATAGATGGCACAAATGGCAAACTAGGACAGGGCTTCACGTCGGCCGATGAATTAGAAGAGATAGATATTGGTCCTAGAGATCGACCTAGGTCGACGTACGTAAGTGCTAAGTTGGATCCCGAGTATAAACAAAAATTGATTGATTTATTAAAGGAATTCAAAGATTGCTTTGTTTGGGAGTACTATGAGATGCCTGGTTTGGACCGATCGATTATCGAACATCGGTTGCCAATCATACCTGGACATCAGCCGTTTAAACAAGCTCCAAGAAGATTCAACCTGAATGTGCTTGATGATATAAAAAATGAGACTAAAAGGTTGCTGGAAGCAAAATTTATCCGGCCGTGCCGATATGCGGAGAGGATATCGAATGTTGTCCCTGTATATAAGAAGAATGGGAAATTGAGGGTTTGCATTGACTTCAAGGATATGAACAGAGCCACACCTATGGATGGTTATCCAATGTCGATAGCTGATATATTAGTGGATGCAGCAGCCGGACACAAGGTTATTAGTTTCATGGATGGTAATGCAGGATATAATCAAATTTTCATGGCTAAAGAAGACGTAGCAAAGATCGCTTTCAGGTGCCTGGCGCAATTGGTCTATTTGAATGGGTCATAATGACCTTTGGTTTAAAGAATGCCGGTGCAACTTATCAGAGGGCAATGAATTACATTTTCCATAAGTTGATCGGTAGGATTGTTGAGATTTACATTGATGATGTGATGGTAAAATCTAAGGGATACAAAGAACACCTAGCTGACTTGCGAGAAACCTTAGAATGCACGAGGAAGCATGGTTTGAAGATGAATCCTAACAAGTGTGCTTTTGGAGTATCAGCCGGACAATTTTTAGGATTCATGGTTCACGAAAGAGGAATCGAAGTTGGTCAGAAAAGTGTAAAGGCAATTGACGAAGCAGTTCCCCCAACCACCAAAATAGAGTTACAGTCTCTGCTGGGAAAGATTAATTTCATCAGAAGATTCATTTCAAATTTGTCAGGAAGGATCCTGCCGTTTTCTCCCTTGCTGAGATTGAAAAATAATCAAGAATTCACGTGGGGTGACATACAATAGAAGGCATTTGAAGAAATAAAAGAGTATATGAAGTGTCCACCTGTGCTGGTCCCTCCTTAGTAAGGTAAGCCATTTAAGTTGTACATATCGGCCGATGACAAGACAATTGGATCGGCCCTGGTGCAAGAATTTGAAGGAAAAGAAAGGGTTGTTTTCTATCTATGTAGGAGGCTACTAGATCCTGAAACAAGATATTCTCCCACCGAAAGGTTATGCTTATGTTTATATTTCTCTTGCACTAAATTACGACACTACTTATTATCGGTCGAGTGCACGATTGTTTCTAAGGCTGATGTGGTTAAGCACATGTTATTAATGCCAATACTAAATGGAAGGATGGGAAAGTGGATTCTTGCGTTATCGGAATTCAACTTGAAGTATGAATCGGCTAAAGCAGTCAAAGGACAGGTAATGGCCGATTTTATCACTCAGCATCACAAGCCAAGCATTAGTTATGCAGAGCCGATGCCCTAGACACTGTTCTTTGATGGATCATCATGCAAGCAGGGTGGTGGCATTGGTATTATTATCATTTCGCCTCGGGGGGCAAGTTTTGAGTTTGCTTTCCCAACTGAACCAATGGTTACCAGCAATCAGCGGAGTATGAGGCTATTCTCAAAGGACTTCAACTTCTCCATGAAGTAAAGGCCGAAGCAATTAAGGTATTTGGAGATTCACAGTTAATTATTAATCAGTTGATCGGCCTATATGACTGCAAGGAAGAGACTTTGAAAGAATACTATGACGGCTACCAAAAGTTAATCAAGGGGTTTCTTCACATCTCTTTCCAACATATCCCAAGAACGCAAAACCAAGAAGCTAACCATCTAGCTCAAAGTGCATCAAGATATTATGTATTTTGGGAAATATTGAGTAGTGAAGCCTCAATTGATGATTGGAGAGTTGAAATAGCCAATTACCTTAGGGATCCATCTCAGAAGGTTACTAGGAAGCTAAGGTATAAGTCGACTAAATATGTTTTGTTGGATGAGCAGTTATATCATAAAACAGTCGACGGAGTGTTGCTCAAATGCTTAAACCAAGAAGAAGCTAAGGTATTGATGGGAGAAGTGCATGAGGGATATGTGGAGCTCATCAATTGGCTTATAAGATGAAATGGATTATCCGCAGAGCTGGATATTTTTGGCCAATAATGCTGGAAGATTGTTTTGAATATTACAAGGGGTGCCAGGATTGTCAATGCTTTGGCAATGTCCAGAGATCGCCTGCATCGGCCATGAATCTAATAATTAAGCCATGGCCGTTTCGAGGTTGGGGAATTGATCTGATCGGCCAGATTTTTCCACCTTCGAGCAAAGGGCATAAATTTATATTGGTAGCAATAGATTACTTCACCAAATGGGTTGAGGCAATTCCTTTAAAGATGGTAACCTCAAAGGACATGATCAATTTTGTCAGGGAACACATTGTATATCATTTTAGGATCCCTCAAACTATAACTACCGATCAAGGGACAATGTTCATGTCGGAAGAATTCAGGGACTTTGCTGCTAGTATGGGTATCAAGCTACTAAATTCATTTCCTTATTATGCTCAGGCTAATGGCCAAGCAGAGGCATCCAACCAGATTATAATCAAGTTGATCAAGAAGAAGATTGAAGAACAACCAAGGAAGTGGCATTTGACACTGAGTGAGGCGTTGTGGGCATATAGGATGGCCTGCCATGGATCAATTAAAGCATCACCCTATGAACTTGTGTATGACCATAATGCAGTTCTTCCTTGGGAAGTTCGGACGAGATCAAGGCGTGTCACCCTGCATAATGATTTGTCGACAGAAGTATACAAGAATCTCATGATGGACAACTTGGAGGACTTGAGTTGCTTTCGGATGCATGCTCTCAAAAACATCAAAGCCAATAAGTTGAGGGTTGCAAAATATTACAATAAAAAGGTTAAGGTTAAGCAATTCTCTGAAGGAGACTTGCAATGGAAAGTGAAATTGCTGATCGGATCAAAGGATAATAAATTTGGTAAATGGTCGCCCAACTGGGAAGGACCTTATCAAATCAAACGTTGTGTGCCTGGTAATGCTTACATTTTGGAGACACTAAAAGGAAAGGAAGAATTTGGCCGAGCAATCAATGGGAAATATTTGAAGAAATATTATCCTAGTGTTTGGATCAATACTTAACAAGAGATTTGATTCGGTCGATGACTTTTAATAGCCGATATCGGAAAGGTATCGCCTCTAGCACAAAAATAGACCCAAGGGGGTAAGAGCCGATATGATGTATTGCCTATAGAAGCGAGGCAAACACAGACAGAGCGATGTATACAAATCACGAAGCAAAAGAAAAATCTCTCAAGACGGGGAAGTTATTTGCTAAACATCGCCTATTACAAGCTACGGGCCAGAGAATACTTTGCTTACTATATCGTCAGCCAGAGTATTGAAAGCTACAAAATTGGCTATGTTCATAAAATCCTCAACCAAGCGCTCATGTTCCCCAGGGTACGATGCATCCGGAAAGTCGTAGGGAAGGAGCCGGCGATCTTGACCTGAACGGACTTGGACAGCAGCCAACGCCATAGCTGCACCATGACAAACGCCACGGAGGGCAACCTCCCTAATGTGATTCAGAATGTCATGCAAGCGAATCACCGGAATGACACCCCCAGGAATTCAGGGGACGAATAATGAAGAGATAATGGACTCAGACCCATTGCTTCCCCAAAATTGTGAAATATCAGAAATGGATTCAAAGATTGACCAGAGATCAACCTATCAAGGCTTCTTTGGATTGAAGGGAGCCTGAACCCTGTAGGGCCAAAGGTCATCATGACACGAATCGACATTGGCCCATTGTACCCAAGAAGAGGGAAAAACCGCCCGCCCAGCATGTGATCAGCCGATTTCTCGGTAAAATGGGAAACTATGGGGAAGAAGCCGGTAGCTTTCCCAGTGGGCATTCAGTGGAGTAAACAAGGGGAAGGTGTCCACACATTTTAGCCCTTGCAAACACTAGGACAACTTTGTGAGCATGGAGAGAAGACTCAGGTGATATCACAAGAATTCTCCTAACTACAATAGCTGATCCTCTTGCTCGATAGGGCACTAGAATGAGTGACACAATCATCCTATGCACAAGAATTCTCCTAACCGCTCAAGATCTACATAGCAAAAGAATAAACCACAGAGGATCCAGCGGGATCAAAGACACCCGAGGAAGCAGATAAAAGCGAAACATGGCTGAATTGTTGAATTTGCTCTCACCAGGGTCGGATAGCTATTTTATAGCTGGCTTGGAAGGATGAGTCCAAACGCCCGTGAAGCAATAATGCTCTGAAAAAGTTTTGAAGCATGGGCTCATGGTTTGATATGGATGGCGATGAATAGTAGACCCCAAGATTCCTTACCTGTGACTACGGGCCTATCGGGAGCACGGACATGGTAATTTTGGAACAAAATTTCTTTTGTCCCAAAATTGGGGGCATGTGTTTACACCAAAATTTGGAAGGAGAGTCACAGGGACCCAGAAGCTCCTAGAATCATATCATCAAGGGATCAGTTGCGGGCAAATCAGAAACAGCTGATTCAGATGCAAAATCTAGGAATCGACTTTCTTCGGACAGCGCCAGCGGATAACGACAGAGGCTACGCTCGACGCCAGGACGAAAACATGTTGGACTCTACAAAAAGGGAAAGATTAGAGTCTAAGTTATTTTAAACTAGGAATGTTTTCATTTTTATGCCAAAGTCTGTAACAAATCGTGCTCGAGTAGGATTCATGTTTAGGCTCCAGGTATAAATACCAAACCCCGGTGTATCAATCAATCAATCAATCAAATATAAGTCAATTACTTTTTTTAGCTTCGACCACCCCTTAGGAGTAGGAGTAGAGTAGATCTCGGTGAGTTCTTTAGCGAGTACAGCTGCATCGATTCGGTCGACCTCCACTGCTTGTCTGTAAGTACCGTTATGGTCTATACCTCTGTTTGTATGGCTCAATTGATCCGGTCGACCCCCACTGCGACTCTAGTATAGACTAGTTATCGACTCTTGCCTAGTTCAAGTATGGTCTGTGATTCTGCCTTACACCCCACTGCTTGAACTAGATCGAGGTCAAGTTATCGGCTCTACCTTTGAATGGCAGTCTTTGGTAGATTCATTAAGTTACCGATATTGCTTATTGCTTTCATTGTTTATCTAATTATAACAATATCACTCTGTCCGATTGAGATTGATCTAAATTGGCCTTATATCTTATTTAACCCATTGTTTGCTAATCTTAAACTAATCTAATCTATATCTTAAACGATGAGTTATATTTTTATTGGTTTTTTATATCAATCTTAATCGTGCATAGTGTGCGGTTAAGGCATGTTCGATCTTGAGTAAATCTATTGGTTAGCGAGAACCGTTCCATGGCCTGTTATCATGGCCTGTGGGATTCTGCCTCTTACCCCACTGTTAGCACCATGGAGTGCGAATCGTTAGTTGATAGATCCGTTCCTGAGAAGGCATGACCTTAACTGTGCGCTATGCCTGAATCGGCTGTTTAGCAGATATCGAATGCTTTCATGAACAGCTCACATCACGAGATCATTGAAGTAGAGATAAGTTGAAAGATGTGTTAGCCCCATGATCTTGTTATTGTATTACGGCCTGCATGATTCTGCCTCATGCCATATTGATATTAGTAATGAGTTAGGATCGTTGAGTCTATTGTTGTTTCTACGGCCTGCATGATTCTGCCTCATGCCCCACTGGTCATAGTGATAGATGAGATCTAACATGTTCATTAAATTTATCTTTATTAGATGATTGAGTGGTGTTGAATTATTTCTTTATATAAATAGGAGTTCGGTTACTTGTAATCATTGGCTCAGTATAAACCGACCATCATCGATATCATATTGCCATTGATTAATGTTTGCTTAAATGATATTTATTCTGAATGATAATTGATTCTTCTTCACACGACCCCATGAGCTCTAACTAACTTATTCTCATGAATATAGTAGGATCAGCTATTTAGTCGATTTCCTTATATATCGGCTCTCACAGCCATACTTTTGGAACTGTCTGGTAACACCAGCAAGTTTCGCCCTTAATTACTGATGAACTTTCTCTCCTTGTTAATTGTAGGGTCAAATTGACTAGCATGCCTTGGGAGGATTGCACAGGATCGACCACCCTTGCGCTGAAGCTAGGCGGATCTGCTCCATCGAGTGGACCCTTCTGGCTTGCTGCGTGTGTCCTCGGCACGGGACAAAATTCTATGTCGATAGGTCCAAATTGAGCCAACCTGGCTCTGATACCAATTGAAGTGGACCGTGACGCCTAAGGGGGGGGGTGAATTAGGCAACTTAAAAATATTACTTCGTAAACTATGGCCTCTTTTTCTAACCCTAGCAAAACCTATGTAAAAGATAAACTATCTAAATATGCAACTACGGTTTTGCTAGTATGTTGCTATCTCTATCACAAAAGGAGTAATGCAATCAATGTAAATGTTGAAGCTAAAGAGCAAGGTAGAGATATGCAAACTCTCATCGGGTAACTCCGTATTTTTACCGAGGTATCGAGAAGCGCACAAGCTTCCCCCTAGTCCTCGTTGGAGCTCCTCAGAAGGAATCTCTCGCAAGGGCAAAGCTCCTAGTCGGGTAACTCCATAGATAGCCTCGGGCCTTCCCCACGCGCAAGTGGATCTCCGACGTGCCTTCCGGCAAGCCTCTCCCAGATGCTCCCTGTCGTCTTCACTGTCAAGCTTCCGGCTAAAATGCCATGGGCCTTGTTCCCTCCGGTACACGGTGGCGGCCACACCACAAACACGGTTGGTGTGATCTCGCAAGACTACAAGCCCCTCCGATGTACAACAATGGTGCGCGCAAGCACCAAGTGGAAAGAGGTATGCAAACCTCACTAAACACTAGGCCTAAACCTAGAGCAAGCGCATAAGTGGTGGTCTAATCAATCTAAGCACTTTGCATAGCAACTACGCTAATCACCTATTGAAACACTAAGCACTATGCAAGTGGAGATCACTAAAATGGTGTATCAACACCCTTGGTATGTTTCCTCAGCTCCACACTTACCAAAAGGCCGGTTGGGGGTTGTATTTATAAGCCCCACTGGGAAAGTAGCCGTTGAGGACGAAATCCTGCTTTTCTGCTACTAACCGGACGCTGGAGTTGTCCTGATCGAACACGTCCGGTCGTCCCGACCGTTAGAGCCGTGAACAACTGATCAGACGCTGCCAGCGTCCGGTCACATGCTACCGGACGTGTTCGGTCGCAAGTTTGCCGCTTTGGAACCTCTCTGTACTCGATCGGACGCTGCTATCCTGCGTTTGGTTGTTTTGCCACCAGCGTCCAGTCCAGCGTCCGGTCACTGCTGCTATTGTCGAGCCTTTGATCAGAGCGTTCGGTCGCTTTCCATCAGCGTCCGGTCGCTGCTGCTATTGCTGAGCCTCCTGATCGGAGCGTCTGGTCGTTTTCCTCTAGCATCCGGTTACCTTTGTGAGCTCGTTTCTTCGCGATCTTGCGTGCGGCTTGGTTCCTATCTTCGTGCTTAGACTTTGCTTGATATCTTGGATCTTCTCTTGTGCTCCTAAGGTCTTGCTTAAGGTGTTGATCATCGGATCATCATGTCGCATTTGTCCAAGTCACGTCTTGCATCCTATTGAACTACAAAACAATCACTTGTAAATTCATTAGTCCAATTTGGTTGTGTTGGTCATCAACCACCAAAATCCAAAGTAAATGGACCTAAGGTCCATTTTCCTTACAATGAACATAATTCCTTGACTCTTCCAATTAATCAAAAGCAGATACTCTTGAAAAGACTAATGAAAGATTGAAGTCTTGTTAGGCTAAGACTGATGCTTACCAGTTGGCACATGATTGACACCCGTTAGAGGTGGATTCCTAACAACCTAGCAGAAGAAGCCTTAGATGCAACTGGATTTGAACCCACTTTCTTCCATGATGCTTCTTCTTCATGGAGAAAATTGTGAAACTCGCGAACCCATTTAGGTCCATCATCTTCCCAAAGGTGGAAGAACATGGATCACAAGAATAAGATTGGAGACTACGAACAAAGAAACCTACTTTTTTTTAGGAGACGAAGAACTTGAAAACATGGTGATCAAGCAATGAGACATTGAAGTTTGTTGCCACTCCACCCAAAGTAGCCTAAAGGATATCAGCAACCAAATCTTCTGAAAGGAGAAATTTACAACCAACACCATTCGTGCTCACCGTTAAATCAAACTTACACCAAAGCATTGCTTCCTGATCTCTACTAGGGAAAGCTGAGCTTGGGAGAAGCCACGGGAAGGGAGGAGGAAGAGTTGTAAAAATGTCGAGCAAATAGAAAAGCACACAAAGAAAGCACTGGGATACGCTGACGCAGGAGATGGCAGGGCTAGGAGGGAGGCCAACGAAGCCCGCCAAGGCCAGAGGGGCAGGCCCTAGGTGGTCACCGCTTCACCGGGGGTGGTCACCGCCTCACCAGGGCTAGGGTGGGTGCCAGAGCACTCATGTCTCGAGGCAGCCATGGCTATAGCTCTCTCTGCATCCTATGCTCAGCAACTTATTGCTGGCCTTTTTTTCTCTTTGCCTTCCTTCTTTTTAGCTAGATATATGGATTTATATTTCGCTAAATATCTTTTAGGAGGCAATAGGTGATCATTCACTCAGATGTATTTAAATGGAGGATCCATAGTTATTTTAAATACCATATAAAGGGAGTGTTTGTTTCCCACCTTCTAAAATTTAGTCTCTATCACATCGACTACAGTAAACATGTTTGGACACAATTTGGAGTATTAAACATAGACTAATTATAAAACTAATTGCATAGATTGAGACTAATTTGCGAGACGAATCTATTAAGCCTAACTAGTCCATGATTTGACAATATGGTGCTAAAGTAAACATGTGCTAATGATAGATTAATTAGGCTTAATATATTCGTCTCACGAATTAGTCATGGCTTCTACAATTAGTTTTATTATTTTTATCTGAACATCGATGTGACGATAAATATGATACCTGATGTGACACCTCCTAAGTGTATGGATCCAAACACCCTAAAAATCTGATTTTTATAGAATTGCTCAACTATAGCTCAAGAGTCCAGAAAGAGCCTATCATCAATTTGTCACATCACCGTAACTGTTTGTGGTTGCGGGTCATCTTCGAGTCGGACCTGCCGGCGAAGAACTGGTGAGGACTCTGAAGATACGTAAGATGCTATAGATGTTTTTGTTTTTACTCCTAAATTGTTTTCACAGGAAGAGAATGCAAACAAAGTTAATTGAATTTGTTACTTTTCACTTCGTTGCCGTCTATTGAACTACAGAACCTTCAATAATGGCCTTTTTTAAAGATATGATTTTTTTTCATGTTTTATGCGCTTTTCTATGTAAAAATAACTGATTCCTGGAAAATATAATCAAACCATGCTTCGTTGGGTCAAGTGTGAGGTCCTGCAACAAGACTGTAAATCGTTGCTACGCACTCCTCGTTTTGACTTTTTTTTTTTTTTGGTATATCTATTTTACTACGTATTTAGATATATAACGTATGTTTAGATATATAGCAAAATTTATGAACTAAAAATATTAAAGTAACTTATAACTTAGAACGGAGTGATTAAGTGCACGAACCACTTTGGCAATGATATGCGATCAAACTTGATGAGAAGCTCTTCATGCTGACTTCAACTGATACTCCTAGATGCAATTATGGCGTATCATATATACTCTTACACGCGTTTATATCGAACCGATCCACCACAGGTCCCTCTCCCTCAATCATACGGGTGGATTGTACTTTTGGAGTAGCTCTAGATAGATTAGATACTACAGAAATCCGTTTGAGCCGGAGCTGACGAATGGCTGAACGGTGCAGAATCCTAACCACGACCACGTCATCCTCATGGGACGCGATCACGACGCGCTCGATCTGGCTGGCCCTGCCGGAGATGTCCAAGCCTTGTCGCGGCCACCTACGCATCGAGGCACCAGCAGTGGTAGTCCGGCGTGGAGAGCCGGAGGAGCTCCTCAGGCGTCATGCGCTCCAGCTCCCGCTGCCTCCACGCCGGGAACGCCTGGTCCGCGGTCGCCGCCGGTGCGTCGGCGTCGCCGCCCCGGGGGTGCTGCTGCCCGCGCATCCTGCGGTAGAGGCGCATGGCGGCGACGCAGTCCTCGAAGGGGTGCTGGCGCCCCGTCTGGATCTCGTAGCCGAGGTACTTGAGCGTGAGGAACCTGAGTGAGTTGCTGAGCTTGCTCGTCTTCATCAGCGGCGGGTACGTGGCCGTGTCGCGCTTGAGGTAGGCCGGGTAGTCCATGCCCAGCGCGTCGAGGTCGTGGTCCAGGCCGTGGCCGACCAGCAGCCTCGCCCTGCCCAGGCTGGTGCGCACCTTCCACGGCTGCTGCTCGCCGTTGAGCAGCAGCTCCTCCACCCGCCGCTGCGCGTTCTTCACCGTCGTGCTCAAGCCGTCGCGGAGGTGCTCCGACCGGATCCCCGTCGTCTCGTACCGGTAGTGCGTCACCGGGAGCAGCGGCTTCACGAAGGCCTCGAACAGGATGTTCTCCTGCTCGTCGATGACGCACACCCGCGCGCAGACGTCCAGCGACCCGTCGCTGCCGGCGCCGACCATCTTGCAGCCCAGCGCGAGCGCGCATCCTACTCCTTGCGGCTGCGTCGCCGGCAGCTGGTGATGCTGCAGCGCCCTCGGCATCATCGGCGGTGGGGTGCGCGAGAGCCGGCACGCAGCGCGGTGGGCTCCGAGCGCGGCGGCGCTGGCGAGGACGCGGAGGCAGATGATGCAGCCGCGCGAGGCAAAGGTGTCGGCGCAGTTGGCGGCCTTGGGCAGCGTGGAGCCGCCGACGCCGAGGTGGTCCCTGACCGCCTCGAAGGAGCGGCAGTGCTTGCGGCAGATGTCGCAGCGGGGCTCGTGCGACGAGTGCCGCGCCGCCCGCATGTGCTCCACCAGGTGCTCCATCTTGTTGAACTGCCGGAAGCATGCCGCGCACTTGTGACGCCTGCCAAAAAAAAAAAAAAACAAATCACAGGAATGCGTTACTTCTCGATGGACTTGTTGTGTCTGTGTTTGCTTAGTTGCTTGCATCAGCAATTCAGCATAGTTTTACTTTTCTTTTTATTTTTATACAGGATTCCCAGCATATGTTCATAGTGCTGATCATAAATATGAGTTCAGTTGGATTTTGTTCTAACTTAAAAAATGCCTTGCCATTTGGACGGAGCTACACGGCGGAATAGATTTCACAACCAGGCCTTCAACCGGAGGAATGGCCGCCGACCGAAAGTGCCTTGAGTGGTGGACTAAAATCACCACCATGGCAGATGTCCCTTGCAAGGCGGTTAGGAGTATTGCCCTTCTTATCGTTTTAGAGATTTGGAAGGAACCAAACACAAAAATCTTCGAGAAACGTGAAACAAGCCCTCTATCTCTTTTTGCACGAACCAGGATCATGGATTGCGGTAGGAGTAAAAAGTCTTGTGATTTTAGTGTTGAGAGAGTAATCTTTATAGCTTGTTTTCTCTCCCATTAAAACAAATTGTCTGTTTTCTCCTATAACAATGAAATAGACACACTCTCATGCCCCGTTCGTTTTTTTTTAAATGTCGGGGTTTCCTTTCAATATGTGTCCATTTCGTGGCGTGCAGGGGAAAAGAGCTCAAAGAGATCATGTCTGAGAGAGTGGTCCTCTAGTGGAGTTCTATATATGACTTCACGCTTTTTCCCCTTCTTTTCGAACTTCTATTTCAAGCTTAAACTCACTTTTCTTCTCTATCAAACGTGCCACACAAAACTCCTACCGGTCGTTCGAAAAGAAACTTTCACTAACAAAGTAGCAATAACTACAAAGAGTTATCTTAAATGAAAAAGGTTACTATGAATTATAAAGATAATGTTCACAATGGTTCTAGTAATACCAATTTTATGCTGCCAACCTATATAAAATTATAGACTTTGGTAGTGAAACCAAAAAATGACTTCGAACAAACACTGATGGACTTATATTTTTGTGATAGAAGTGGTTCACAAAATCCAGGTGTCCCGAGCATGGTAGGCAGCATTTACCTCAAACTCAAAGGGATGTACGTTAAGGCATAAACACACATGTAGGCCTGGTTTAGTTCCTAAAATTTTTTACCCCAAACTATCTCATCGAATCTTGCGGCACATGTATAGAGTATTAAATATAGACGGAAAAAAACTAATTACATAGTTTGGTTAGAAATCGCGAGACGAATGTTTTAAGACTAATTAGTCTATGATTAGCCATAGGTGCTACAGTAACTAACATGCGCTAATGATGAATTAATTAGGCTTAATAAATTCGTCTCGCAGTTTCCAGACAAGCTATGTAATTAGTTTTTTTTATTAATATCCGAAAGTCTCTTCCGACATTCTCAAAACATCCGATGTGATATCAAAAAATTTCATTTCGCGAACTAAACACACCCATAGTTGTGACCTCAAGACTCAAAGAGCGGCAACAACTCACCCATGAGCATCTGAGGAGCTATCCATCGTCAGGTCGATCTACGGTTCATTGCTCGGTTGGTCGACCGATGATCGGTCAGGAAGAGCCTACACACGGGTGCCTATTTATACTAGGCCGGATGGAACTGGATCCTCTGTCGCCATTGTGCTGTCACTGTAAGGCCCTCCACAGTATGGAACAATGCCAGAGAAAAATCGAAAAACCATAATGGCTGCAATGTTCTATATACAGAAATCGATGCCATCAAACCTCTTGGGGCCCACGCCTAATAAAGTAACAAGCTGTCCAGGATAGCAAGCCGTACACATATGTCACCAAGGTGAGGCCAAAAAGCAAAAAAAAAATATTTTTTAAGGACTGGGCATCGGCTAAGCAGCGGAGCAAATATTTGCATCGCTCCCACGTGAAGTAACGCCTAGATATTCTCTCTCCTCTTTAAACACCACTCATGCACGACATTGTGGAGGGCCTAATAACACTCATGTTCGATCATCGCGAGCGACAGCCACTGCTGCTCGCTCCATCGCTCGCTCGCTTTGCCAAAGCTTTCTGCGGTGTGTGGCTGGCAGACATTGTTATGATGCTGGCAGCCTGGCACAATGCTAATATGTCCTATGCTATTGCTATGCACAACAGCACATCACACTTTTATCTTCATGAGATGCAGAACATCGGTACCGGCTGTCAGTATAAACTCTCACCGAAGAATTTGCCATGTGTTATTTATGTCTTGTAATCTTCTCTAGCATCATCGCACCAATACATATTGGCCCATAGGATCATCGGCTCAAATGAGTTGATCACCCACCAGTCTTGCCGACCACAGCCGAGCACGACAGAGCGTTGTCCGACCACACACTATGGCTAGAGGTAGAAGAATGAGGAGAATAGAGCGTACACACATGACAGAGACACCAGCGTTGGCTGGAGCCCTGTATACGAGATGACAAATCTGAATTCTCTTTGTTGAGTTGCAGTGGCAAACTATATATACAACTCTATTTATCTAGTCCTAGTACAACCCTCATGTTGCAACAGTGACTAGATAACACAGCAGGACAGACTTCTGCGCCTGTCCCTGCATGTGGCTACAGTCCGGCAAGTGAGCCGTTCGGCGCCTGCCTCTACAGCGGCTACAGTACCACAACATGGGGCCTTTTCGACGCCGCCTTCTCTTGCTGTGTGTTCACACAAAGAAGTAGTAGATTATTTAACAATTATTCCCTTAATCCTACTGATATCCCTTGTACCCACTCCATGCCGATCATCTCCTTTAGCTCCGTGAGTCAAAGACGTCCGAGCGGCATGGTGAGGACGTCCGTGAGTTGCCGACCAGTTTCGATGAACTCGATGACGATCTGCCCTCCATCGACACAGTCCCTGAGGAAGTGAAATTTCACGTCGATGTGTTTGCTCCAGTCGTGCAGAACCGGATTCTTCGCGAGGGCGATGGCGGGCTGGTTGTCCACCATCAGTGCTGGTGGGTGAGCTTCTGCACCGGTCAACTCGTCCAGCAGCCGGCGTAGCCACACAACTTGGCACGCCACTGTGGCCGCCGCTACGTACTCTGCCTCGCACATAGATAGCGCCACCACCTTCTATTTCAGCGACAGCCATGAAATTAGAGCCGACTCAAGGAAGACGAGCACTCCAGAGGTGCTCCACCGTCCGTCGATGTCCCCCGCCATTTCTGCATCGCTGAACACAGTGAGCTGCAGCCTACTTCCACTGGTCTTTGGGAAGATGATCCCCTGATCTACCGTCCCCTTGACGTAGCGCAGTAGTCGCTTCACCGCAGCCCAGTGATCCTCTCTAGGATCTTCCATGAAGCGACTGACGTAGTCCACGGCGAAACGTAGTGTGCGACCTCGTGTGGACTAGGTAGCGCAAACCACCGATGACGCTCCGGTAGAGTGTTGCATCCACCTTCGCCGCGGTGCTGGCCTTTGTCAGCTTTAGCCACTCCTCCATCGAAGTCGCGCATAGTTTGCACTCAGCCATGCCGCTCCGCTCCAACAGCTTCGAGGCATACGCGCTCTGACCGAGCGTGAGTTCCTCCTTCCCCTGTCTCACCTTGATGCCGAGGTAGTAGGAGAGTGCGCCGAGATCACTTATTCGAAAATGAGCCGCCATCTCACGCTTGAAGCTTTTGATGTCCTTCGTGCACGCGCCGGTGACGAATAAGTCATCCACATACACACCAACGACGAGCTCCTCCTTCCCCCGTCGTCGCGTGTAGAGCGCGCGCTCGCTTGCGTACCGCTGGAATCCAAGCTCGCCCAGCGTGGCGTCAAGCTTGGCGTTCCATGCTTGTGGGGCCTGCCGCAGCCCGTAGAGCGCCTTGCGCAGTCGGAGCATCCTGTGCTCCTCTCCCTTGACGGCGAAACCTGGAGGTTGCCTGACGAAGACCATCTCCGCCAGCTCGCCGTTGAGGAAGGCCGATTTAACATTCAAGTGATGGACGCGCCAGTCTTTTGCTACTGCCAAGGCTAGTAGCAAACGGACAGACTCTATGTGCGCTACTGGCGTAAAGACTTCCTCAAACTCGATGCCCTCACGCTAAACAAAGCCTCAAGCGACGAGGCACGCCTTGTGCTTGACAATGGCGCCGAGATCGTCCCGCTTGACCTTGTACACCCACTTTAGGTTGATCGGACGACATCCTGGAAGTGGACCGACGAGCTGCCATGTCTCGTTTTCCTCGATCGCCTTCATCTCCTCTAGCATCTCCTATACAGGGCTCCGGTCAATGCTGGTGCTTGTACTGTGTGTGTATGCTATGTTCTTCCTCTTCTTCAACCTCTAGTCATAGTGTGTGTGGTCGGACAACGCTTGTTCGTGGTCGGCTTAGCTAGTGAGTGCTCGACAACACTAGTGGGTGCTCAACAAGACTGGTGAGTGGTCAACTCATCTGAGCCGGTGATCCTGTGCGCTTGGCCCACAGGATCACCGGCTCAGGTGAGTCAACCACTCACCAGTTTTGCCGACCACGGCCGAGCACGACAGAGCGTTGTCCGACCACACACTATGGCTAGAGGTAGAAGATGAGGGAGAACAGAGCATACACACACGACAGAGACACCAGCGTTGGTCGGAGCCCTGTATAGGAGATGACAAATCTGAACTCTCTTTGTTGAGTTACAGTGGCAGACTATATATACAACTCTATTCATCT
Organism: Miscanthus floridulus; assembly: GCF_019320115.1. Taxonomy (NCBI): domain Eukaryota; kingdom Viridiplantae; phylum Streptophyta; class Magnoliopsida; order Poales; family Poaceae; genus Miscanthus; species Miscanthus floridulus. Next base: position 24,441,313 of record NC_089584.1, read on the forward strand.
AGTCCTAATACAACCCCCATGCTGCAATAGTGACTAGATAACACAGCAGGACTGACTTCTGCGTCTGTCCCTGCATGTGGCTACAGTCCGGCAGATGAGCCGTTCGGCGCCTGCCTCTACAGCGGCTACAGTACCACAGCAGGGGACCTTTTCGGCGTCGCCTTCCCTTACTGTGTTTACACAAGGAAGTAGTAGATTATCTAACAATACATTCGTCGGGGGCGAATCCAGCAAGGTACCGACGAACCCCGACAAAATTTGTAAATCCTTTAGCAAATTACTGTTTAAGCTTAAGAAAATTTACATGATGCAATGAAGTTGGCCCGATGACTCTAATGATGTTTTCAGCTAGATTCGCTACTGCAATTTGTTCACTAGAAAGTGTATATAGTGTACATTTGTTTGTTTGTTTGTTGCATAGTGACTAGTGTAACCGATTCCCTATCTTTTTTTGTCTCTTAGTCTGAACTGAACTATGTAAAGAAAGCTCGAACAGCATTTTGTGAGTTATCAGACATCGCTACCGTACTTTTATCCTATCTGCTTTCTACAAAGCTGTGGCCTGTGGCTGTCTGGTAGTCTGGATGATGCCTTACCTACTTGCAAAGATGAATGATGCCTTGTGCCTGTGTCTGTGTACATAGGGTTCCATTCCATGCACTGGTTCCCAGGCTTAGTTCATCCATAGTAGTCCTGTTGATGGAGGGCATTTTGTGTGAATAAATGCCCCGCTGTCAGCATGCATAATTCCAGTTGCCCTTTATCAGTTAGGCAGTTATCAAGCTATTCATCCAGTATTTTTCATCCGCACCTTTCTATTCTTATCTTAAATTGCATGCTGCGAAATTAAACATTCAGTGGCACTGAAAAAAAAACTGCAAATTTGCTAATAATTTAGAAGTTGTTATTATTAGTAGAAGTGTTGAGCACAGCAGCTGGAGTGCTGGACTGTCCGGCAGATGGATGCACACGGCAGATGGACTGTCCCAGCCTGCAGCCTGGGCTGAGACTGAGAATGAGAATGAAGGGAGCACAGATGGGTGGCTTTAGGAAGAAAAAGAGAGATTCCCGGGTCAAAAAAGAAGGTTTTGGAGAAAGCAGGAACGGGGACCGATCGGACGCAGATTCGGCAGATTCAGATGCGATTCCCATCGGAAATAAAATCTTTTGGGTCTGAACAAGAACAAAAGCAAGAAATGCAAAGGCTGCCGCTGGGAACAAAAGAAATCATTGGCTGGATCTTTTGGCGCCGATCGATCCGCAGGGGCGATATGCTGTGAACATACCGCGTGCGCTCCTGTCCTGGGCTGTTAGTTAGGCATGAATGGAGATGGGAACACGGCATATATCTTTGCCGGTTTCTGCATCTGCATGCGTTCGTGGGTAGCGGCCGCGTGCGTGCGTGCGAGCTGATCGGCGATGCTCTCGCTGCTTTGCCGCTTTGCTCGATCGTGCCGTGCGGAATAGATTCACAAAGCAGGTGCAGATAGCATAGATGTTTTTCATCTCATCATCGCAACGAGACGCCGTACATATTCCATGTCGATGAAAGCCATAGTCATGGCCATGGGCCGTTGGCATGGCATGTCATGCAAAGCTGCTCCAATTAATCTGTGATGTGTCGAGAAATTTAAGTTACGATCCTCATGGATTGTCTAGAGTCTTGGCACTGATCTCCTTTTCTTTTCTTTTTCTTTTCTTTCTTTTCCTTTTTTCTTCTTTTTCTCTATTTCCTAGTACTACTCCTGCTAGACACAATCGGGGAGTTGGCATTCCCATTTTCCAGGTCTTTTTTCTAAATCCAAGATATGAGAAAGTATATTTTATTAAATTCCTCATAAATTAAAGGATAAATTGTTCAAACTAAACATATCTCACCCGTTTATGCAGTTCTTTCCCACGTAGACTTTCAAATCAATCTATTTCTTTCTCCATTTTGCAAAGCTCTACGGTCTACAGCCAACGGCAAAATCATTCATATCAATTAAACAAAGTCTTCGATGGTGTACCACCTTAACACTCAACAAACACTATGCCATTCTAGAAAGATGGAACGGCATGTGCTATTTTTTACTGATATATAGATGGTGGCCAGTGGCTAGTCCGTGCTACTCACTAGCCGCTACTAGCCATTACGGCGCTGCACCACTACCGAAAATAACAAATTTGTCGAGTGCCAAAATATTTGCCGAGTTTATTTCATCAGACACTCGGTAAAAAAGTTGTTTGTCGAGTGCTGCAGAAACCACACTCGGCAAAATAATGGCACTCGGCATACCAACCTCTCTGTCGAGTGCTGAAAAAAGACCACTCGGCAAACCAGGAAAAAACACTCGGCAAACGAGAGACACTCGGCAAAAAACCGCCACGTGGACATCCGTCAGTTAGTGTGCCGACCGTTAGGAGTTTGCCGAGTGTCCGTTAGTGGCACTCGGCAAAGAAGTAAGTTTGCCGAGTGTTTTTCTTTAGCACTCGGCAAAAAAATAAATTTATCGAATGTTTTTAGCACTCGGCAAACAAATATTTTTTTCTCTTCTGACCTTAAAACTTTTTTACTCTCCACATACAACATGTGGTACTCCATGTTAAGATTTGGTATATTTCTGGATCTGTTTGCTATATTTAATTAATTTATTGCATTTTAAGGAATTTTTTGGTATAAGTCAAATTTGAACCGCAAGTGATTCAAATAATAGAATAAAATGAGTAGAAAAATGATATTCATGTTATTGAGTCCGGTGTGAGGCCTTACCCGGGAAATCAAAAGAAATTTCGAACATCTTGTTCAGAAAACACGACCACGAACGTATGACCAAATGATTTTGAAATTCTAAAAAAACAAACGAAATCTGAAAATTATGAGATTTGTCAAGATCTCATGATATCATACGTGGAGGTTGTGGCAAAAAATTGAGAAGGTTTCACACAATCTATCACGTACAATGTTTACAAATCGAAGTATCTCAGAACGAAAAATGAACGATTTGGTAAGATTTGGAGTCAAAGTGACAGTCGAATTGGGGTTTGATTTCAAAACTTTTTGTATAGGCAATAGAGAACATAGATTATTTCGTGTGAAAATTTTGGTAATTTTTTGGATCCGTTTGACAATTTTGATTTATTAAGTGTAATTATAGAATTTTAATTGATATAGATTGAATTTGAGTTATAACTGCATGAAATAATAAGTTTTTTCCCTTCTGACCTTGAAACTTTTTCTACTCTCCACATACAACATGTGGTACTGCATATTAAGATTTGGTATATTTCTAGATCTGTTTGCTATATTTAATTAATTTATTGCATTTTAAGGAATTTTTTGGTATAAGTCAAATTTGAACCACAAGTGATTCAAATAATAGAATAAAATGAGTAGAAAAATGATATTCATGTTATTGACTCTAGTGTGAGGCCTTACCCGGGAAATCAAAAGAAATTTCGAATATCTTGTTCAGGAAACACGACCACCAACGTGTGGCCGCATGGTTTTTAAATTCTAAAAAAAGCTAACGAAGTTTGAAAATCATTAGATTTGTCAAGATCTCATGATATCATACGTGGAGGCCGTGGTGAAAAATTAAGAAGGTTTCGCACAATCTGTCATGTACGATGTTTACAAACTGAAGTATCTCAGAAGAAGAATCGTAGCGTTGAGAAGCATTCGGTAAGATTTAGAGTCAAAGTGACGGTCAAATTGTTGTTTGATTTTAAAACTTTTTGTATAGGCAATAGAGAACATAGATTGTTTCGTGTAAAATTTTGGTAATTTTTTGGATCTGTTTGATAATTTTAATTTATTCAGTGCAATTATAGAATTTTAATTGATATAGATTGAATTTGAGTTATAACTGCATGAAATTATAATTTTTTTCTCTTCTAATACTGAAACTTTTTCTACTCTCCACATACAACATGTGGTACTCCATGTTAAGATTTGGTACATTTCTGGATCTGTTTGCTATATTTAATTAATTTATTGCATTTCAAGGAATTTTATGGTATAAATCAAATTTGAACCGCAAGTGATTCAAATAATAGAATAAAATGAGTAGAAAAATGATATTCATGTTATTGAGTCCAGTGTGAGGCCTTACCTGGGAAATCAAAAGAAATTTTGAATATCTTGTTCAGGAAACACGACCACAAACGTGTGGCCGAATGATTTTTAAATTCTAAAAAAAGCAAACGAAGTCTGAAAATCATGAGATTTGTCAAGATCTCATATGTGGAGGCTATGGTAAAAAATTGAGAAGGTTTCGCATAATCTATCTTGTACGATGCGTATAAACCGAAGCATCTTAAAAGAAGAATCGTAGCGTTGAGAATGATTTGGTAAGATTTGAAGTCAAAGTGATGGTCAAATTGGGATCTGACTTCAAAACTTTTTGCATAGGAAATAGAGAACATAGATTGTTTTGTGTGAAATTTTAATAATTCTTTAGATCCGTTTGATAATTTTAATTTATTAACTGCAATTATAGAATTTTAATTGATACAAATTGAATTTAAGCTATAACTGCATGAAATAATGGAGTAATATTTGTAGAAAAAACAAATATATATTGTTGAGTGAATTTGACAAGGTATTTTCAAAGTACATCAGAGCAAATTTAGTAAAACATGTTATGGAAAAGAAGGAGAAGGAAAATGGGAAAAAATAAGTTTGCCGAGTTCCCCTTATTTAGCACTCGGCAAAGCTAGGGTTTGCTGAGTGTCAGACCTAGGACACTCGACAAACCCCTTCACCAGCCCCACCCATGCGCAGTAGGGTTTCAAAAATGGGAAAAACCAAAACTGGTTTGTCGAGTGCCCGCGATCTAGCACTCGACAAACCGAGGCTTTGCCGAGTGCTAGATCGTGGGCACTCGACAAACCTTGCGCATATTGCCCATCTAGCCGCACACACATGCACACACTCACACACACGCCACACCGCACACACACGCCACGCCGCCGCACCGCGCCCCCGATCGGCTGATCGTGCCCCCGACCAGCAGACCACGCCCTCGGCCGACTGATCCCATCGCGCCCCCGGCTGCCCATGCCCCTGACCGGCTGACCGTGCCCTCGGTCACTGGTGCCCCCTTCCGCCCGTGCCCCTGGCCGCCCATGCCCCCGCCAGATGCTGCACCGTGCCCTACCGCACCACGCCCTCGGCTAGGTGTCGTATTGCACTCCGGCCGCCGTCATCGCCCCTCGGCTCTCCCTGTGCTAGGCCCCTCGCCCTGTCCCTATCCTTGTCTGCCATGGGCTATCCCCATCCCCACAGTCAACATCGTCACTGTCATCGGCCCCAGGAGAGCCACCGCCCATATCCTCTCCTTCAACTTTTGGTGAGCCATCCAACCAACAAGCATCCCCTCCTTCAATTCAATATGATAATGTGATTATGTTGTAGTTATATTCAACTGTGTTGTTAAACAGATAATGTGATGTAGAGTTAGTGTGATGAAATGTCTATTTGAGCATGAGTTAGTAGATCAGTTTGCTAGTGTATTGCTAGAAACTCTAAACCCCCAATAATTTGCTAGTGTATTGTGTTGTTTTCAACCTTCCTATAAACCTTAGCACTACTTTGAGCCTATGTCTGATTAGGGGCACATGCTCTCCTTAGAGCCTTGACCACCTAGATGCAAGCTATCAACTGAAAGATCAAATAAAATGTTAGTTGGTGCATCTAATCATTTGCAAAGAAAAGATGAGTTGGTTACACAAGTAGTCGCTAGTCATATTTCAAATGCATTTGGTCTAGGTAATAGTAGGACTATAGAAGGGTAGGTTTTGCTAAATGGTTCATGCTTCAACAAGAAATGCCATGCCTAAGCTAGGTATAGTTGGGATTCTACTGATGAAATGTGGGAGTGGCATGCTAGTTCAATTAGTTATTTAGCTATCATTGTTGTCAAATTTGACTAGTATCAGCATGAACCCTCCCTGGGTCATGCATGACAATTAGTTTCTTTTAGCTATAGCCTTGTCTTGCTACGACTGAAATTAACTCTCCCAGATAAAGTCCTTCCTTGGACTATTGTTAGAATAGTTGGGGTTTGTACTTGTCTAATGTACTAGATATGCACTTCCAAGATTGTTTTAATTTTAGTAGACAAGTGGCATGGCTTGTTTTATGTTTTAATAGGTTACATGGCCGCCGCTCCCTACCCTACCCTATAGTCGCTGTCCGCCTTGCCCTCCCGCCGCCCCACACCTTCGACTTGCCATGGTTTTGCAAGGTATAAGATGTGTATGTGGTTGTCGGCCATCATCCCGTTGCTTTGTTGTAGGTTTTGGTTACCTCACCATGCAGGGGAGGTGCTACCAAAATTTACAATTGACACTATTATGTTCGTTTGTTGCAGGAGGCTATTGCAAAGATCATTCCCCATCGTCCTAGACTCGTCACTTTGTAGGATAGCAAGGTGAGGCATCCTCACCCCTCTTTCCATATGATGTTCGTATATCATGTAACCTAGCTAGGCATCTCCCGTTCAAAAGAGACACGGTTGGAAATATGTAGATCTTTGCATATCTATAACCGTATCTGTTTCGAATTGTCTATATTTTTTGGATAGCCCAAGGATGTGTAGATAGGGTTAGTTTCCATGCTCTACTCTAATCCTAGACCAAGTTTCGGCAGCATCTCCCTATTGTTCTCCGGATACACAATGTCGGTGTTTTGGAACCGGGGGTCCCTCAACCAACGAGTGAATTTGTACTGCGTGTCCCTAATCCCGGATGGTGATGCAAAGAGACACAAGGTTTATACTGGTTCGGGCAGTCGAGGCCCTACGTCCAGTCTGAGAGATTGATCTTGTATTCCTTGCACCGGAATGCTCGTGGTAGGGGGTTACAAGCTGAGTGAGAGAGGGAGCTAGCCCCAGGTCTCGGCGAGGGTGGTGCGAACTGCTTGGGACGTTGCTCCCAAGCAGCGTGGAAGTGCGTGATTCTATCGGTGTGTTTGTCCTCCCGCCCCCCCCAGAAATGGCCCTGGCTACCTCCTTTTATAGTTACAAGGAGGAAGCGAGAGGTACATGAGAAGGCTACTATTTGCTGACGTATTCCGTTCCCTGAAGCAGTATGGCGTCGTGGGAGTTCCAGTCGATGTCTAGTCGGTATGGTCTTCAAGGCTGACGACATGCTGCGCTCTTGTACTTTTGTTGACTTGGTGAAATGCCGAGGCCTGGTGGCTGCTGTAGTAGGCTGTGTCGAGACCTATCGCGCTGAGGCCGAGACCCACTGTGCTGAGGCCTGCTGTGCCGAGGCCTTTAGCGGGTGGCAATGTGAGGTCTGGGCGGCCATCGTCGATAGTTGATTTGGGCGGAACAGTGCCGAACATGCGTCTACAGGATACGGTGCCCTGTATCGTCAGTAAGGGATGGTAAAAAGGCGATTTGACCGTTGTCCTGTCGCGGCATACTGCCGATCGTGGCTTTCGTAGTGAGGGCAGCTGGGTGCATTAATTGGATGCGATAGCCTGCCAGAGTGACTTTTGAGGTGGAGGTGACGAGATTGCGGGACGAGCCCAGCCTCGGGCGAGGCGGAGCATGGCCAGTTCGCCCGAGGCCCTACCGGGAGTCTCGGGCGAGGCGGAATCCGAGGCTCATCGGGGGTCTCGAGCGGGGCGGAGCGGTCGGTTCGCTGGCCCCGAGGTCACAGGAACCCGGTTCTGACTCCCCACGTCGTGTCCGTCCTTGGTGCAGGAGTTTAGGCAGCACAGTAGCCGGTAACCCTTGCACAGTCCCGTCGTGGATGGCAGGGTGCTGACGTGACGGACGTCTGGTCTGCCACGTCGCTGCACTGCGCCGTCGTGTGATTTGTCAGGAGTGGTTGAGCGCCTCGATGGGACGTGCGGAAGTGACATGCTGGTCGTACTCGGTCTTGTGCGTCGTGGGGCTCCAGTACGGCTTGATGCAGGACATGGCGGGCGACGTGCGGGTTGCCGTGTAATGACGTCGTAGGGGGCAGCGGCTATGCCGAGGCCGAGCCATCGCGGGGGGCTCGGTGGTCATGGACCCTCAGGCTGCCGAGCCCGTGAAGCAAACTGTCGAGGTCCTTGGGGGGAGTTATTGGCCTTGGGTACTGATTCCGAGGCTACAGTAGCCCAGATGTGGCTCCCCACGCTGCATTGTCCTCGGTGCAGGAGTTGGCAGCATAGTGAGGCATGGGCGTCACGGTGGTTAGTACAGTGGCGGGTAACCCCTGCCCAGTCCTGCCTCCTGTCCCATCGGCCATTCTGCTGTACTGTGCCGGGCGTGCGGCTGTTGTCAGGGGCAGCAGTTGGCCTAAACGTCGTGACACGACGTTTTGCCAGAGGGACGGGAGAAGGAAGAGGTGGCGGAGTGCTGCCGAGTCCGCCTTGCGCGAGACAGAGGGTCGGTGGCCCGGCCGAGGCCTTTGACGGGGAATCGGCCGAGGCCCGTGGTGAGGGGCCTCGGGCGAAGCGGAGGGTCGGCCGAGGCTCGCGGCGATGGGGCCTCGGGCGAGTCGGACAATCGGCCGAGGCCAGCAGCGTTTAGCTGGTTTCGATCTTTACGAAGTCTAAGCAGTCGTTTTTTGGATCTTGCTTAGGGTACCCCTTCTCACGGTATCCGACAGTAGCCCCCGAGCCTTAGGGGGAGTGGAGGCACTCCCCCTGAGGTTCTGACGAGAATTGGCTCTTGATAGTTCCTGTCGGGATGGTGTTTTGTCTTCGAGGTTTCGGTGGGTGCGCGCGAGCGCACCCGCCGGGTGTAGCCCCCGAGGCCCTAGGAGGAGTGATTCCACTTCTCCAGGGGCTTTTTTCTCTTTCGAGTGGGGAGTTACATTGTGTTTGCCGGGCCCGTGGGTGCGAGTTCGGATCGCAGGGCCTCGACGATGCTGCGGGAAGAGCCCCTTAGCCTCCGCCTGGAGCGAGAGGGCCGTCAGGGGTTCACCCGACTTTTTATTCGACCCTCGCGCTTCCTTTTCGCTCGGAAGGAGGGTTTGTTTTGCCGAGACCCCTCGTGTGCGAGTCTGAGCCGCTGGGTCTCGGCAAAGTGTCGCAGGAAGAGTCCCTTAGCCTCTGTGCGGAGCAAGAGGGCCGTCAGGGATTCTCCTGACTTTTTGTTCGACCCTCGCGCTTCCTTTTCGCTCGGAAGGAGGGGTGGAAGATGCCACGCTACCCTCGGTGGGCGCGAGCGACGGCATTTCCGGTGAGCTGTTATCGGGTAAGTCCGAGTGGAGGCCCGTACCCCGTTCGCTGGGGGTCGGCTAGCGGTCCTGAGACGCGCTCCAAGAGTACCGGAGGGTTTCTCTAGTGGGTGCCGAGGCCGTTCGCTGGGCCTCGGTGGCTCGGTGCCTCCCTACGGTGGGATCCCATTCGGAGACTTCCCTGCCGGTCTCGGACACGACACAGGGCATCCCAAGCGTCTCGCTTGCTTGGGCCTCGGCCTCGCATAGGCTCGCCCGTAGTCGCCCCTGACTCTGTTGTCCTGGGGCGGCTGTCGAAACCCCTGGGGGCCCAGCCTTCGAACCCCTGGACCGTAACGGGCTTGGGTCGCTTGTCTTTATCTCGGGTGCAGGAAGAGCCCCCGAGCCTCCGCACGGAGCGAGAGGGCGGTCAGGGGTCCTCCCGTCTTTTTTGCCCGTCCCCCGCCCGTCCTTTTCGCTCGGACGGGGGGGGCTATTTGCCGAGCCCACTCGTGTGCGAGCCTGAGCTGCTGGGTCTCGGCAAAGTTGCAGGAGGGCCCCCGAGTCTCTCGCGCGGAGCGAGAGAGCGGTCAGAGGTCCCCTGGCTTTTGGTTCGCCCCTCGCGTGTGAGGGTCTGACTGCCGAGCCCCCCTCGGGTGCGAGCCTAGGTCGCGGGGTCTCGGCGTCTTTTTGCAGAAGGAGCTCCCTAGCCTCTGCACGGAGCAAGAGGGCCGTCAGGAGTTCTTCCGGCTTTTTGAACGACCCTCGCGCTTCCTTTTCGCTTGGAAGGAGGGTTTGTATTGCCGAGCCCCCTCGTGTGCGAGCCCAAGTCGCTGGGATTCGGCAATGTGTCGCAGGAAGAGTCCCTTAGCCTCTGCACGGAGCAAGAGGGCCGTCAGGGATTCTCCTGACTTTTTGTTCGACCCTCGCGCTTCCTTTTCGCTCGGAAGGAGGGTTTGTATTGCCGAGTCCCCTCGTGTGCGAGCCCTAGGTCGCTGGGACTCGGCAACGTTTTGCAGGAAGAGTCCCTTAGCCTCTGCGCGGAGCGAGAGGGCCGTCAGGGATTCTCCTGACTTTTTGTTCGACCCTCGCGCTTCCTTTTCGCTCGGAAGGAGGGGTGGAAGATGCCACGCTACCCTCGGTGGGCGCGAGCGACGGCATTTCCGGTGAGCTGTTATCGGGTAAGTCCGAGTGGAGGCCCGTACCCCGTTCGCTGGGGGTCGGCTAGCGGTCCGGAGACGCGCTCCAAGAGTACCGGAGGGTTTCTCTAGTGGGTGCCGAGGCCGTTCGCTGGGCCTCGGTGGCTCGGTGCCTCCCTACGGTGGGATCCCATTCGGAGACTTCCCTGCCGGTCTCGGACACGACACAGGGCATCCCAAGCGTCTCGCTTGCTTGGGCCTCGGCCTCGCATAGGCTCGCCCGTAGTCGCCCCTGACTCTGTTGTCCTGGGGCGGCTGTCGAAACCCCTGAGGGCCCAGCCTTCGAACCCCTGGACCGTAACGGGCTCGGTGCCTGGTTCCTTTGCCTGAAAGGAATCGGGTGGGGGTTACCTCTCTCCCTGCGGTTAGCAACGGCAGGCGCGCCTTTTGAGGCAGCTTTTTCGGGGAGGTGGAATGGCGCCTGCTGCTGCTACGGTTGGGCGTGACGTGGCGTCAGTCGACGGGACGTAACTGCACGCGCAATTAATGAGGAGGGAGTGGGCGGTAAGACCGGATCTGGATAACCGCGCCGGATTTCCTGGGGGAAACTTCCCCGATTTCGTCGCCCGGTGGTTTCGATTCGTCCCTGCATAAATACGCAAACAGCCTCGCCCTCTCCCTCCTTACCTTTTCCGCGTTCGCTTTTGCTGCCTCCGTGCCGCTGCTGAGAGCATAGAGCGCCGGGGAAGAGAAGTGCGAGGGCGAGAGATCGAAAGAGAGAGGGAGAGAGATTACCGCCGTAGCAGCGTCCTCCGCCGCGCAATGGCTGGTGGTCCCGTCATCCTCCCGGCGGATCCCTGGGAGCGGTCCGACGTCACCGAGGAGAAGCTGTAGTCGCTCGTGGAGGCCGGTCTTCTTCGCCCGATCACCGACCCCGACGAGCCGGAGTGGATTGCTCCGGGGGACGAGTCGGAGCCGAGGCCGCGCGACGGTTACGTGGTGAGCTTCGTCGTCTTCCACGAGCGAGGCTTCGGGTCGCCGGCGGATAGCTTCATGCGGGCACTCCCGCACTACTATGGCGTGGAGCTGCACAATTTCAGCCCCAACTCCATCGCGCAGGCGGCCATCTTCGTCGCCGTCTGCGAGGGGTATCTGGGGATCGCTCCCCACTGGGAGTTGTGGCTCCATTTGTTCCGAGCGACGTTCACCTCCAAGCCGGGGGGAACGAGGGGGGCTCGGAAGGCGCAGAGGGCCGGCGGCTGCACCCTCCACGTGCGCCAAGACCGGCAGTCCCTCTACATCCCGGCCCAGCTGTCAACGTCCAACCGTCGTTGGTATGACGGCTGGTTCTACCTCCGCAACGACGGCGGAGGACTTCCCCCTTATACCGGGCGGGTTGTAGAGAGTCAACCGGAGAAATGGGGGTACGGCGTCATCAAGGTCGACCAGCCTAGGCTGGAACCGCTCTTGAGGGCCTTGGGGAAGCTGCGTGACTGTGGCCTTTCGGCGGCCGTGGTCGTGGCGGCCTTTCACCGCCGGAGGGTGTTGCCGCTAATGGCCCGGCGGCGGCGGCTGTTCGAGATGACGCCGAGCGACCCGGTCGCCGGTATCAAGATGTCCGCCTTCGCCCTTACCGATGACGAGACCCTGCGTCGGGTGAGGGAGGCGGTAGACGGGAAGCCGAGGCTCGATGACTTGATGCCGTTCCCGATGCGCCCGTCGCGGGGGTATGTCTCGCTGGTAAGTTGGATGTTGTCGAGGCTTTCGCGTCCTTCTTGTTTTTCGCCTTTTTGGTCTGTTGTCTTACTTCGTCGTTCTCACAGGGGATAAGAGACGTGCGAGGCTCCCCGCCGCCCGTTCCTGAGGACGCCCGGCGGCGATCCGTGAACAGGGCGCGTGCCGAGGAGGAGAAGAAGAAGAAAGATGCCCAGGAGGCGAAGCGCACGAAGAAGATCCTCGCGCGCGAAAAGCTGGACGCCCGTCGCCGGCGCCAGAGGCTCGACGGTCTCCCTTTGGAGCCGTCTCCCTCGTCGTCGGTGTCGGATTCTTCGAGCGACGGCGGTGGGCGCGAGGTGGGGACGGCCTGCCTGGAACACCTCCCCGACATCAGGGAGATGGTTCCCGGGGCAGCCGGCAAGGAGCCTGACGCCCCTAGGAGGAGGAGGAGGTGTCCCGGGGCCAGTGGTGGCCCGTCCCGGCGCCGAGGCCGGCACACCCGAGGCGCGGGTGTCGGAGGAGCGTGCCGTCGGCCCGATGGGTTCGACGGTGGAGGTTGAGCGGGTGACGGTGGGGGCGACCCCATTATCTCCGCGAAGGGTCGAGGAGGTGCCGGGGCCCGACGGGGACCAGCTGGCGCTGGTAGGACACCGAGGCCGCGCTGCTGCCACCACCGCCGCCGTTGCAGAGGAGGCGGACGGTGTCGAAGCGGTTGCATCCCCGTTCGCGGTAAGCGTCTTTCCTGGCGGAGTCCGCTTCTTGTTTGCCCCTTGGTTGCATGCTGACCTTGGGAGTGTCTTTTCTTGCAGCCAGACGCTTCTGGTGGGAGACCCTCCCTTGGCGCCCCGTAAGGCGCTCAAGGTGAACGTTAGCTCCTCCACCCATTAGGCAGCGGAGGCGCAGGCTGACGCGCAGCGTGGCGCGGAGTCGGGCGAGGCCGTTTCGGAGGAGGTGGCCGCCCAGGAAAAGGGTGCCGAGGCGGCCGCGGGGCGAGTGGAGGAGGAGGCTGCCCAGGAACAGGGGGCCGAGGCGGCCGCGGGGCGAGTGGAGGAGGAGGCTGCCCAGGAACAGGGGGCCGAGGCGGCCGCGAAGGAGGCTGGGGCGTCTGCTATTGCCGAGGCCACTGAGGGCGAGGCCGGAGCCCCCAAGACCTCCGACGTCAGGGCGGTGGACGCCGAGGCCATTAAGGTAGAGATGGCGGAGGCCAGAGCCCTCGGGTCCGTCGAGACCGAGGCGATGGAGGTGGAAACGGGGCAAATTTTGGCGCCGCCCCTGGTTCAGACAATCTCGTCTGATGATTCCTCCCGAGGGAAGGAGGCGGCGGACGTCGAGGCGGCCAGTACCGCAGAGCAACCAGTCCCAGATCTCGCCGAGGGGAGTTCGGCCCTTGTCCCGCTACGGCCCGAGCCCCGTGGGTGGAACTTCTCGCGTGTTTTCTGGCGGGACCAAGCTGATCCCGAAGGGGAGCCTGTGTTCGCCCTTGAGGACGTCGCCGAGGGGGGGCGTTGGGATACCCTCGAGGAGTATCGTCGATTGGCCGTGCGGTCGTTGCAGACAGCGATGACTGTCATGGAAAGGGACTTGCCTGGTGTCACGCGGGTAAGTACTTTCCCCTCTCGTGCCGCGTTGTTTTCTCTCCGAGCCCGCTCGCAGTGTTTTGACGTGTGTTTTTTGTTTTGCCTCCTTAGGAGCTCGAGACCCGATCCCTTGGGAAATCGGTGTTCCTGCGAAATGAGAGGGATATCTGGGACCAGCTCCGGCGCCAGAAGGGCTTGCTTGCCGATGCCCAGGGACTATTGTCGGCGCGGAGTGCGGAAGTGGAGGACCTCCGCCTTCGTTGTGCTGACATTCAGGCGGAGTTGGCCATGGCTAAGGAGCAGTCCGCCCCTCTGGTGGCCAAGATCAAGGAACTGGAGGAGGAGCGAGACTCCTTCAGGCTTCGGGCCCAAGAAGCGACGGCCTCTGCGAAGGCTACAGCCGGGCAGCTGGGTGCGGAGCAGAGCGAGCATCAGGCGACAAAAGTCGCCCTGGCAGAGGCTACCAAGGCGGCCGAGGCCTCTCGGGTCGAGGTCTCAGCCTGGAAGGGCAAGGCCGAGGGTAAGTTCCGCTGAACCATGTTCCTCAGTTCCATTTGCTCTTTTTGTCCTGGTTCGCGCTTGACTCCTGACCCCTTGTTGCGACGTAGATCTGGAGAAAGAGGCCTCCCAGGCGGCTGAGGCCTCCGTCGCGGCGCAAGCAGCGCTGGATGTCGAGGTCCGGGAGCACGAGGCGCTGCGCAGCGCTGTCCGGTCTGCCTGCGAGGCTCTGGACGTCGAGGAGGTCCAATCAGCTAGCTCCCTTGGGAGCCGCCTCATCGCGTTGAGCGGCCACGTCCGCGAGAGACTCCGAGGGGCGTTGCACACGGGTGTCAAGCGCGCCCTGGCCGTCGTCTCCTCGCACTACGCCATCAACCTCGAGGCTGTCAGCGACGGCTACGTGTTGCCAGAAGATGACGAGGAGGCTGATGCAGAGGTCGTGAGGCTGTTGGAGGCGGCCGAGGCACCTGGCACCGCGTTGGCCAAGCTGTTCGAAGAAGAGGTGGTCCCTCCCGCGCCAGCCGCCGATCCTTGAGCTTTGACCTGGGCCAAAAGGGGCCATGTAACCGAATCGAGTTAGTTGCCGAATCGTGACGTTTTTTGTGGCCGTCGAGGCCCTTAAAGTATTTGCGTATGTGTGCTTCTTAACCGTTTTCCATTCTATTTCTAAGTTCGTGCCCTCTGTCTCGATCGCGAAGAAATCCCTCGGAACCTAAGCCGTCCTTCGGCGAAGGGTGGTGAGGGAGCTGCCGTAGCCCAGAGGCGTAGGCCGTTCTCACGACCCGGCCGGCCCTTTGGCCTCCTAGACAGGCTTTTGGTCTTTGGGTTTCTTGCGAAGGTCCCGTCGGAGCGCGAGAGAGTTTGGCGTGGAAATTTTCGGAAAAACGGTTGAGAAATGGTGTCCGGGACTTAGGGGGGTTCCCCCTTTTTAGCCCCCGAGGGAGGCTCGACTTTGCAGAGGCAGAGCCGAGTCTCCCTTATTGCGTTATAGTGACGTCGAGCCCCTATCGATAGACAACCTCTCTGCAAAGAACTTCCTCGGAACCTAAGCTGTCCTTTGGGCGAAACGGTGGTGAGGGAGCTACCGTAGCCCAGAGGCATAGGCCGTTCTCACGACTCGGCCGGCCTTTTCGCCCTTGAGACGATCTTTCGGTCCTTGGGTTCTATACAGCCGATTTGTCTATAAGGGGGTTCCTCGAAAGATTATAACAACTAAAGAACGCTTCTTTATTGTATTTCGAGAAACAATGTAAACAACGTTTGGAAATTTAAGGGTAGAAACTGACGTAGCTGTTCTATGTTCCAAGCGTTGGTGAAGATTTCGCCCTTCTCGTTGGCTAACTTGTAGGTCCCGGGCTTCAGCACTTGAGCGACGATATACGGCCCTTCCCAGGGTGGGGTCAGCTTGTGGCAGGCCCTTGTTGCTCTGCCTCAGTCTCAGCACTAGGTCGCCCACCTTCAGGTCCCGGCTTTGGACGCTGCCGGGCTTGGTAGGCGTCGTAGGGCTTGCTGATACCTGGCTGAGTGTAGTAGCGCGACGTCGCGGGCTTCCTCCAGTTGGTCGAGGGCGTCTTCGCGGGCAGTGCGGTTGCTTTGCTCGTTGTACGCCTGTAGCCTCGGGGAGCCGTATTCTAAGTCAGTGGGGAGGATGGCCTCGGCTCCATAGACCAGGAAGAACGGTGTGAATCCCGTGGCTCGGCTCGGGGTATTTCTTAGGCTCCAGATGACTGACGGGAGTTCGGCAAGCCATTTCTTGCCAAACTTCTTCAACTGGTTGAATATTCTTGGCTTAAGGCCTTGTAGGATCATGCCGTTGGCACGCTCTACTTGGCCATTCGTCCTTGGGTGCCCTACGGCCGCCCAGGCCACCCGGATGTGGTGGTCGTCGCAAAACGTTAGGAACTTGCGCCCGGTGAATTGTGTCCCATTGTCAGTGATGATGGTGTTAGGAACCCCGAACCTGTGGATGATATCCGTAAAGAACAGCACCGCTTGCTCGGATTTGATCTGAGCGATCGGACGAGCCTCGATCCATTTAGAGAATTTGTCGATAGCTACCAGCAGATGGGTATAGCCCCCGGGTGCCTTCTGCAGAGGCCCAACCATGTCCAGTCCCCACACAGCGAATGGCCATGTGATGGGGATGGTTTGGAGGGCTTGGGCCGGGAGGTGCGTTTGTCGAGCATAGTACTGGCATCCCTCGCAGGTGCGTACTAGCTTTGTGGCGTCGGCCACCGCTGTTGGCCAATAGAAACCTTGGCGGAAGGCGTTACCTACGAGCGTCCGAGGCGCCGCGTGGTGCCCGCAGACTCCCGTGTGTAAGTCCTGAAGTAAGGATTGGCCAGCCTCGGTGGTGATGCATCGTTGGAGAATACCAGATGGGCTGCGCCTATATAACTCGCCGTCGCAGAGGACGTAAGTCTTGGCGCGTCACGCAAGCCATCGGGCTTCGGTTCTGTCAGCAGGAAGCTCTCCTCGGACGAGGCGATCAAGGAGAGGGACTCGCCAGTCCGTTCCTTGGTCGATCTTGGGAGGCTCTTCGTCAATCGCCATCGCCTCGGGCTCGGCTGGCGGGGTCTCGGCGGCAGAGGGGGCCTCGAGCCCTGCGGTGGGCTCGGCCG
Source organism: Miscanthus floridulus (assembly GCF_019320115.1). Classification (NCBI taxonomy): domain Eukaryota; kingdom Viridiplantae; phylum Streptophyta; class Magnoliopsida; order Poales; family Poaceae; genus Miscanthus; species Miscanthus floridulus. The sequence goes on from NC_089584.1 coordinate 24,458,008, forward strand.
ATGGGTCCTCTTCCGTCGCCGAGGCGTAGTCGACGGACGGCTTGTGGAGGTCTCTGGCGAAGACGTTCGGAGGGGCCGGGGTCCGTGCCGACGCCATCTTTGCCAGTTCGTCCGCGGCCTCGTTGAACTTTCGTGCAACGTGGTTGAGTTCGAGACCGTCGAACTTGTTCTCCAGACGACGTACCATCGCGCAGTACGCCTTCATTTTGGGGTCATGGCAGCTTGACTCTTTCATCACCTGATCGACGACGAGCTGCGAATCACCCCGTACGTCGAGACGTCGTACTCCAAGTTCGATGGCGATTTGCAGGCCGTTGACGAGGGCCTCGTATTCGGCGACATTGTTGGAGGCGGCGAAGTGAAGCCGGATCATGTAGCGCATGTGTATTCCGAGGGGTGAGACCAGGAGCAGGCCCGCGCCGGCCCCAGTCTTCATCAGAGACCCGTCGAAGTACATGGTCCAGCATTCTGATTGGATTTGAACGGGCGGCAGCTGTGTGTCGGTCCACTCGGCTACAAAGTCGGCCAGGACCTGTGATTTGATCAGCTTTCCGAGGCGCGAAAGACAAGGTCTCCCCCATGAGTTCGACAGCCCATTTGGCTATTCTACCCGAGGCCTCCCGGTTTTGGATTATCTCTCCCAGAGGAAAAGACGACACCACAGTCACCGGGTGGGACTCGAAGTAGTGACGCAGCTTGCGTCGAGCCAAGACTATGGCGTAAACTAACTTCTGGATGTGCGGGTAACGTGTCTTAGTCTCGGAGAGCACTTCGCTGATGAAGTAGACAGGTCGCTGGATGGGCAGAGCGTGTCCCTTCTCCTGCCTCTCGACGACTACGGCCGCGCTGACCACTTGGGTTGTCGCGGCGACGTAGAGTAAGAGGTGTTCGCCCTCGGTGGGCGGAACCAGGACGGGGGGGTTGGTGAGCAGTGCTTTGAGCCTGGCGAGGGCTTCCTCGGCCTCGGCGGTCCAAGAAAAGCGCTCGGCCTTTCTCAAAAGGCGGTACAGGGGCAGGCCTTTTTCGCCGAGGCGGGAGATGAAGCGGCTCAGGGCCGCAAGGCATCCCATGACCCTCTGCACGCCTTTGAGGTCTCGGATCGGGCCCATGTTGGTCACGGCCGAGACCTTCTCCGGGTTGGCCTCGATCCCACGTTCCGAGACTATGAATCCTAAGAGCATGCCTCGGGGGACCCCGAAGACACACTTCTCGGGGTTGAGCTTGATGTCCTTCTTTCTGAGACATGTGAAGGCAACCTCCAGGTTGCCGACGAGATCGCCGGCCTTCCTGGACTTGACTACGATGTCATCCACATAGGCCTCAATGGTTCGTCCGATATGTTCGCCAAAGACTTGGATCATGCACCGTTGGTAAGTGGCCCCTGCGTTTCTGAGGCCAAACGGCATGGTTACGTAGCAGTACATGCCGAATGGAGTGATGAAAGAAGTCGCGAGCTGGTCGGACTCTTTCATCTTGATTTGGTGGTAACCGGAATACGCATCAAGGAAGGAGAGGGTTTCGCATCCTGCAGTGGAGTCGACGATTTGGTCAATTCGTGGTAGTGGGAATGGGACTTTCGGGCATGCTTTATTTAGACCAGTGTAGTCCACGCACATCCTCCACTTGCCACTTTTCTTCCTGACTAGTACAGGGTTAGCCAACCACTCTGGATGGGATACTTCCTTGATGAACCCGGCTGCCACGAGCTTCTGTACTTCTTCGCCGATGGCCCTGCGCTTCTCCTCGTCAAACCGGCGCAGGCGCTGCTTTGCCGGCCTGGAGCCTGGCCGGATATCTAAGGCGTGCTCAGCGACCTCCCTTGGTATGCCTGGCATGTCCGAGGGACTCCATGCGAACATATCGACGTTCGCACGGAGAAAGTCGACGAGCACGGCCTCCTATTTGCTGTCGAGGGTGGCGCTGATCTTCAGTCCCCGACCGTCGGGGACGGTGGGATCGACTGGGACGAATTTGATGGCCTCCGCGGGTTCGAAGGTCCCGGCGCGCCGCTTGGCGTCGGGAACCTCGCCACCAAGCTGGACGAGATCGGCGATGAGGGTCTCGGCCTCCACGATGGCCTCGGCGTACTCGATGCACTCGACGTCGCAGTCGTATGCGTGCTCGTATGTGGACTCGACGGTGATGATGCCGTTGGGGCCTGGGATCTTGAGCTTGAGGTAGGTGTAGTTGGGGATCGCCATGAACTTGGCGTAGCACGGGCGCCCCAAGATGGCGTGGTAAGCCCCCTTGAATTCAACTACCTCGAAGGTGAGGGCTTCCTTACGGTAGTTGGATGGGGTGCCAAAGCAGACGGGTAAGTCGATGCGTCCGAGGGGTCGTGTGCGCTTCCCTGGCACGACGCCATGGAAGGGCGCGGAACCACCCCGAAGCCGTGATCGGTCGAGCTCCAGGAGCTCCAGAGTGTTGGCGTAGAGGATGTTGAGGCCGCTGCCTCCGTCCATGAGTACTTTGGTGAGCCGGGTGTTGCCGATGATCGGGTCGACGACCAGTGGGTACTGCCCGGGGTTTGGAACGTAATCAGGGTGGTCATCCCGGTCAAAGGTGATTGCTTCCCGAGACCAATCGAGGTACCGGGGGGTGGCTACCCTGACCGAGAAGACCTCCCGGCGTTCCCTCTTTCGCTGGCGCGCCGTGAGGCATGCCGAGGGTCCGCCAAAGATCATGAAAGCGTTGCGTACCTCGGGAAACCCATCATCTTTATCACCGTCCCTTTCGCCGGCGCCCCTTTTCCTGGCCTCATCGTCGTCGGGGAGCCCGAGCCTGGCGTAGTAACGCCGGAGCATGGTGCATTCCTCGAGGGCATGCTTCACCGGGCCTTGATGGTAAGGACAGGGCTTCTTTAGCATGTCGTCAAATAGCCCGGGGCCGCGGGGGCCTCGGGGATTCCTGCGATCTGTTGTGGCGACGTGAACGGCCTCGAGGACCTCCTGCTTCCCCGGGCGGCCCTTCTTCTTTCTCTTGGGGACGCGGGTGGGCGAGGCCTCGGGGGCCTCGTCCTTCTGCTTCCCCTTGGCGTCGTTGTTGGGGAAGATGGCCCCCACCGCCTCTTCGCCCGAGGCGAAGTTGGTGGCGATGTCGAGGAGCGCGGCGGCAGAGCGCGGGACGTTGCGCCCTAACTCTCGGACCAAGTCCCGACAAGTGGTGCTGGAGAGGAAAGCCTGGACGATCTCCGAGTCACCGACGCTGGGTAGCTCGGTGCACTGTTTGGAGAAGCGCCGGATGAAGTCTCGGAGAGACTCGTCCGGCTTCTGGCGGCAGTTCTTGAGATCCCAGGAATTCCCAGGGCGCACGTAAGTGCCCTGGAAGTTCCCGACGAAGATCCTAACCAAGTCGCGCCAGTCGTGGATTTGCGAGGGGGGGAGATGCTCAAGCCAGGCTCGCGCCGAGTCCGTCAAGAGTAAAGGGAGATTGCGGATGATGAGCAGATCATCGTCCGCGCCACCCAGCTGACAAGCCAGGCGATAATCGGCTAGCCATAGCTCAGGGTTCGTCTCGCCGCTATACTTGGTGAGGTTGGCCGGCTGTCGGAACCGGGCGGGGAAAGGAGCAACGCGGATGGCCCTGCTGAAGACCCGAGGTCCTGGCGGCTCAGGGGAGGGGCTGCGGTCCTCACCACTGTCGTAGCGACCGCCTCGGTGCGGGTGGTAGCCTCGGGCGGCTCCGTCGTCGTGGCGCCGTCGCCTGCCAACTACCTCGTGGTCGCCTTGTACCTCGCGTTGGTGTCCAGGTCGGTCGTGCACCGAGGGGGCCCTGTTGACCGTCGGCGCGCGAGCGGGCTCGGGACGGATCGAGGCATCCTGGCCTTGGCGAGGTCGTGCCGTGGGTTGCTCCGAAGTGCCTCCGCGCCGGCGGGAGGCGGAACTTTCGGCCTGCTGCACTGCTGCGGTCTCGAGGAGGTCGCGGAGCTCTCCGCGGACCCGTCGCCCTTCAGTGGTGGAGGGCTCGGGCATCGCTCGGATCAGCATCGCAGCAGCTGCGACATTCTGGCTAGCGCGGTTAAAGATTGGGGGTGGCTCTCCGCCCTCGTTGTCGTTAATGCGGTGATGAACGTCGCGGGCCCGCCCTCGGGCTCCTCCGCCCTCACCGCGCCCTTGCTGCTCCTGCTCGAGAGTGTCCCGGAGCTGTTGCAGAAGGAGTCGGTCCTGTTCGACCTTGGCCTGAAGCTCGCGGAGCTGCTCCAGGTCTGGGCGACGATGCCCCCCGTGGACGAGATTCTTGTTCCGTGCTGCCGGGGCTACGAGACGCGGAGGCGTGGCACCACCCGTCCCCGCCCGGGGCGGTGAACGAGTGCCTGTCCCTTCTTCCTCTTCGCCCACCGTTGGCATCCCGAGCCCGACGTGGAAGCACTCACGGGATGGATCGTAAGTCCCTTCGTCGTCGGAGTCGGAATAGCCGAGGCAGTAGTCGCTTGCGGCCAAGAATTGGCGTAAAGCCCCAGGGTTGTGGAGTTCGGAGAAATCCACCCCGGGCCACGCCTCGTCCTCGTCCGAGGGGTCGGAGTGGGTGCTCAGGTCGAGAGCGAAGCGCTGGCGGCGTTCCGAGGGGTGCTCGTGAGCGGCAGTGTAAGCGTAGGCGTAGGAGGTGGCGGCATTTCTCAACCCAAAGGGGTATGGGAACGGGGCCGTCTCCAGATTCTGCCCCGCCGGGGTCGGTTCTTCAGGGAGTGGCGGAGCGGGGTTAGATGACTGGGCATCGTCGTAAGCCCCCGGCGATTTTCCTTTGTCCAGGCTCAGGTCAGACAGGTCCCCAGTCAGGGACCCCGTACCAACAGCTGGTCGTAGGATATCGGCGGGGAGTGTCGTGCTGCCCCGGGCTCGCGTAGCGTCGGGGTGGCCTTGCTCGCGCCGTGCCCGGCGAGCGTGGCGAGAGCGGCCGCCCGGACGCCGCCTACGCCTGGGCTGCCGGGGCGCGACTTCATCGTCGGACGGTGGGGTTCGAGGAGCGAGGAGCACCATGTCGTACTCGTGCCCTAGAGACATGAACTCTAGGCTCCCGAACCAAACTATGGTGCCGAGGCGCAATGGTCGTATGTGGTCTGCCATCCGGAACTTGCTAGGATGACGGAGCTGACACGCAGAGTCCCCTACCTGGCGCGCCAACTGTCGGTGTTTTGGAACCGGGGGTCCCTCAACCAACGAGTGAATTTGTACTGCGTGTCCCTAATCCCGGATGGTGATGCAAAGAGACACAAGGTTTATACTGGTTCGGGCAGTCGAGGCCCTACGTCCAGTCTGAGAGATTGATCTTGTATTCCTTGCACCGGAATGCTCGTGGTAGGGGGTTACAAGCTGAGTGAGAGAGGGAGCTAGCCCCAGGTCTCGGCGAGGGTGGTGCGAACTGCTTGGGACGTTGCTCCCAAGCAGCGTGGAAGTGCGTGATTCTATCGGTGTGTTTGTCCTCCCGCCCCCCCAGAAATGGCCCTGGCTACCTCCTTTTATAGTTACAAGGAGGAAGCGAGAGGTACATGAGAAGGCTACTATTTGCTGATGTATTCCGTTCCCTGAAGCAGTATGGCGTCGTGGGAGTTCCAGTCGATGTCTAGTCGGTATGGTCTTCAAGGCTGACGACATGCTGCGCTCTTGTACTTTTGTTGACTTGGTGAAATGCCGAGGCCTGGTGGCTGCTGTAGTAGGCTGTGTCGAGACCTATCGCGCTGAGGCCGAGACCCACTGTGCTGAGGCCTGCTGTGCCGAGGCCTTTAGCGGGTGGCAATGTGAGGTCTGGGCGGCCATCGTCGATAGTTGATTTGGGCGGAACAGTGCCGAACATGCGTCTACAGGATACGGTGCCCCGTATCGTTAGTAAGGGATGGTAAAAAGGCGATTTGACCGTTGTCCTGTCGCGGCATACTGCCGATCGTGGCTTTCGTAGTGAGGGCAGCTGGGTGCATTAATTGGATGCGATAGCCTGCCAGAGTGACTTTTGAGGTGGAGGTGACGAGATTGCGGGACGAGCCCAGCCTCGGGCGAGGCGGAGCATGGCCAGTTCGCCCGAGGCCCTACCGGGAGTCTCGGGCGAGGCGGAATCCGAGGCTCATCGGGGGTCTCGAGCGGGGCGGAGCGGTCGGTTCGCTGGCCCCGAGGTCACAGGAACCCGGTTCTGACTCCCCACGTCGTGTCCGTCCTTGGTGCAGGAGTTTAGGCAGCATAGTAGCCGGTAACCCTTGCACAGTCCCGTCGTGGATGGCAGGGTGCTGACGTGACGGACGTCTGGTCTGCCACGTCGCTGCACTGCGCCGTCGTGTGATTTGTCAGAGTGGTTGAGCGCCTCGATGGGACGTGCGGAAGTGACATGCTGGTCGTACTCGGTCTTGTGCGTCGTGGGGCTCCAGTACGGCTTGATGTAGGACATGGCGGGCGACGTGCGGGTTGCCGTGTAATGACGTCGTAGGGGGCAGCGGCTATGCCGAGGCTGAGCCATCGCGGGGGGCTCGGTGGTCATGGACCCTCAGGCTGCCGAGCCCGTGAAGCAAACTGTCGAGGTCCTTGGGGGGAGTTACTGGCCTTGGGTACTGATTCCGAGGCTACAGTAGCCCAGATGTGGCTCCCCACGCTGCATTGTCCTCGGTGCAGGAGTTGGCAGCATAGTGAGGCATGGGCGTCACGGTGGTTAGTACAGTGGCGGGTAACCCCTGCCCAGTCCTGCCTCCTGTCCCATCGGCCATTCTACTGTACTGTGCCGGGCGTGCGGCTGTTGTCAGGGGCAGCAGTTGGCCAAAACGTCGTGACACGACGTTTTGCCAGAGGGATGGGAGAAGGAAGAGGTGGCGGAGTGCTGCCGAGTCCGCCTTGCGCGAGACAGAGGGTCGGTGGCCCGGCCGAGGCCTTTGACGGGGAATCGGCCGAGGCCCGTGGTGAGGGGCCTCGGGCGAAGCGGAGGGTCGGCCGAGGCTCGCGGCGATGGGGCCTCGGGCGAGTCGGACAATCGGCCGAGGCCAGCAGCGTTTAGCTGGTTTCGATCTTTACGAAGCCTAAGCAGTCGTTTTTTGGATCTTGCTTAGGGTACCCCTTCTCACGGTATCCGACACACAATCTCCTTGCCAGGACGTGTATTTAGAGAACAACGGGGAGGTGCATCCAAAATTCTATCTCGGATAGGAGTAGAGCATGGAAACTAACCCCATCTACATATCCTCGAGTGGGATTAGGACCTATCTTCACCTATTAGACCGCCACATAGGAACCTGTAGATGCAATTAATTTTTATATTACTTGCTGATATGTTAGAGGATGGATGACTATGAGTGGATATACATGGGCCACTCTAGTCAGGGTTCATTGACCGATGAATGGATTGAGAAGACCAATGCTTTCTTGGAACTAGCATTTGCAAGGGTTAAAGGAGCGTGTGTCACTTGGTGTCCCAGCAGCATTTGTGCAAATGTGCGTTGACAAACAAAGGTGGTCATGGGTAAACATCTTTGTAAGAATGGATTTATGGTGGACTATACCTAGTGGATCTACCATGGTGAATCCAATCGTGTGAGAGATGAGGTCGTGAGACAACGCATCAAGGATTATGATGCTGATGCCGGGGTAGGAGACATGTTAAATGACTATCATGAAGCACACTTCGATGAAGGACGTAGGGAGGAGGAGCCAGAGCCAACCACAAAGGTGTATTACGATATGTTGTCTGTGGCACAGCAACCCCTTCATGGGCATGCCAAGGTTTCTCAACTAGATGCCATTGCACGCCTAATGGCTGTATAGTCCCAATTTAGCTTGAGTCGAGAAGCCTTCGATGTTATGCTGATAGTTGTTGGTAGCCTGCTCTCGGATGGTCACATCCTGCCAAAGAGCATGCATGAGACACAGAAACTCCTTTGTGCACTTAAGATGCCATATGAGCAGATACACGTTTGTCCGAAGGGATGCATCTTATTTAGGAAAGAACATGTGGAAGCAAAGTACTATGTGAAGTGTAAATTGTCTAGGTTCCTAGAGGTAGACTCTGGTGATGGTCAAAAGAGGCAGCTTGCCATCCCTGTGAAGATCCTACGGTACCTTCCATTCATACCGAGGATCCAACGGCTTTATATGACCGAGGAATCCGCGAAACAGATGACATGGCCCAAATACGGACATTGATACAATCCTGAGAAGCTGGTGCATCTATTCGATGGTGAAGCATGGACAAGGTTTGATATGATTCATCATGAGAAAGCTCTAGAGGCTCGTAATGTATGTGTTGCGCTGGCAATAGATGGGTTCAATCCTTATAGAATGGTGGTTGCCTCATACACTTGTTGGCCCATGTTCATTATCCCTCTCAATCTCCCCCCTAGCGTCCTCTTTCAACAATAGAACATATTCTTGTCATTGATAATTCCTGAACACCCAAGGAATAATATGAGTGTGTACATGGAGCCTTTGATTGATGATTTGGTCCATGCTTGGGAGGAAGGGGTATGGACATACGACCAAGCTACAAAGATAAACTTCAAAATGCATGTTTGGTACTAGTACTCCCTGCATGACTTTCTGACATATGGGATATTCTATGACTGGTGTGTTCACAGGAAGTTCTCATGCCCAGTATGCAAGGCGTCTCTGATATTCATTTGGTTGACGAAGGGTGGCAAGTATTCTTTGTTTGACAAACATCAACAATTCCTCCCTCTTGACCATCCATTCAGACAAGGTAGGGGTGGAGGAGGAGGTAGGGATGGAGGAGGAGATAGGGGGTACCTCTTCCTCTACTTCATCCTATGTGTGGTTGCGAGGTCCATCGACCCTCCTGAGGCGACCAGTACCTCTTGAGAGTCGCCTGCTGATTCAACCCGATGGAGACAAAAAAGTAACTTTAGATGTTATCACTAATTTTTTGTTTGATATGTTCAAAATTACAATAGAAACTAATAATTTATCTTAATCATTGGGCAGGGGTTGGAGGAAGGTCGGTGGGGGTAATCACGCACGCCATGTGAACGACATCCTTGGTCTTTTGATCAAGGAAAAGTTCCCTGGCCTGGTGCAGTTTGGTGGAACTATCGAGCTGGCCTACACGTGGGCCCACTATGCCTCCATCCCCAACACCCTGATCGGGATGGAAGGCTATTCACCGACAAGGCATAGCGTGTTAAGGCTGAGCTTTGTGTAAGTCTTTCTCACACTACATTTGTTGGTGCGAAAAGTGACCAACACGTAAATATTTGTAGTTTTACCATATGTTGTGATCGGATGTGGCCTAGCACTCAATGACATAGAGTTTATACTGGTTCAGGCAACGTGCCCTACATCTAGTTTGAGTCGGTCGGTGACTTTATTCCTGAGCCTAGGTACTTGAAGTTTGCTGTGGGGTTATAAACAAGTGAGAATAAGATGGGGGCTATTAGAGGTCCGGTCGGACTCTAGACTAAAGAGCCGAGAGTGATGGGAGGTCCTATGTGCGCTAAGTATTGGAACGTACACTCTGTGTAGCTTTAGAGTTCTAAAGCAGTGAAGCTATTCTATTGCTTAGAATGCCTAAAGCTAGCAGAGAGAGAGAGAGTCGGAATGAATCATTCGACGTCCTTTTTAGGAGAGAGCGCATCCCCTTTTATAGGTGAAGGGGATGGCCTTACAAGTGAGAGAAAGAGTGTGCGTGTGCTACCTAGCCATGTTGCCCATGCCGTCGGGTACAAGATGATTTGTCGGTGCCCACAATACTATTGACGCCTAGATGCATGTGGTAGGCTCCATCGTGTTCTTCTGGTATGGCAAATGTCGACGCCTACCATACTGTAGAACAAATGTCGGCGCCCACAACAATATTCATGTTCTGACATGTCTGGAAGGTTGCAAAGCATCCTTCTAACATGGCCTAACAATACCATTCTGTAGGTGTGCAGGGTACGGTCCTCAGTATTGCGGTTGACTTATGCACCTTACCTTATCTGCTCCACCTTATTTCTCGGGTCCTCACTGAGCGGGGGTCCCCATTTGGTCTTTCCCAGTTGGCTTCGACCGTGCCGGTCGGAGAAGAGCCATAAGCAGAGGTTCGGTGTATTTCCGGTCGGAGACGTGGGTCAAAGTTGGAAGCGAGCATTGTCCCCTCCTTGGCCATGCCTTCTGGTCGGAGAAGCGGGTCAGAGTCAGAAGCGAGCATCGTCCCCTCCTTGGCCAGGCCTTATGGTTGGAGACTGGATCGCTCTTTCGACCTGTCGGTAGGTATCTAGGCCGGCCTAGGAGTTGTGCGTCGTTCACAATGTTGTCTGCTGGGCTGAGGTTTTTGCTAGGAAGTGGGTCCATAAGGGATTGAAAGCTCTAGTTTGGTTTTGGTAAATTGATGAAACCCTAAGTGCTAACCTAGTTCATCAAGTGATCATGAGATAGGTAGCACACTTCAAGTAGAGAAGCAAATGAAGATCACAACATGACAATGGTGATAGCATGGAGATGATCAAGGGCTTACACTTGAAGAGAAGAAAGAGAAAAACAAAAAGCTCAAGGCAAAGGTATTAACCATAGGAGCTATTTTGTTTTGGTGATCAAGACACTTAGAGAGTGTGATCACATTTAGGTTTGATAGCCGTACTATTAAGAGGGGTGAAACTCGTATCGGAATGCGGTTATCAAAGTGCCACTAGATGCTCTAACTTATTGCATATGCATTTAGGATCTAGTGGTGTGCTAACACCCTTGATAATATTTGTGAAAATATGCTAACACATGTGCACAAGGTGGTTATAGGGTTGAGATGGGTTTGGGTCCCTCTCTCCCTCCCGCCGAGCTTGCAAAATGTGCCAATCACCAAGAATTTTGCATCCGGCGCAATAGAAAATAGACATTTCATTTTCCCGAAAGCGCCAAATCCCGCCGAGCTTGCGAGGCGGGATTTGGCGCTTTCGGGAAAATGAAATGTCTATTTTCTATTGCGCCGGATGCAAAATTCTTGGTGATTGGCACATTTGGGCAAGGGTGAAGAAGTTAGAGTTGAAATGGAGTTAGTCGAAATGATGCTGGCGTCGGTCTACTGACCGGACGCTGGGTCACTCAGCGACCGGACGCTGAAAGGCTACGTCCGGTCGAGCTGTCAGACGGCACAGTAGGCTAGGGTTGAGCACCGGACGCTGGCTGTGTCCGGTCAAGGTGGACCGGACGCGTCCGGTCGGAAAAACATGCCTCGGGGAGCTTACTGGAAACGACCGGACGCTGAGGCTTTAGCGTCCGGTCAGTTTTGACCGGAGCGTCCGGTCAGCTTCGTAGCCGTTGGAATCTGACGAACAGCGTTTGAAGGCGATGACACATGGCGTCCATCGGGCGACCGGACGCTGAGGGCCAGCGTCCGGTCAGTATGACCGGAGCGTCCGGTCAGAGCGCGTTTTGCCCAATGAAGGGGTATAACGGCTCTATTTGATGGGGGCTCTATTTATAGCCCCATGGCCGGCTGTGGCTCGGATCTTTGGCCATTTTCATTGACATAGCAACCTTGTGAGCTAAGCCAAAGCCCTCCCACTCATCTACATCATTGATTCATCATCATAGTGAGATTGGGAGTGATCCAAGTGCATTGCTTGAGTGATTGCATCTAGAGGCACTTAGTGATCGTGTTTCGCTGCGGATTTCGCTTGTTACTCTTGGTGGTTGCCGCCACCTAGACGGCTTGGAGCAGCGAGGATCGTCGAGCAGAGGAGGTGATTGTCTCCGGCTCCGATCATGGTGATTGTGAGGGGTTCTTGACCTTGTCCCCGGTGGAGAGCCAAAAGGTACTTTAGTGAATTACTCGTGGCTTGTGTGATCCTCATCTTGTGTTGGTTGTGCGGCACCCTATTAAGGGTTTGGCGTGTGAAGCCAATTAGCGCGTGAACCTCTAAGTGAGTGAATCGCCACAACGAGGACTAGCTTGCCGGCAAGCAAGTGAACCTCGGTAAAAAATCATTGTCTTCATCATTGATTCCGAGGTGATTGGTCTTCATTGTTATTCATCTTTGTGATTGATTGGTTATTCATCTACACGGCGGTATAACTATCCTAACCACTCTCTTTACTTTACCGCAAACTAGTTGACAAGCTCTTTAGTGTAGCTAGTTGTGAGAGCTTGCTTGCTTGGTTGGTGTGGCTCTTTAGTTAGTCTTTGAGAGCACATTAACATAGGATAGTGTCTTTGCTATTGTGTGAATAGACACTATCTAAACTAGAATTGTGGTAGGTGGCTTGCATTTTAAGTAGGCTAGTGCAACACTCGCTTCGCCTCATAATTGTCTAACCATTTGGTTAAGTGTTGTTGTAGAAATTTTTATTAGGCTATTCACCCCCCCTCTAGCCATTAGGACCTTTTAGGGACCCTGGGTTTATGAACCCGACAACATTGCTCAATACATCGCATTGTTTGGACATTCTTGAAATAATGACTAGATACATTACGTTTATATGTAGGATTTCTTTAGATGAGAGGAGGGATACGAGGCCAAGGCAGATGATGTGGCTAACAAAGCCGCTAAGAAACTCATCAAGGACATGCACTATGAGGCACGCATCCAGGCCATGATCTAATACCATGCGGAAATTCTTAGAGTGAGGCTCCCTAAAAGTGCGGCAAGAACCATGAGTCTGACCTCAGAACAATACCTAAAGGTAAATATAGAATATTAATACTTATTTTTTTCTAAGATTAATTACACTTAATTTCATCTTCTTATATGTCATATACTTGATGACGTAGGTGCCTCCGTGGTGGTGCACCTACGATCTGCAGTGCTAGGCCTGGATGGTGGATAGGTGGTGCGACCCCACATGGGAGGAGAATCACAACGCTTGTTAGGAGTGGCGTTTGCTGATGCCGGGTGCACCACACCATCAAGGCAACCTCAACCTCTCAGAATATGCGGCTAGATGAGTACGCAAATTTATTTCTTTATTCTAACGCTTAACTCTGCATAATTTTTAATCATATTGCTTTTTTGCAGTCGGCGACACATGGTGGTGAGCCTTGCTCCCAGTTCATGGCATATGCTTTGCCCCATAAGGGCAAGGTGACGGCCGACGTCGCCTACAACCCGGAGGACCTGCCCTCGACATACAACAATGAGTCCGTCCGCAGCCGCCTTGATGGATACATATCGATGGCAAGGGTGGTCCATGGCTAAGAGTACGATCTGAGCACCCATGACCTTGATGGAGAAGTGGTCATGAGGACGGGAGGAGGCAAGAAGCATAGCCGGTTCTGGATTGGCGATGACACAATCAACACGGCTAGTACTCCCACTCTCTCCCAGATTTGAGCACAGAGCACGAGTTCCAGCCTGGCGATACGCCCACGACCGGACTCTACACGGTTCCAGATGAACGCACTCTAGGTTATTTTTGTTTATTCATTGTTCATTGATTTTTACATACTTTTGCATTGCATTGTAACATTAGGATGAAATATTATAGGCTCAGCTGGAACAAGAAATGAGGCGCCGGGAGGAGCTAGAGGTGAAGATGGAGGCAGAGCGGCAGAGGATGGAGGCAGAACGACTACAGATGTTTGAATATATAAGGGGTGTTTCCGCTGCAAATCGATCAACCTCCGCCACCGATGCCAGTCTATAACACCCCTCGTGTTACGAGCTTGCTTAGCACCAAGATTTAGACCTAAGAGGATTTACCGAAATGATTTTCTCAAATTTTAAATTTTAACTTATGTTTAAAAGTGTCAATTTTGGCGAATTATATTGAACAACGGGTTAATTAGTTCCTAAATGTTTTGTTTCTATGAGTTAGTATGACGTATGGACTAGTGCTTAAAAATATCTGATAGCAAATAAAAGGGCGAATGGCTTGTTCATTTGATTAAGTATGAAAAATAAATTTTATAAATAAAAAACATGATATGACTGGTATATAGTATTTAAGTAAAATTCAGAGCATGATTTTTGTTGCATTTAAAATATCGAGAACAAACTTTAGTGCTTTAGCCGTGTTTGAAAATATATATAGTTGGCTTAGAAAATGAATATTTGAGAGCTAAAATGATATATAATGTGGGTAGAAAAATCATGTCACCAGCAAGGTACGAACGTCATGAGTGTGTTAGTATGTTTGTTTCGAGTATTGCTGTGATGTTGTAAGTTTCAAAATTAGTTTTAAAAGGAACAAAAATGGAAAACCCGTTCGTAGTTTGTGTCGATAAATAATAGTTAACTTGAAAAGTGATTTTTATAAAGCAACAATAATATAGAGCGTGTGTTTGGGGTTTTAATAAGAATTGAAGTACAAGTCAAGTAGATCAAAGCGCAACTTGGGTTTTGGAAAACAAATGCTGTTGCGTGTTCATAGCCGCTCATTTCTCCTACCCTGCCGCAGCCGACAGAGCCACACGACGCCCTTGCATTCGGCTGCAGCATGTTCCCTCGCATCCTTGTTTGGGTGCGCTTTCACGGATGTTTTGCCAAGCTGGCTGCCTTCGCGTCCCGCCAAGTTTGAGTCGTCTCGTCGAAGCACTAGTTTGAGGGACGGTGGTGCCTCATCGTTTTCTCGGTTGTACTCGGCCTCGACTTAATTAGCAGAGCACTCTCGCCTTGGTCCGTCTAGCTCCGGTCAGGCTGTGGCCACTTTTCACGCTGCTCACACGTGGCCCTACTCCTGCACAGCTCAATGTCATTATGCCGATGTGACCGTGCCGAGCAGGTCGGGCCACCTCCGAGCTGCTGCTGTCGTGTACTACTTTCTCTCCCTTTCTTTTTCTGCATCTGAGGAGAGGCACCCCAGCTCCTGCTTACCCGCCTCGCTAGCCCTCTGTTTCTCTGCTTGCCTCCTACACCGGGACGCCATTGTCGGGCCTCCTATCGTCCGTCGCCGGTTTCCCGCCCCCTCTTGCGCGAGCGTGCACTTGGGCCCGCATTACCCCGTGTTGCTCCCCTTCTGAGACGGCTGCAGCACCTCGCTGCCTCTAGTAGCGCCTGCTACGCCATCGCTCGCATCCAAACAAGCATGCGTGAGCCTCTCAACCCCACGCCGGCCGACTGCTCCACGACGCTCCACCTCTAGCGCCTGCTCCTTCGCTCTTCGCCTCCATGACCCACCTCGGCCGGAGGTCTGCCGGTGAAGGCTCCCTCACTGCGCTCTGCCGCTGCAAAGTCCATGGCCGTGCGTCATCGCCGTGAGTTCACGCGGACCTCACGCACCTCTTCGTTGACCCTCGCCGGCCATCACGCCCCATAGCAGCCGTAGTGCCCCCGCCACCACCTGGCCTTCACGTGTGCGCGCGAGCGTGCGAGCCTCACAGCCGCGACTACAACTTCGAGCTACATGCTACTACTGCACGCCGCCGTGTGCACCCGCGCTAGGTCCGCCTAGTGCCGTAGAGCCTGCCCATGCGGCCGCCCATCGCCGCCTCCTCTATCGTGGTCACATGTGGCCATCGTGCCGAGCTCTGCCTCAGTCCGCGCCGTGGCTAGGTCGAGCCCGGTCATGGCCGCGCACCTCCCCACGGCCGATTCTCCGCCACCGTCATGCCTTTCCCGGGTTAATTCGGCCGCCGGTGATGGCTCCCCTCTACGTGCTCTGTTTCAAGGTAGCAGGTGGACTCAAGCGCTAATAGAATGCTTTACCAGGTTTACTTTGAAAAAAATGCTAGACTTATACATTTACAAGTAAGGGCTTAGTTAATTTATGAAAAGTTTAGGGGTCCTCGTGCAAATTTGCCATCACGCTGGGCTCGTTCACGTGTGGGCCAGCCACTCCCTATCGGTGGGCCGTTGACTATTCTGGCTAGGCCGCTCGCGCTTGTCCCCGCGTTAGGCCACGCCGGCCGCACCTGGGCCTCTCACGCTAGCGCGCGCACCCCGCCCCGCCTGGGCCGTGCATCCGCGTGGGCCACCGGCCTCCACTGGACCATGTACGCGTGGTTCGCTTTGGGCCGAGGACGTTGACGCCGGCCCTTTTCGATTTGTAGAGCAATTTCTAATTTAGCTTAGAAGTAAATTTGTAAATTTAAAATAAAATTGTGTTGGTGTCTAAAAATAATGAAACCAATTTTGTTAAGTTTCAAAAATCATGATCTACCTAAAAGTGTATTTTGTTCGCATAAATTCTATATGTTTTTAGGGTTACTCTAATTATTTTGAAATATTTAATATTGTTAAAATATGAACTTGTGGGAATTTTTGTGAGGAAATGGGGATAGTGCTGACCCTAAAAATTTTATAGTAAATTCCTAATATTATTAGCTGCTCACCATAATTTTTATAGCTCCAGAATAATCAGTGGCTAGATAGATAATGATGCCCTATTTCGAATAAAGATTAAATTGATAGAATGGGATAAAGAAACAACTTGGGTTTGTATAACTAAAACACTTATTGGGAAATGACACCTTTCTTGACGATGTTGATATGTAGATTAGTACGTTAGTCATTAGAGCTACCTTGTTAGTTCGTAGTATGTACTCTGCTTTAAGAGTTGTTGTGCCTGGTTAATTAACTGTTGCATCATCTCTGCATCGTATTGCATATCATAATAGGAACGATGGTGGATCGATGGTATCAAACGAAATAGCTGAAAAGATGGTGCTAGGAATCCAAATACAAAGATGGAATACTAACTTTTGGTTATATTTTACCCAGGCAAGCCCCGATGCATTACCCTTACTTTTCTGCACTTTAAATTATATTTGTGCATTAAGTTTTAAGGAGTTGATTGAATCCCACTTGCATATAAATATCTTTATTCTATAGGTCTTACTAGTATGATAGGACCGTGTAGACTGCTATGCTACAGGACTCCGGTATAAGTCGAGTGATTGCCTGTCACTCATGAGAGATAGAAAATATATTACTATATTATTATCACTTGGAATATATAAATGGTGAAAAAAAAATGGAGACCGGATAGGGATATGGTTTGGGTATTGGTGGGTATAAGAGGTTGTGTCCTATGGCCAATGAGACATAGCTTAGTTACACTGTTTTCACTGTCTGTGTTGGTTAAGAACCGGCCGTTGCATTGGGTTCTAGGCAAGTCACAGACTTATTATCCCGAGCACATACTTGGGTATAGGCGTAGGGAAGACTTGTTACTCTCTTATCATGGGTTTCGGCTCTTTCCGAACCGACTGTCAGGGTGGTTTTTGGGTGGAGGTCCTTGCACCGCACTGAGTCTGAGACTTAGGGGCGAGGGCTTGAAGTCCCAATTTAGACGGGGACCTAGACCCCATGATAGGAGGGTAGTGGGTTTGTCCTGCTTGTGCCTGGGGTATATGCGGGGCATGTGTTTTGAGGTACCCAGCTGGGCATATTGATTCGTGAATCGTCGGGCAATCTGGTACGGCTTGTCTACAGTCTAACAACATAGTAAGAACTGTAAGATGAAAGATGGTAAAAATAATTCTAGTTGCTTACCACCTGCTTGAAAGTAGCACAGGTGCTTATATAGAATGGTTAGTTAATGAACTAATGTGACTGCTAATAAAAATTGAATATAAGGACGTACGCTTAGTAATGCTTCCTACAGATGTAATAAACCCACAAGACAGATAGCCTTGCATATCCTTAGAGTCTTTTTCTTTTCTCCTGTCGGGTAAGTCTTGCTGAGTACAATTGAGTACTCAAGGTTTTAGTTCCCCATGTTGTAGGTGATAGGTGGATGCTAGAGCTGACCCTTGTGTGTGGATTCCTCCTGGTGGGCTCAGAGAGGATTCCTTTACGCTGCGATCATAGTTTTATTTATAACTCTCACTAAATGTTTTATAAATAGAAGTTATTAATCTATTGTCATTGTTTATATATCAATGTTTTATCATGTCATGAATAGATATTTATTTCTGTTGTAACTCTGATCACATGTTTATATTCCGCTATTTAATTAAATTGTTCATAACTCTGATAATATGATCATATTCCGCTATTATAAACAATAAATATTATACTCTGATGTTGCATCAAAAGTTATGTAAGAAATGACTAAAATATTATAAGCTTTATTCTCTTATTTGTGATCCTGATGGAAAAATATGGATTTTCAGGTTCTTCCCTAGGGTGTGCCCGATGAAACTGTGTAATTTAGTGTTCTCCCTTGAGTACTTAGTATCTAATGGAAGACAAGTACTCCTGGTAGACATTAGATTAGGTGGTTCTGCCACACAGTCACTCCTCCTCAACCTGCTCCAAATACTGTTTCAGGCACTATGAGTCACTTTACAACCTTATAATCACTATTTCTAGTTTATGCAGAATCAATCTTACAAAGATGTCCAGACACTAGAAACTTAGTGACTAATGCTATATGTTTATTACCAACTAGTACTTAAGCAATCATACTAGAGCACAATACAACTGACAAGATATTGCTGATAGTTGCAAGGGTTATACTAGTTAGGCAGTAGAGAGACCATACGTGTTGTTCAATCTTGTCTCATATATGCAATCTCTTTTCCTTTGTGCAGAATCAATCGGCGGCATCGAATGAGCCTCATGACCCAGCGTGGTCGTAGTGGAACTCGTGGCCTAAGTGACTACTTATGATTTTATTTGCATTTGCATTTGTGGATTACCTATGACTACTTGTGACTATTTATGATTGTGAATGAATCTACTAGTGATTCTGAAGTTTATTTGCATTTATGTGTTGTCGATATATCTATATGAACTGTCTGTGATGCTTATTATGAACTATGTGGGATGCATGTAATGTTTATTTGAGTGGGGTATGTTATACGTGATCGAACAATAAAAATAGGAAATATATGGTCGCTTTGCCGAGTGTTACACTCGGCAAAGAGGCATTTTGCCAAGTGCCAGGATAAAAATACTCATCAAAGAGGACACATGGCTAAAATCTATGCATTCTAGGACTAAAATATCTTCTTTGCCGAGTGTCTACTCTGTGACACTCGACAAAGAAGCCAACATTTGTACGTTCTAGGCCAGTCTTTACCGAGTGTCCAGTATTTGGCACTCGGCAAAGATGGCAGGTTTGCCGAGTGTCCGGGATTTCACACTCGGCAAAGAAGGCATGTTTATCGAGTGTCAGATACTAGACACTCGACAAAGAAGCCAACTTTTATACGTTTTGGGCTAGTCTTTGCTGAGTGTCCAGTATTTGACACTCGGCAAAGAATTCAGGTTTGCCGAGTGCCTAGGATTTGACACTCGGCAAAGATGACAGGTTTGCCGAGTGTCAGGTCCAGGACACTCGGCAAAGGTGATATAACCGTCTCCGCGCTGTCGCGTTACTTTTTTTCGCCAAGCGTCGGTTTAGCTCTTGGCAAAGAATTTGCCGAGTGCCCGATAGAAAACACTCGGCAAAGAGACGTTTGTCGGCACTGTAGATGCCGTGTGTTGTTTGTCGAGTGTTATACTCGGTAAATTTTTTGCCGAGTGTTTTCTGGGCTTTGTCGAGTGCCTGTGGAACACGGCAAAGCCACTGTTTCTGGTAGTGCACACATCCTCTTGAGTCTTGCTCGGGGTTTGGCTCCGATAACGTTTGGGGAGACAAGACTGATGAGCAAATGGGCAAGTAGGTGCCTTGTAATTTTTTGTTTGGTTGAGAAGGGACTGGACCGACCCATTTTCTGCTTAGGCATAGGGACACCAAAAAGTGGGATGAGATAATGACGTATAAGACCCAACTATCAGATGAGACAATGCCCACGCTCTCGTCCCAACTGTCTCTCCGTTTCTTGAGGGCAGAATCATCCTACGTCTAGAGGAAGATTCCCTAGTGGGCTGTTCTGGACTCGGAAGTAAACAACACTAGGAATGGATCCGTCCCATGCCGTTCCAGTCCGATCCCTCAAACCAAACGCTAGAGAACTAGGACTCACTACGTGAAAAACGACAGTTTATAGCAACGGGATGAATTTTTTTGTAGGGGCGGCTGGTGATGGAGCCGCCCCTACAGTGGCATACTCGGAAGCTCAGACACCAGCCACCCCTACAAATAGAACAGTAGGGACGGCTGGTGATACGAGCCGCCCCTACAAATGAATCTAATTTGTAGGGACGGTTCATTCATCAACCACCCCTAAAGTTACTATTTATAGAAACGACCAGTGATTGAGCCGTCACTACAAATGCCCGCCACATATATACCTGTTGGGGAGAAAAATATCTTCCTCGTCCTCTCGACCTCAGCCCGAGACGTCGCCTCCGACTTTTCCCTCGCGTCGCTCTCTCCCGTGGCGTCCGCCGCGCCACCCTCTGTCGTCGCCTCCGCCGCGCGCCGACGTCGACACCACCGAGCGCTGCCTCCACCTCTCCTCCCCGCGGAGCGACACCTCGGCCTGGGCGGACGGCCTCCGGCGCGCCACCACGCCGACCTAGGTTTTCGGCGCGGAACCGGCCTTGGCCCGGGCTCAGCGGCGCACCGGCGTGGGTTGCCTGCTCGAGGAGGTGGAGTGCCACGAACACACCGAGGAGGTGAGTTCATCTGTAGATCGATCTCGTCTCCTCAGCTCCCCTCTCCCTTCCGGCCTTTCCCGTCTCCTCCGCATCTTTTTTTCTTGTTAGGGTTCGAGGTCAGATGACAGCGGAGGCTGCTTTGGCGGCGGCGAGGGCTCTTCCAGTTGCATCTCTCCTCACCCCCTTCAGATGATAGTGCGGTCTGTCCGAATGGCAGCGAGCACTCGCGGTCGGCGTCGCCCCCCGCCCCCCCTCAGATCTGCTACCACAAAGGGCGCTAAGCGCAGGCGGCCGACGAGGTCGGCGGCGCGACCAGTTCGAAGGGCGCTGAGCGCAAGCGGCCACTTGCGTTCTTGCGTGCCTCCGGCTGCTGCTGCTGGCGCCTGGTCATCCTTGCCTCTGATGCCTCGCTAGAATCCTCCTCTCCTAGAGGAGCTTCCGATCTGCACAGGTAAAAATTCTCTCCACCTCGTCATCCCTCTCTTTGGTTGCTAGGGTTAGGTGATGTGCTGCCTGATTAGATGAACTAGAGTCTGCGGAGAGGTTAGTGTTTTTCTGATCCAAAGTTCTGCTAGGGATTTTGAAGCTACTGTGGATGATGTGATGGATTACTGCTTTCACGTTCATCTCCCTGATTTGGCATTAGTTCAGATGTGTATGTGCTGTACTAGGACTACTATACTAGTACGAAAGAACTAGTGAGTACTACTGTACTAAAGAATATGGAGCACTCTGAAGAAATACAGTTTTGTGATATTTTAACTTAAAAATTGTGTGCCAATTTTCTTAGAGCAATATCATTGCATGCCAGGAATCTATTGATCGAAATACAGTAAGTAGTTCACGAGTTCTTGTTATTTTGCAGAGCCAAAATGGTAGTATGTCTAATTGATCTGTTAGTAATCTACTGATATGTTTGTTTGGTCCATAGAATTTTGGTGTTCTTTATATTTTTCAAACAAACAGATGGTTATGTTCAGCGTATATGGTTTAAACTTATTTTAACTTAGGGTAAAATTACGGTGCAAATTTTATAATCTGATATACTCTGTCTCTTTCACTTATAGAAAATTGTTTTGTTGGACACGGGATAGCTACAAGGATGACCTCTCATTTACATAATGAATTTATGGAGTGTTGTTGCTGCAATTGGTAGGAGCATGACTAAATATACTAGCAATTTGTGTGGGTGTAAATTGGTTGCAATCACATATTCTGAATTTTGATGTTGAGTTATTCGCATAGGAACATGCAGTTCAGTTATAGATGTAGTTTAGTTCAATGCGTTGAATGTTTAGCTTTTTGTTAGTGAACAACTGCAGAAAATGATATTGTGGAGCTAAGATAGTTTTGGTGAGGTCGTCCGCTAACTCCGTGTGGTGATATGTCTGCAGATTATTAACCTCTATGTGGTTTTTGCGGTTGCCACTGCCCTTATTCAGGTATAAGTTTTTTTAAACACTTATGTCTTCTTATATGCAAACATCTTGTTCAAATAGGTTTAAAAGCCTCGAAATATGGTTAGGGAAGTGTATCTGAATAGCCTGGACTATATACTATAGTATCCCACATCAGCGGATGTTTTTCTGTGGATTTTGATTTTCACTAAACCTAACATGGGAGACGCCAAAACACATGGCCTGGTTATTTGGTTGTCATATAACAGTGGGTAGGTAGGTAGGCATCAGATACATGCTCAATAAATCTTATGAACAGGCTGCTCTGCTAAAGCTATCAACTGATATACTACGTATGTAAATCTCGGTTGTTGATTACAAGCTGTCAAACTTGCAAATTTCTTCTCTACCTGGCTGTTGGCAACCTGATTGTGTGGGCGCTGTAGCACTGTACCTTCAGTTGAACTTTTGCAAACTATGTATGCTCTTCAGTGTTTGATTGGATAGATGAACTTATCACCTGCCATTTTCTTAAATCGTGCAACTTATTGCCCTCAAGCATGATTTATAGGTATTAGCACAAGTTATCTTATGCTCTTGCTTTGCTAACTGTACATTCTTTATTTAGGTTGCAACTCTTCTCAGCTACTGGTTACAGCAAAGTAGACAACTTGCAAATCTTAGCTCTACCTAGCCATTGTCAACCTGATTGCGTGGATGTTGTAGCACTGTACTTGTCATTGTAACTGTTGCAAACTATATGTTCTTCATTCAGTGGTGTCGATTGGATATATCAACTTGTTAGCTGTCATTTTCTGAAAACCATGGAATTTATTGTCCTCAAGCATGATTTTTAGGTTTAAGGACAAGGCTATCTTTGTGCACTTGTATTGTGTACTGAGCATTGTTATTCGGTTCGTAACTCCTCTTTAGTTGTTTCTGCAACATAGCTGATAATTGCCCCTGGAATGCTAATACAAGTGAAACACCTTCAGAGACTTATTACTGGTATGCTATTTAATGTGGATGAAACAGGTTGCTTACATGGGACTGGTTGGGTCGTTTCCCTTCAACTCCTTCCTCTCTGGAGTCCTTTCATGCATAGGAACTGCAGTTCTTGCTGGTAGGAGCTTCTTACCCTCTGTTGCCCTTTTACCTTGGTTGCATGATATGACAGATATCAAGCAAGATGAGGCAACTGATCCGATTGGGCAGCAAATATGGTTGAATGTGCCAACAAAGCTGTATTTATGCTTACTGAATATATAGTCATTTAGTGGTGCGAACCAAACAACTTTTTACTTGTAATTCTCAACATAAAATTAGTCGAAGTCCCAAGTATTCTTGAAAAAAATGTGTGCTTCGTTGGCATGCCTTTCTTAGTTGCTATCTGCATGAGATTTCAAATTGTGATAGATAGGTGGGCCTGTTTTAGCTCAGACATATTAGTGCTGGAGTCGAATTTGAATTGTAAATTTAAATTTTTTTTTTGGCGGAAAAATGATTTGTAGGGGCAGTTGGTACTGTAGCCGCCTCTACAAATCAATTTGTAGGGGCGGCTGGTGTTCCCAGTCCGCCCCTATAAATCGATTTGTAAGGACGGCTACAGTACCAACCGTCCATATAAATCGATTTATAGGGTTGGCTGGAAACACCGGCCGCCTTTATAAATCGATTTGTAGGGGCGGTCTGAGAACCGCTCCTACAAATGCATGATTTGTAGAGGCCCTTGCGTAGGGGCGGCTGGACAAACCGCTCCTACATAGCCTCTGGAGCTGCCCCTAAAAATCATATTCTACGTAGTGACTGGTGAGGAGATGGAAGAACAAAGTGAGAGTGATAGCATCGAATCTAGATCAACTCATCGTGAGATAAAGAGACAAGACTGATGAGAGAACGCGCGAGTGGGTGCCTTTTTGAATCACGTTGTGGCATCAGGTTAAGGTCTCAAAGAAACGAAGTCCCAAAGAACAAAGCCTGGGAGAAAATGAAGGTCTCAAAGAAACATGGTCCCGAAGAACGAAGGTCGAGGCTGGTTCCGTTGGGCTAATGGTGTGATGAAAAGACTATGTTTCCCTTTAGGAAATGCAGCGTGTTGAGTTAAATGTTGTTTTAAAGAAGGCATGATGAGAAGGTCGCGTGAGGTGTCGAAGGTTTCCCCCACTATAAACACCCCTCCATGGTGCTGTTGCTAGGGACGAGAAAGGTGGCCCACTTATCCTTGTTTCATTCGGATCGACGCATGATTTTAACTTAACATCTGGCACCCACGGGTTGTAAATGTTAAAGCGTGAACGTAAATGAATAAGATTTGGAAGAATTGTCTTTTTCATTGATCTCCGAAATATATTTATACAAGTGAAGGGGTGTCACGAAGGGACATGGCTGTTCCCAAAGGACATGCCCTTTGGAGTAAAACTAACTGTCTAATCTTATCCACTAATCTTGTAATTGATGGATGAGATCACTTCGTGAATAGGTGTCTGTTGAGAGACACCGTTTCACAACACTCCCCTTTGATCGAATTTTCCTTGAGATCAATGTAGCTGTAAGCTAAAATTCCTCGAAAAACTCTATGGGAAAAATCTGAGGAATATATGATATGCCATAAAAACTCCTTTAAACCTTATTGGAAAATAAGGAGAAAATAGCATGTTTATTTGTGATTTAAGTAAACCACTATGTCAATGGTATCCCATTAAAAACCCCAATGGGGAAAAATATTGGAGATACGACATAAAGATAACTCCTCCAAAAACCTTTTCAGAAAAAATATGAGGAGCAATATAAAGTGATATGTCGCTAAAACTCCTGTAAAAACCCAGTGGGAAAATTAGGAGAAAATATGACAACATATTATTGGTATTGCCTCTTGGATAACTCACATGAAAAACCTTCTCAGGGAAAAACCATGAATGAGTTGTGAGGGCAATATGTGTCTTTGATATTTTCCACAAAAACCCCAGTGGGGAAAATAGAAAATATGACACATGCTTATGTTAATATTACCTCATTAAAAACTTTGACAAGAAACCTTATAAGTAAAATTTGTGAAAGAAAAGAGTATAATATGATGCTGGTACAGGTCAACATTTAGGAGATGTCTCCCCCTGATTCTGGCAAATCTCGAAGTCGCCGCATACCAATTCCATGTACCAATTTTTGAAACATAGAAGTTGGTAAGGACTTAGTAAATAGGTCAGCGAGATTATCACATGACTGAATTTACAAGATGTTTATTTCCCCGCTTTTTTGTAACTTATGGGGATAAAACAGCTTAGGGGCAATGTCCTTAGCGACATTACTCTTTATGTAACTTGTTTGCATCTATGTAACATAAGCGAAATTATCTTCATAGATAATTGTAGGTGATTTAATCGAACCAATACCACATGCCGGTTGTATGTGGTTAATCATTCTGCGAAGTCATACACATTCATGTGATGCCTCGTATAGAGCAATAATTTCAGAATGATTAGTAGAGGTCGCCGTCAAAGTCTGTTTAGAAGACTTCATAAAATAGCTGTACCTCCATGTAAGAATACAAATCCAGTTTCGGATGGGGACCAGATAAGTAACCAGCATCCGTGTATCCAATCATATTGGGATCATGATTTCTCTTAAAGAATAAACCAAGATCCTTTGTGCCACAAAGATATCTGAGGATATGCTTCGCTCCCGTCTAATGACGGTGAGTTGGATTGGCACTATGTTTAACTAGTATGTTCACTGCAAATGCAATATCAGGCTTGGTGCAATTTGCAAGATACATAGGTGCTCCAATGACACTAAGATATGGAACCTTGGTCCTAATATCTTTTCTCCAATATCTCATAGTCTAAATTGATCTTTCTCTATTTCTAAAGAACGAACAACCATTGAGGTATTGTTATGATATGATTTGTCCATATTGAATTTCTCCAATATTTTCTGGATATAGGCTGATTGATGCACTAAAATCTCTGAAGAACGGTGCTCAAGTTGTAAGCCTAGCAACATTTGGTCTTACCTAAATCCTCCATCTCGAATCCGCATGATGGAAATTGTATCTCAAATGATTGCATAATTATTTCTATATCATGATGATATCAAAATAACCAATATACGCAATCATGCTTAATTATACACAATGTATGTTGCGATTTGTATTTGGATTCAGAATATGAAGTCCATTGGGACTTATACGTCCGAATCTATCAAATTCATTTGATCCGCCAATTATTAAATTTGGAAAACTTCATTTTCACACATACCATGGGGTATACTATGCTGGGTCTCTGCATAAAACCATATGCTACAAGCTCTCATTATTCACCACCTTGCTTCTGAAAAGAAATTCTGTGAGGGAAGATATTACTATGGTAATACTTCTCATCATTGAACAAGAGCAATCTCTTTAATTACCACCTTTTAGTTTGACCAAATTTGAGTATGAAGACACTCTGCCTAGGATTTTTGATCTGAATCCAGTAAGGTAAAAAGACAATCTTTGAGGAGTATATGCCGCGACAATTTGTAGTCTTTAAATGATTGATTCAGTTCTTGAAATCAATATAGCATGTGAAAATGTTAACCCTTTTGGACTCCGAGTCATTTCCCATATGGAGTCAGAGTGTTCCAATGTCCCAGGATCAGAGTTTGGGTGCACCGTTGATCCGGGTGGATTTAGATTCGGGTTTTGGATGCTCATCCATTTTGGGTGTCTACCAACTTGAGGTTGGCTTGGATTTACTGATTTGGAGGATATTGTCCTCGATATCCTCAGACGCTTACTTGGAGCATTATCCTTAGGAGCGGCCCTACTTCTCTCCCTCTTCTTTGGAAGTGGGAGTTGAATGGTTTTAATTGGTACCTCCATTCTTTCGGACGCATTATAAGTAGGATAAGAGGATTTTGTGACACCCTTATTATCAGTAAATGTTTCTGGCAGATTCTTTGCAATATGATGCAAATATAAGATATTCTAAACGATTAGGTTTAGAATTTTTTTGGTACGTGGATGTGAGGATTGCTCTTTTGATTCTTGGCATTCTTAATGTGGTATAAATCTCCCCCTAATGCCTGGAATTATCCTCAAATATGATCAACATACGGGCAATTTATAAATCCACTATAGAGTTACCTCTTGGGATCCCTAATGCCCATTGGTATGTTGGGGTGGTAATATGGGTATGTGAAAACATACTCGATACGTAGATGGGAAATGTTTGGCTGCGACCAAAGTTTCACGTACATACTGCAACGGAGGGAGTTGTATAAGTGCAGCTTGATGAATTTGAATTAATGATGCGGTGTGTAAGGCCGCATGAAAACAACTTAGTTCTGATAAATTACAATTCTATTTTAATATGTCATGCAATTTGATTCTCAATAAGAGACTCAATAAAACCATTATTGGTATGGACATAAGATACTTGATATATAGTATCCAAAAACCAAACTGTTCCATATAAAATGGATTTGATCCCGCGTCCAGGATAATTTGCTCTAAATTGAAGATTTCGAGCAATGAGTTTGGTATAGTGATGGTTCTCATGACTAAGAGACACACCTGGGACTATATTATGGATGCATAAATATGCATTACATAGTATCTTTATGGTCCATAAAATGGTAAATAGAGTCACATGTATGTTCTTGAATTTCTTCAAGAAATGTAGTGGCTCATATTTATGCTATGACCAATAGAATTGACAATAATTCTCAAATTATCTCTATAGTTGAATAACCAAGGCAAATGTGCCAAGTCTTATTGACATCAAGAGAGAGAATTATTTGTACGCAACATTGGATACATGTTATGTATGTGTAGTCAAATCCAACTGAGGATATCTTGTTTAAGTATTGCCATATCCGTTGTTAAGAGAAAAATACTCCTCTTAGTTGTCATCTTGGGGTTTTCATATGAAAACCACATTAACGGATATCTCTATAATTTTAATTGAGTACATTATGGAATCAGAATACAAGAATGGATTCATGATTATTATTTGAGTACCAATAGGGAGTATGATAGTAGCACGACTAAAGCCCACTATCATGACATCACGTCAAGCGATTAACAAAATATTTTCTTGTCTCTATGTAAGAGTTTAGGAATATTTTGCTTCCCTATATATAGAGTTTGTGGTGCAACTATCCACTAGGCAAAATTCCTCTTTGCATTTGAATTTACTCTTATATAGGTCTATATATAGCATGAAGAATATAATGACATTCTTTGCAGATATATAGATTCCATATAAGTTAATTAATGGAATATCAAATGTGATGGCACATTATTGTGATATTCAATTGAAATTGATGACAACATTTTATATTACAACACCAAAATGGGACGTAGAAACTAGGTATGTTTGTAAATGGGAGACAAATTTTGGTCCCCAAAATGGATCAAGCGAAGTAAATTCAATGATCGTGCTCTCCATGCTCATAAGACCCACTTATTAATTAAGTATTTGGTTGCTACTTGGTTTCTTCATGAAACTTGTTATGAACAACTGGCCTTCCTGGTGGTGTCAGGTTGAAGATAGAAACGTGCTTCATATCTTTATAGTTGAGCCAGATATTTATGTCTAATGGATTTGTAATACCGATCAATTAAATATTTAGGCATGACATTTCCAAGTTGTGTGGCTATAACATACACAATTGGGACAAAATATGGTTCTGTCATATTTGGGAAATGTCTTGACCTTAAAGAATGCACGGGACTGCTAATTCTTTTTGTGTTAAATCTTACCATTAAAGTTCTATGGATGGCATTACTACATGGCATCGAACTTGTAATGATTCTGGAAATTCAATGTACTTCAGATGATAGAGCATCACTATAATGCTAATGATGATTCCTCGATAAGAGTTTATCATACACTTAGATCTGAAGTAATGTAGGAATTAATCTAGAATACATTTGGTAAGTTGTGTGCTTTCGCGAAAACGCAATGTTGGGGGATATTTTGGAACAACATAATTATATTCTCAAGTGGACTTAAGATCCTAGAGATATAGTTGTGGCCAATCATAGTTGGCATTGGGCAGAATGACTGCCTTATGTTGTTCGTATCAAAAATCTAGCCACATAGTGCTTCGATTCTGCACCCATTGAGATACACATACATGTGACCTGGATGTATATGGTGCTTTATTTAAATAAAACTCCGTATTTAAATTGATCATAAGTGGTGATGCTCTCTTATGAGGAGCATCAAATATTACCATGAATCCATAGAACATCAAGTTTAACATTACGTCCATTGACCATGTTAGATAATGGTGACCATCAAGAGTAAGAGATCAAACTCTTTGCTGGTTATTATTCTAACAAGGTTTAAACCATAGATTTTTTGAATTTACGCTAAGGGTAAATTTAAAATTGTTATGGTGATGTTGTATTAATTAATGCAAAATAAATAGGAGACAAGATATATCTCACTAATAATGTAAACCTCATTTATGCTGACACATTAGAGGTAGCCATCATAAAGATATAGACCTCTAATAATATGGACATAGTCTGTTGAACAGTAGATGCCTAGTGGTGTATGCAATTTGTATAAACACATTTTAAGGTAATCATCAAAATATTGATGTAGACCTTACTTAATCCGCAAACGAATTGGGTACGCACGTTGAGGATAGTCACTAAGTTGTGGACTTAGTGTAGATCCCGCAGTAGCAACTATGGTGCTACCTTGTGTATGGCCAATAGGAATGCTGATTAATGGTAGTCATCTTATGAAAAGATGTAGACCATATGTTCCAATTTGTGATGTTGGGTACGCACATTGAGGATAGTCACTAAGAATTTAGTGTAGATCCCACAGTAGCAACTATGGCGCTACCTTGTGTATGGCCAACATACAATGTGGAACATTTATGTTATACAAATAATGAGGTAATACACTTAATGGATTTTGCATTAAAAATGTAAGCGCTATAAGCTTTAAATAAAGCATAAATGGGCTTAACATAAAATGAAAATTGCAAATAACAAAGTAATTGCAATACAAAGGTCGTAATAATAATATTACATATTTATTGGGTTTGCCAATTTGGACAAACATTTTGAACAACGTAATGCTAATAGTACATGTTTATTTGAAATGCCATAGGGCGAATTCTTTGAATAGTACCAAACAACAATTTTATTTGCTTGTAAATTTAAAAAAATTTACGTTGAACCTATGGCTCAGAAGCAAACAAAACTTATCACTTATGCAATTTTTTGAAGATCTGAGGATCCAGAATATATATTTGCATGCGAAAAATAAAGCATAGTGAAATATACTATAGCCAGAAGACTACATTGTAAAGTACAGATAATAAGATCTGCGATTAACGTTTTAACATGTGGGCTAAAACATTAAAAAGGTATAGTACATAATTATCTAGAAGGATAATTATTTATTTTACAGAAAATGCAAGTTCTTTTCCGCAAAAGTACAGAACCTTATCCAAACACACGGACGGTTTCTCCTCGGGAGAAAACCGTCGCTCGGTCCTTGAGGTGGACGCCGTCGGCCCGCCGCTAGGCTGGCCTCCGGCCATCGGCGTGAGGCCGCAGCGAGGTGCAGGCCAAGTCGATAGGAGCCTCCTGGCCGCTGGCGCGGGGGCCGCCTGCCACCGGCGCGAGGCCGCGGGCATGGGGGCCACTGGCGCGTGCTGCCTGGCCGCGTGGTCTTGAGAAGGCCGACCGCCGCCGCCGAGAAGCAGGGCGCCAGCCGCAGGAGCACCGGACGTTGGGGTGCTGTTGTGGGCTGGGGCCCGCCAGCTTGGGCTGGTCGGCCATGGGGGCTTTCGGCGCGAGGTCGCGGGGACCGCCGGCCACAGCGAAAGGCCCACAGGTACGGGGCCAAGCGGGCACAGCGTCGCGTGCGTGGATATCGCCGCCGCGTGCCGGGTCATCAGCGATAGCGATCTCCAGCGAAAACTTCGCTCGAGACGCAGCCAATTTGGCACAACTGCGATGTCAACGGCAAGGTGCATACGCTACTGCTACCGCAAGCATGGCATGCAGGCAGGGCACCAGTTGGTGGCAAGGGGACGGACTGTGCCGAACAACAGATTGATTGCGACTTCCTATCGAGGTAAGAATATCATAAATTGATGAAAATTAAATTGCATCTTACAGTGCTTTGATGCAATCGGGATAGAAACCATCAATTTTCTTTTGGTTCTGTTGGTCGATGAAGCCACGGAAGAAGCAAATCAAGATAATCCGTGAGTGCTATTGTCAAGCGTCTCATGGAGTCATGGTCGAACTCTGCACTTCCATTCTCCAGTGAAGAACGCTTCTTGTTCTTGGCTAGAACTGCCTTCGCGCCTTCCCGCTGGTCGTACAGACCTCTGTTATTCTTCTTGTTCGTAGGTGCTGATAACGTGTTAAAGCGTGAACGTAAATGAACAAGATTTGGAAGAATTGTCTTTTTCATTGATCTCTGAAATATATTTATACAAGTGAAGGGGTGTCACGAAGGGACACGGCTGTTCCCAAAGGACATACCCTTTGGAGTAAAACTAACTGTCTAATCCTATCCACTAATCTTGTAATTGATGGATGAGATCACTTTATAAATAGGTGTATGTTGAGAGACACCGTTTCACAACAGTAAAGATCCTGAAACATTTGCAACAAGTTTGCTTCTATAACACCCCAAAAATGTTGATATAACTCAACTGGAGAGCCATTCAGATTAGGAGCTTTATTATGTTCCATTGCAAAGACCACCTCATGAATTTCCAGCTCTATAAGAGGGGCCGGCCCTTGATATAGCACTAGTCTGTCTTACCCCTCATAGAAGTTCATTTCATCAGGGATGGATGGAGTGCATAGACGTGTTATGGATAAAAAGACGTTGACCTGGCTGGTTCAATGCAAATCAAATGGTTGAAAAAATGGACTCGTCGAGACGCTATCGGACGGCACAGAAAAAAAAAATAGCGTCTCATCTGTTCATCTGTTGAGTCCGGCAGTCGACGCTCAAAGTTCCTCCCGCCGCGCCGCCGCAGGCCTAGTCGTCGCAGGGCTCCGCGGTGACTGTAGCAACAGAAGATGACTGGGCCGCGAGAGGCCCAGTGCAGTCCGTTTGCATTGGGCTACTTTGAGAGCATTAGCACCATCCGCAGGCGAATGTTCCAAGGCAGTGTGGTAGTGTAGAGGAGTCGTCCGAAGAAAAACCAAACGAAAAGAAACGCTAGCAGTCTAGCACACAGTTGCTCAAAAAAAACATCCTAGAGAAAACAAAACCAGATTTTTTTTAAAAAAAATGGCATGAACATCTACGGCTAGGATGGCATGGCTGGACAATGGGACGGACGACACGCGACAAAGGATCCGACCGACCATGAAAGCGACACGGAACATGCATAGTAGCTGCAGAGCCGGGCAGCCAGAGAACAGGCGTCATGATGAGCCGCATCAATTATTAACCCTAAGCTAAGCCCTGCCCTGTGCGCACTGCAAAGCTAGCCCGTGATCATCAAGACTGCTCACGGTGTCGTGTCCTCCTGTCCTGATCGCTCGTTGCCGGCTTGCCGCTGCTGCCGCGCGCTGGATATCGAGGGAGCTAGCGAGCCTGCATATATAGGTTGTACTACGTGTCATTGCATCGTGTGTCCGTGTGCTTAATTAGTATGTCCTTCATTGATTGAGGTGGTGTTGGGATCCGATGACTAAAATTGAGGAGTTATGTCAGGAGGATGTTGCATGGAGTGTTTAGATACTAATAAAAAAATAAAT
The DNA here is from genome assembly GCF_019320115.1 of Miscanthus floridulus. NCBI lineage: Eukaryota > Viridiplantae > Streptophyta > Magnoliopsida > Poales > Poaceae > Miscanthus > Miscanthus floridulus. Next base: position 24,490,472 of record NC_089584.1, read on the forward strand.
TATATAATCCGTCAGTACTCCACGAGACGAATTTTTTAAGTCTAATTAATACATCATTAGCACATGTTTACTGTAGCACCACACTGACAAATCATGGACTAATTAGGTTTAAAAGATTCGTCTCGCAAATTAGTCACAAACTATGTAATTAGTTTCATAATTAATGTATATTTAATACTCCATACATGTGTCTAAACATTCGATAGACCAACGACTAAATTTTAGGAGGGACAACTAAACACCACCCTACTCAATATCTTGCTGACGCCAAAACAGCCTCAAAATTGATGTACGAAGAATAGACAGAATAGGGGTGGCAGCTAACCGAGCAACTCGTCTGCCCTGCCCTACCATGATACTACTACTACTTTGATTAATTTGGTCATTAACTCTATTTAATTAACTCATGACATCTTCAGATACTAGCAGTACTAGAACATTATAAAGGTGGATAATATGTCCTCTTGTCCATCCCGACATGCCACAAGGCCACAAGGGGTCTGCCGGTGCCTCCAGGCCAGCCTTTCCATCATCCCCCATCTTTGCATGTCTCCGTGGTGCTTTGCAATGCATGCGCCACCTGAATGCTGAATCTGAACCAATCGATCGGATGAATCGACCACCACCAAATATACCCAGATTGGTCAACCTAGCGCCGTACTGTACTTGTCTGATCCAGTGGCCGGCCACACAGATGAATGGCAAATTATTAAATCATTGATTGAGATGAGATCCCGAGCGAAACCGTGCATCCTGTTGGAGTTGCCTCAGGTGCAGTGCAGTAATCTATCTGAGGAGGCTAGCTAGCTAGGCAACAAGTTGCATGAGCAGCATGGCACGATTCAGATTTTCGGGCTCTGATGATACTGCAGGCACATTATTCTCTGTCAGCAAACTGTGTGTGAGATTAATTCAGCAGGTTAGCAGCTGTAGGTAGGAGTGAAAAAGTTACTACTGGGTTGCAGAAGTGGTTCACATGAGTAGTAGCAAATTAATTAACTGTGGTCGTTGTAGATGGATGGAGTAGCGCGGGCTGCGGGCTGCGGGCTGCGGGCTGCGGGCAGCAAGTTATCCGTGTGCATCGATCGAGACGATAGTCCCGTGCACGTTCGTGGTTTTGTCTCTGTATAATGGTCCCTCCGTCCCGGGAAGAAGGTCGTTAGCAGCTTAGGTACGTACTACGTTCGTTCTGGGAAACCTCAGCGCAGCGCAGAGCCAGCCGGCCGGCGGGCTCTATCTACTTTTCTTTAACTTTTTTTTTTGAAAAAAAAGTTAGCTACGCTTGATTAACAGGCCGGGTACTCCGTACTTAGGCAGCCGACGATGATCGAGATCGATGCTGATGGCTGCCACCCAGCCGGTTTCTCGGTAGCTGTTTGTTCCGACCTCGCGTTCCGGGTCCGTGAGCCCCTCTTAGGGCCTATTTGGCAGGGCTCCTTTCTGACTCCGGCTCCTCCAGATGAGTCCTACTAAACGTTTTCCTGGTTGAGCTATTTTTCAGTAAAAAACAGAGGAGCCGGAGCTATTTTGGAGAAGCTATAAATTATGGCTCCTCCAAAATGGCTCTGGCTCATCTGAAGGAGCCCCTGGAAGAGCCATGCCAAACACCCCCTTAGCTTCTCCTGTACATACTACATACGTGGCTGCCTGCCTCGCGTTCCGCCATTTGATCTGCCTAACAACTTGCGTGTAAATTACACATCACTACTACCTCGCTTTTTTGCGGTACGTGCGGCCGCATGCCCGGCCGGCCATGCGCGAAATGCCCGTCGATAATAGGCGAGGCGCAAAGCCGGCCACGGCCTGTGCGCCAACGCAGGCTTGCTCCACGACACCAGCTACGTACGGCAGCTGCCCGGGCTATGGTGGCCTGGCGGCAGCCACGCGCACAGAAGCGCGCGGGGTGAGGTCGGATGCGTGCCGCCTCCTGGCGCATTGCGTGCGTGTTTCCTCGCCTGTAGCCCGCAGCTAGGCAAAAAGACGCTGGGACAGGCAGGTAGAGGTAGGGGGTGTCCCCCGGAGTTTCAACGACCTCCGGAGTTTATCACTCTAACAGCTACAACCAAGAGAAGCTTAATTAGTATTGGTAGCGGTTGCAATAGTGGTATCAACCTCTTACCGCTACAACTATGGTGTAGTGGACTTAGTAGGTTGGAACTTAGCGGACGCTATATAGCGTTCTGCAATTCTTCATAGCACCTAACCCTAGCCTATTTTAACTACCATGAGACTATCGAGCTTACTACTTCTGACAATAACAGTGAATCATGATCTTATGACTATTTTATGCCTCTCGAAATCTATTTCTTTATATATAACTCTAATATCTAATGACTATATATGTAATGTGTTGAACATCATGTTTCTTTTCTTAATCTAAAGTATGTGAGACATCAATTATTTACGTATAGTTTATTAAATGTCTATTTATATTTATTATTCATGATATATATACATAGATTTATGTGTGATTGTTATATAACGCTGTTGGAACTTATCGTCCGCAATAGAACCGCTATTCACGATCCGCTACCTCGACGACAAACCACTATGAACCCGATATACGCTATTTAGCACCTTGGTCCTTGAGGAGGCAGCGACGTGGAAGGTATAGCACACGAAGGGCGGAGCGGCGGGCGAGGTCACCGCGTCCTGCGTCATCCTTTCGTCGGCGTCGCTGCCCTACACTGGAACTAGTGCCGGTGACCTACCCTACCTCGTGCCCCACTCAATTCACTCGCGCCAAGTGCTGCTAGTGTCGCCCGCTTCACCCTTGCCTGCGGGAGAGGATGGAGGACGTGGGCATGGCCTTGTGATAAATAGATGCGGACATAAAGTGCTCCTGTCTTCCAAAATGCCGAGTGATTTATGGAGATGGTCAGGCTATTGACACTACAAAAACAACTATAAATCAATTTACAATGGTGGCTATTTTTAGAGGTGGGCCTCTAAAGAGGCTCGACTAAGAAAAATTACCCAAGATCCAAGAGGCCCGTTACCTATGTTCACGTATATATACTTGAGTTAGGGTTTGGAGTCTTTGGACGTTCTCCTCCTCATCCCCTCTCTCTCACACACATACACAACTGGCTCTCCCTCCATCTCTGAGCTCTCTTTGTGATTTAGAGTCTGGACTCCTCTCTCTCTCTCTCTCTCATCTCCTGGTGGCCGCGGACGAGAGGCAGCGAACGTGATGGCTTTGAGGAGCACGGCAAAGGCGAACGTGCGGGAGCTGCAGCGGTGCTGCTGCACGGGAGCTGTGGTGATGGGCCTGAAAAAGGATTCAGTAGTATATTAGAGTAGCCGGAGGAGGGAGACGTGCCGTGGAGGTGAAGGGTCAGTTCGTGAGCATTCGTGACTTTTCGGGTTCATGTCTTAATGGGTGTCCAGTGTTATGAACCGCATCGATGATTAACTACAGTATTGTGCGCACTGCAAAGCTAGCCTGTGATCAAGCCTGCTCCCCTCTTCCTTTTTGCCGTGTCGTGTCGTGTCCTGATCCCGGTGCATCAAAGCGCATCCAAGATTAAACCGAGTGTCCGCTGTTGCTGACTGCCGCTGCATCGTGTGTCCGTGTGCTTAAGGCCCTGTTTGGATCCCCTTAGCTAAAGTTTAGTCCAGGGCTAAAGAATAGCCCTTGAAATGAATAGGTTAAAGTTTAACCCTTTGATCTGTTTTGATACACATGACTAAAATGTGACTAAAAAGTGAAAGAAAGAGGGGAGAGGAATTGAGTAATGTTACATGTTGTTAGCACTTTTAGCCTCCTTTAGTCTATCTTGTAAAGGCTAATGGGATAATGGAGGGCTAAAGATTAGCCCCTTCTGTTTGATCCCCAAGGGCTAAAAGATGTCTAAAAGAGAAACGCTAATCTTTAATATCTGGATCCAAACAAACAAGGTGTAATTAGCATCCGTTTACTCAATATCTTGCTGACGTCAAAACAGTCCCAAAATTCAAGCAATATGTACGACGGAAGGGGCGGCAGCTAGCTGAGTGTGTTGTTCACCAAACTGTGTGCTTCAAACATGACATTCAGCAGGTTATTACCAGCTGTAGGCAGGAGTAATAAAGTTACTGTGTTGCAGAAGTGGTTCACATGCATGCTCAGCGACAGTATATATATACCATGTTCTCCTGTTGGTTTCAGCCAGTCCAAACCCGTCAGTCAACAGTGTTTTTCTCTCACAACGACTAGCACCAGTCAGCCCAAACCAGCCTAAAAACTAACCGGCGAATAGGCCAATAGCACGTAGTAGCAAATTGATTGTGGTCGTTCTAGATGGATGGATCGGAGTAGCGGGGGCAGCAAGTTATCCGTGTGCGTCGAGACGATAGTCCCGTGAACGTACGTGGTTTTGTCTCTGTAACAGTACGTAGGCCGGAACGAACAGCGGGAAAATCGGGTGGCAGCCATACATCGCCATCAGCATGGATCATCGGCTGCCTAAGTACGGAGTACCGGCCCTGTTTGTTAATCATCAAGCGTAGCTAACTTCTTCTTTTTTTAAAAAGAAAAGAAAAGAAAAGTAGGTAGACAAACCGGCTGGCTCTGCGCTGGGGTTCCAGTCTTCCAGAGCGTCCGTACGTGAGCCGATCGTTCCGTCCGTGAGCCTCTCTTCGCCTGTAGTGTAGTACATACATGGCACGGCTGCCTGCTGGCTCGCGTTCCGCCATTTGATCTGCTGCCTAACTTACAACTTGCGTTAAAATAGACGTGACTACTACCGCGCTTTTTTTTGCGGTTCGGCAGGATATTCCGCTTCTCTCTACTACGAGGTACGTAGCTCGATCAACTGTTTGAGCAAACATGAGGGCGCCATCGTACGTCGCCATCCCTCCCTCCAATCCGTTCAAAGTAGCGCCGCCGCCACCAGTAGATAACAGACCATGATCAAGGGCCAAATCAGACTCTAGTCCCGGCAAATATTACGCCCGGGACTAGAGAGACCTTTAGTTTCGGTTGGTGGCTCTAACCGGGACTAAAGGTCCCTGCCTAACGGCTCCTGCGCCAGGCCGTTGTGGCAGGGGACCTTTACTCCTGGTTGGTGGCTCTAACCGGAAGTAAAGATCTTGTCCCGGCTAGTGGCGTGGTCCGGGACTAGAAGGTGACCTTTAGTCCCGGTTGGATCTACCAACCGGGACTAGAGGCCCCTCCTATAAATCCTGCTGGCAGTCTTCTTCCTCCCCGAACCCGTCTGAGAGCTTCAGTTCAAATTTAAGCAGTATTCTTGCTTTTTCTTCATCCATTCTTTGATTTCTCCATCGATTTCTTCGATTCCTCCGTCGATTCTTCAATTCTAAAGGTTACCAACTTCATACTCTCATGTTTCACCATTGTCTTATCTTATTTTGTTCACTATATATATATATATGGTTCTTTATTGTGGTTTTTTTTTCATTTGTAAGCAATTTGAGCTCAAAATCACTCTAAGCTTGCATATTTACATGAAGGAAGGTTAAAGTAGCTATTAAAAACTAGTATTCACCGTTCATTTGTAGTATGCATAACACACTTCATTGTTTAGAGATACAGAGAATTTTAGATTTTTTTAATTTTATTTGTTTATAAAATGAGAAATTTATAGTGTATTAAAAAAATGAGTATAGAGAGTAGATGGCAACTGCTTCCGGGTCCTCGGCCTCTCATGGGTTTCCAAAGCGACTTAGGCCGGGCCTCCCACTCATTGCATGCGGTAAGTGTCATGGTTTTGCGGTTGCGTTGCTGTCTCTGTGCACTTCGCTCGTGTTCCTCATTTCTTTCTTCCACCGTCAACTTGCTGCGTCTCGGTATACCAGTAGAGGTTTGAAGCACACCGGGGACTAGTGCCTCCGACTGGTATGACAGATGCAATGTAAGGCCGTGCAATAGGAAGCAAATCCGTTCTCTTTTGACGATACGCCCGAACAGCCGGGCCTGACAGATTTGGTGGTTGAACGGGTCCGTCAGCCGTCGCCGTGCGACTGTACGACAAAGAACGGCATCGATCGACCATAGTATTTTATTGTCCGGAGTCCGGTCCGAGGTGCAATTCAACGCAATGACAATTGACAATGCGTTGCTAGGTCAAAATATGGTCATTTCTATGGACTCCGCGACTAAATATTTTATTTTAACTTTTTATGAAATGAAAAACTTAGAAAATAGTTAGAAAATTATAGAAATCCGTACTAGTTGAACTTGCGGACCGTGTTCAGCTCGGCGAGTATGTTCTCTGCCGAGCGGTAACGGACATCAAGGAGGATCTTTATTTCTACGAGGGAGAGCGGCAACGGTCGTGGAAGACCGTGCTCCCTTTCTCGTAGAATTGGAGCTCTTCCTTGACCAAGTACGGTGTCGTCTAGTGGAAAAATGCTCGTCGAGATGATCACGTAAGCAAGGTCAACTAATACGGATGGTAATTTATTGAAACATGTTTTTGAGTTATAAATCCTGCTTGCCGTCTTCTTCCTCCCCGAGCCCACCCGAGAGCTTCAGTTCAAATTTAAGCAGTGTTCTTGCTCTTTCTCCATCCATTCTTCAATTCCTCCATCGATTTCTTCGATTCCTCCGTCGATTCTTCGGTTCTAAAGGTTACCAACTTCATACTCTCATGTTTCACCATTGCCTTATCTCATTTTGTTCACTACATATATAAGGTTCTTTATTGTGGTTTTTTTCATTTGTAAGCAATTTGAGCTCAAAATCACTTCACGCTTGCATATTTACATGAATGAAGGTTAAAGTAGCTATTAAAAACTAGTATTCACCATTCATTTATAGCATGCATAGCACACTTCATTGTTTAGAGATATAGAGAATTTTAGAGTTTTTTAATTTTATTTGTTTATAAAATGAGAAATTTATAGTGTATTAAAAATGAGTATAGAGAGTAGATGGCAACCGCTTCTGGGTCCTCGGCCTCTCATGGGTTTCTAAAGCGACTTAGGCTGGGCCTCCCACTCATTGCATGCAGCAAGTGTTGTGATGAGACGAAGATTGTGATGGAGTACCGAGTGAAGAAGGAGGGTCCCAACAAGGGTCGCATTTTCTACAAGTGTCCGGATCGCAATGTGAGTTATTTTATCGTATTTAATGACTATGGTTAGTTTATACCTATTTTCATGATGGTTGTGATTAAAGTTCTAATTTTCTGTTTTAATTTTAGTGGGATGGCACTGGATGTTCAGGCTTTTACTGGGAGGAAGAGTATGTTGAACTCATGCAAAAATATCTTGCACAGCAGGCAAATATGGCGGCTAATGAGATAGTGATCCAGCCGAAGAAGCCCAAAGATGTTGTACAAACGGGGGATCTGTCTGTTTTAGTTGGGATTGGTCGCGAAATCCTTGTGCTGCTGAAGTGCATTTTAGCTTTAGTGTTTTTAGTGGTAGTTGGGATTGTCTACATTGTAGCGAGGCTTTCTTAAATTTATAGCTTTTGTGGTGGTATGCATGTTGTATAATTAACTAATTATGTTCTAGGTTTTAATACGGTATTTATGTCATGTAATGCAGATGAGTCGGTATTGGATGTACAATGCTGATCGTTGCTCCCAAGAGTTCATGTACGGCGTGCATTCTTTGTTACGTGTGGCCGAGGTAAACAAACGCGATGGTTTAATATGCTGCCCATGTGTCGTATGTAAGAATATGATGGAATATGCTAACTCAAAGACTCTTCATTCACACTTATTCAAGTCGGGTTTCATGCCAAACTATATTTGTTGGACGAAGCATGGAGAAACCGGAGTTGTAATGGAAGAAGGTGAAGAAGAACAATGGGGCGATGATGACATTTTTGCTGAATATGGTGCCTTCAATGATACTGCAATGAGGGAAGCTGAAGAAGAGGTGGGGGCAAAGGAGAAGCCTGCTGAAGAAGAGGTGGGGCAGAGGAGAAGCCTGCTAAAGAAGAGGTAGGGGCAGAGGAGGAGCCCGCTGACGATCTTGGTCAGGCCATTCATGACGCACAAAGAGAAAGCAAAAGTAAAAAGGAGAAGATCAAGTTCGACCCAATGCTAGAGGATCACAAGAAATTGCTATACCCAACTTGTGATGCGGGGCAGAAAAAGTTTGGTACCACATTGGAATTGCTGCAATGGAAGGCAAAGAATGGTATATCTGACAAGGGATTCGTGGAGTTACTAAAAATCCAAAAAAAGATGCTTCCGAAGGATAACGAATTGCCCAGCACTACGTACGAAGCAAAACAGGTAGTCTGCCCTTTAGGATTAGAAATCCAGAAGATACATGCATGCCCTAATGACTGCATCCTCTACCGTGGCATGGAGTACGAGAAGTTGGATGCATGCCTTGTATGTCACGCGTCGCGGTATAAGATCAGACGAGATGACCCTAGTGATGTTGAGGGCAAACGTCCCAAGAAGAAAATCCCTGCCAAGGTTATGTGGTATGCTCCTATAATACCATGCTTGAAACGTCTTTTTAGAAACAAAGACCATGCAAAGTTGTTGCGATGGCACAAAGAAGACCGTAAGGTAGACAATATGTTGAGACACCCTGCTGATGGGTCCCAGTGGAGAGCAATCGATAGAGAATTCCCCAAGTTTGCAAGTGACGCAAGAAACTTAAGGTTTACTTTAAGTACGGATGGTATGAATCCTTTCAGGGAGCAGAGCAGTAGTCACAACACTTGGCCTATTACTCTATATATCTACAACCTTCCTCCCTGGTTATGCATGAAGCGTAAGTTTATTATGATGCCGATGCTCATCCAAGGCCCAAAGCAACCTAGAAACGACATCGATGTGTACCTGAGGCCACTAGTTGAAGAACTTCTACTTTTGTAGAACAAGCCAGGTGTATGCGTGTGGGATGAGCACAAGCAGGAGCACTTTGACCTGCGAGCATTGTTGTTCGTAACAATCAATGATTGGCCAGCTCTAAGTAATCTTTCAGGACAATCAAACAAGGGATATAATGCATGCACGCACTGTTTCGGTGACATGAAAGGTATATTCTTGAAAAAGTGTCACAAGGTTGTGTACCTTGGGCATCGACGATTTCTTCCTGCAAATCACCCCGTAAGAAAGAAAGGCAAGCATTTTAAAGGTAAGGTAGACCACCAGACCAAGCCTCGCAATCGAACTGGTGAGGACGTCCTCGATATGGTCAATGATGTGAAAGTAATATTTGGAAAGGGACCTGGCAGCCAACCTATTTCGAAGGATGCCAATGGTCACACACCCATATAGAAGAAGAAGTCCATATTTTGGGAGCTACCCTATTGGCAAGTCCTAGAGGTCCACAGCGTGATCGACGTGATGCACCTAACGAAAAATCTTTATGTGAACCTGCTGTAACACCCTAAATTTGCATTTTCTAAACATAGCCAAATTGATTTATTTAAGCAATTTTGGTGAGCATTGAAATATAGGAAATAAATAATTTTTGTGAAAACTAAAATCAAATATAAGGTTAGCTACAAGTGATGCATACATGCTGTTGCATATTTATTTTGAGATGAATGGTTTTGATTCGAATTCCAAATGAGTTCAAAATCTAATTGAAATTTGTATTTAAAATGCTTTTGGAAAATTTGTTTGGAAAAAGAAAAAAAAGGAAAAATTCCTCTTTCCCTCTCTTCCTGGACTTTCGGCCCCTTGGCCATTTTTTTTCCCCGCGGCCCAGCACCGCAGCCCAGCCCCGCAGCAGCGCCAGCCCAGTCGCGCGCCTCGGCCGTTCGGCCCAGCAAGCCCCGCCGGCCCACTCGGCCGCCAACCGTTGCCGCGCGCCTGCGCCCGCGCCCAGCCGCTGACGACCGGCCCCCGCCTGTCAGCTCCCCCACCTTCCTCCCGCAACCGCCGTCCCGGTCACGCCGCGGCCGCAACCGCGCCCACGTCGCGCGTCGTGGGAGTCCTCCCGTTGCCTCGGCCTCGTTAAAAGGCAGCCGAGCCCCCCCCTTGCGCGCCCCTGCTGCTCCGCTCCGTTTTCGCCTCGTCCCGGCCGAAACTGCCGCATGGAGGAGCCCCGCCGATCTCCGACCTCGCCGTCCGCGTCGCCGTCGTCCCCGAGCCGTCCCCACCTCTGTTTCTCGCCCGTGGTGAGCTCGCCGTGGCCCCCTCTCTCTCCCCATGCGATTCATTTTGCGTTTCGTGATTTGTATCGCCCAGTCCGCGAGCGCCGTGAGCTCTTGGCCGTCGGCCATGGTGGCCGCCGCTCCAACCTTCTCCTCCGGCCGTCGTGATGGCCTGGGCGAGTTCCCCTCCTCCCCAGCTTTCTCCCGGTGCCTCCGGATTTCCGAACCGTGGCCCCTAGCCCCGGAACCGCGCGCGCCGGTGAGCTTCACGCCGCCGGCCATGGAGTTGCCGCCGGCGTCACTGTTCCGGCCGGCCACTCTTTTCTTCTCTCTCCCCCAGTTCGTTTCCAGCCGTCCGTTCTCAGATCAACGATCGAGATTAGAAGATACCTCTTCGGGGGTCATTTTGCTTAAGAGACCCTGTAGTTTTCTAAGTTTTAACCCGCGGTCCAAAGCGTAGTTCACCGAATGCGTATTCTCGTGTGGAAAACGTAAACTTCACGTCTTAAGTTAAAAATACGTTTTCAGTATTTACAGAATTGCCATTTGAACTGTTTCGCTTATAAAATTGTCGTTTTAGCTCCGAATTGATCCATTCAAATCGCGTTAGCTTCGTAATTCCATAACCTACATGTTAGAACCACTGTTAGTCAAGTTTGGAACTTTTTAATTTCCTGGTTAGATTTAATTTAATATATTGCTATAGGAAATCCCGTTTAAATCATAACTTACGCATTTTAGCTCCGTTTTTCGTGAACTTCGCGTTGACGTGATCGTAGAGAAACGTAGATTAGTTTTACAAACATTTTATTTTGATTTCAATACTGTTGGTGTATTGTTCTAATGATAGGAGTGTTTGCTTTGCATGAATGCTTTTGGAATGTTGTATGTTGCCGTGTTGGTCGCGTTCAGACGGTGAGGAAAACGTTGGAGACCAAGAACTCTTCGACGACCAGCAGGACCAGCACGAGTTTGTGAACCAAGGCAAGTATAACATGGGCCTTCCTTGATGTCCTATTTCACTTTAAGCAATTACTCATTTGCATATGTCTAAATTTGATACCCGTAAGGTCATCCTAGTGATTGTTATCCTGTTTCTTGTCTCCTATGGGTTAAATGCATATGGGTAGATTGCTAGTGCTCTAACTGAACATTGATATACTTATAGATGAATGATACTATGGAACAAAGTGAGTAACATGAATTATAACAACTGTTCCATAGGGCGGAAGTGCAAATGACCTTTGTTCATGTTGCTCCCGGCCCTCCATAAGGACTTATCTGTCGGCAAAAGCTGGGACTGACAGTGCAACCGGGAGAGTCATATGGCTCTGACTTTAGCTCAGTAATAGGATCTTTCCTAACTAGTTAGAGGTTACCTTTTTGGCGCAAATGGGGCTTGCCACTTTGGGTATAGGGCTGCCTCTGTTCCTATGAGTATAGCCGCGATGGATTTGTGCCATAGGAAAGGGGGGTCCCTACATCTGCCTGCCAAGGAAACCTAGCGGCCCTAACTTGTTAGGGAAACCTATGAAATGGCTTCATAGTGTACCCTGCCCGTTCACCTTGGAAGTGACATGGGAGTAATTAACCCGGGCATATGGGGATCACGACTCACGGTGAATGTGCACCACCTCTGCAGAGGGTAACAAACTGTTATAACAGCCGTGCTCACGGTTACGAGCAGCCCGGAAAACTCACAGAATAACTGGATGCTTGATGATGATTAATTAAGATGTTCTATGATGAAAGATGGTAAACCTGACCTTGATATATGTTCTTATGGGTTTAAATGGGAGCTTAAGCATAACTTGATAAGACTTGAGAATAAAAGTTTGACCTATTAAAAATGCTAACTGCAGTAAACCAGAGTCTATCCTTTTGAGCTTCATAACCCCATGTTAGCTTGCTAAGTACGGAATGTACTTACACTTGTTTATTTTCTTTACTTGGATAAAAATCCCGGATGGGTAACAGATGACAACGGGTATGAGGATTTCCCGGAGGATTATTAGGCTTGTGGTCAACCAGTTGACTTTCCCTGTGATGATGGCCACGAGAGTTCATTCTATTTTTAATATTCTGCTGTGATGTATGAGACTAAGTTCTATTATAACTCTGATGTATGAGACACTGTGATGATACTATTGTAATTTGTCAGCTTGTGTGTGTGATTGATTTCTAGGCACACACGAGTTTTGTGCATTCAATTTTATCCTTAAAATTGGGTGTGACAAATTGGTATCAGAGCCGTGTTGACTGTAGGACGCAAGCCTAGTTAGAAAAAGGTCGTTTTAGCAGCTTTGCTCCTCTGGTTTCTTGCTTACTGACTTATCCTTGTTATTTTATTAAAACATTTATGCTTTTCATACCTTAATCTATTATTTAAAATTGTTGATTCTAATTTCATCTCACTTTAAATCTATAGATGTCTCATAACCCGAAGACTGCTCGACTCAGCACCGCCGGCTATCGTGCCATGTTCACCCCGCGTGCCCCACCAGCGGAGAGGGAGATTGTGATCATCTCCGACGACGAGGAGATGGCTACACCGACGCCTACACCTACTCCTACACCAGTCGCTGTGCCCATCTACCCCGTGGTAGCTACACCTGAGGAGTCGACGGCTACTTCCCCCACACCTGCACCCGCCCCAGCTGCCCCCGTGGAGGACGATGAGATTGGCTGGAAGTGCAAGTACTACTTCAAGCCAGCTCTAGAGACAGCCTACTACCACACTCTTCTCACCCACGTGCTAGACGACTACTTCCCCGACTTGCACGCCTCCATCAGCTATCACTGCGCCGAGTACAAGCACCCACTGGAGGCTACCTTCTGGAAGGTAGAGCTGGTGGTCACCGCATGGAATGATATCATCAATGGACATGAGGTGGAGACTGTCCACAGTGCCCCTGCCAGGAGAGCCCATGCTTTGGATGGCATGGAGGATGCAGCACAGAATGCCTACATCCACTACCATGGTCGTCGCTTCGAGGCCATGAGGGAGGATCGCTTCAGGTTCCTTCCTCGAAATGATCACGAGGGTGTTTGGCAGGTTTTGGCTCCACCAGAGAATGACCCCACTTTGGAGGCAACGGTGCAGCATGTCCACGCTATGCAGGGAGTGGATGATGAGGTCAAAGGAGAACTACATGCATCTCAGAGGGCGCAGAGGCGTCTTCAGAAACAAGTGGATGAACTTCGAGCACAGCTGGGACAGCCTTCCATCTACAAGAAGAAGCGCCGTTCCTTCACCATGATTGACACCGCTCCATAGGTGTTAGGTGCCTTGATCTAGATTATCGTCGTTAGTTCGTGTCCTTATTTAGTCTTGTTGGTCTTGTGAACTTGGTTGATTAGATGTTTGATTTGTGAACTTGGTTGAGTTGGTATTTTGTTTGATTGCTGGAAGTTTGTGGGCATGTCCACAACTTCCTTAGATTGGAACTTTAAATTTTTAGAATGAAATCTTAATGCGTGAGTATCACTTTACCTTATCTCTGCTGTGCTGAATTCTAGGGCAGCCTGTGTTCTTTATCTGGTAACTCGAAATCTGGGATGATAAAAATTCTGAAATTTTTGTGGAGATAACTAGACCTCTGTATCTCTCAAGTGTCTTTGGAACCACGTCAATAGCTATTCAGGTTTGGGAGATCTAATTGGCACAAGTTGATGTTCCTGCGCTGTCTGGAACTCAGAACAGTTTCGGTTTAGCTCTATTTTTGACTATGTGTGAGTTCGAATCTGTAAAAATGGTCTAAATGAAAGTTGTAGCTGATGTCCTAAGCTTTCTAACGAATCTTGGTGCACCTCTGTTGGATCTCTGAAACTTGAGTTATAACAGTTTTACTGAACTGCCGAATTTGAGTCTTGCCCAGAAAAATTTCAGCATTGCTTCATATCTCTTGTAAGTTCTCTATAATTGGAAAAATCTCTAAATTTTGCACATTTGTTGGAAAACAGATGGCCGCAAGAGGAGGAAGAGGCAGAGGCCGTGGTCGTGGGCGTGATGCTCTTATGAATCCACCACCGCCACCTGTGACCATGGAGCAGATTTTGGGAATGCAAGCACAGCTGATGCAAGCTATGATGCAGCGCTTGGACAATGAACCTGCAAGAGGTCCACCGCCTGTCCAGGTTAGAGATAAGCGTGGAGAGTTTATGAAAGGTCGTCCACCGGTGTTCACACATGCCACAGACCCTATGGAGGCCGATGACTGGTTGCGTGCTGTGGAGAAACAACTGAACATAGCACAATGCAACGACCTGGAGAAAGTGTTGTATGCTTCCGGGCAACTCCAAGGAGCTGCTCAGGATTGGTGGGAATCATTCCAGTTTGGACGCCCCAACAATGCTCCTGATATCACTTGGCAGGAATTTAAGGACAGTTTCCGATCATACCATATTCCTGATGGACTAGTGGAACTGAAGCAGGAAGAATTTAGAACTCTCAAGCAAGGATCAATGACTGTGGCGGAATATCGGGACAAGTTCGCACAACTATCTCGCTACGCTCCTAATGATGTAGCAGATGACAAGGATAAGCAACGCCGTTTCCTCAAGGGACTCTATGATGGACTGCAGCTCCAGCTGATGTCTAATACTTATCCTAACTTCCAGTCCTTGGTGAATCGCGCAATCGTGATTGATGATAAGCGCAAGGAGATGGAAGCTAAGAAGAGAAGGCTCCAAGGGCAAGCTTCTGGAAGCAACACTCGCCCGCGTGCTTATCCCCAGCAAGGTTTCCAGCAGAGGAATCAAGGACCAACTCATCAGGGAAACCGTGGTCAGTATCCTCAGCGGAACCAGTTCCAACAACGCCCCCAGTATCAGCAACAGTTTGGAAATCAGCGTCCCCCGCAACAGACTAGCAATCCTGCAACACGCCAGGGAGTGCCTAACAATGCTCCTGTGAAGAGTGGCGCACCCAACAATCCCAATGCCTGTTACCGATGTGGAGAAGTAGGTCACTATGCTCATCAGTGTCCTAAGAAGCAGAACCAGCAAGCACCTCAGAATCAGACCAACAATCAGAAGTTCAACGCCCGACCACCTCTCACAGCAAAGGTGAACTATGTGTCGTCTGATGCAGCTCAGGAGACGCCTGAGGTCATGTTGGGTACGTTCAGTGTCAACTCTATTTCTGCTACCGTACTTTTTGATTCTGGTGCTTCGCATTCTTTTATCTCCCAAGCTTTTGTTAGAATGCATAGCATACCTTTGTGTGCCATGAAAAACCCAATACTAGTGAATTTCCCGGGAGGTAGTATGCCCGCTTCTTATTGGAGCCCCTCAACTAGCATTTCCTTAAGGGGGGTAGACTTCAAGGTGAAGCCTATTGTTTTGAGAACAGCGGGAATTGACCTTATCCTGGGAATGGATTGGATGAAACAACACCGGGCAGTGATACAGTGTCAGGAGAAATCTGTGGTTGTGACATCACTCAATGGGGATAGAGTCTGTGTAGAAGTAGTAGTGCAAGCTCAGCCTACAGCCACAGTGAATCAGCTAGATGGTGAAATCAATGAACAAGATCGTGTCGTGGAGGAATTTCCAGATGTCTTCCCCGATGACTTGCCAGGTATGCCACCTGACCGAGACACTGAATTCATTATTGAATTATTACCTGGAACTGCACCAATAGCTAAACGTCCATATAGAATGGGAGTTAATGAATTAGAAGAGCTTAAGAAACAACTAAAAGAGTTGCAAGAAAAAGGTTTCATACGCCCCAGTTCTTCCCCGTGGGGGGCACCTGTGATCTTTGTGGATAAGAAGGATGGTAGTCAACGGATGTGTGTGGATTACCGCTCACTTAATGAGGTTACCATCAAGAATAAATACCCTTTGCCTAGGATAGATGATTTGTTTGATCAGTTGAGAGGAGCTCATGTGTTCTCCAAGATTGATCTCCGATCTGGTTATCATCAGCTTAAGATTCGGAACTCGGATATACCCAAGACAAGCATTCACTACACGGTATGGATTATATGAGTACACCGTTATGTCTTTTGGATTGACCAATGCACCTGCATACTTCATGTATTTGATGAATAAGGTGTTCATGGAGTTTCTGGATAAATTTGTGGTAGTATTCATAGATGACATACTAATATTCTCCAAGACTGAAGAAGAACATGCGGAACACATAAGGATGGTTTTGCAAAAGCTTAGAGAACATAAGTTGTACGCTAAGCGGAGCAAGTGTGAGTTTTGGTTAAAGGAAGTCTCTTTTCTGGGTCATGTTGTCTCCAATGGTGGTATAGCAGTGGATCCAGGCAAAGTGCAAGATGTACTGAATTGGAAACCACCAACTACTGTAAGTGAGATTCGTAGCTTTTTGGGATTGGCTGGTTATTACCGAAGGTTCATTGAAGGCTTTTCCAAGCTAGCCAAGCCTATGACAGCTTTGTTGGAAAAGAATGCTAAGTATGTATGGTCGGATAAATGCCAGGCAAACTTTGAAGAGCTAAAGAAGAGATTGACTACAGCTCCAGTATTAATTTTGCCCGATTTAAACAAGAACTTCTCTATATATTGTGATGCATCCCGTTTGGGTCTTGGATGTGTGCTTATGCAAGAAGGAAGAGTGGTTGCATATGCATCCAGACAACTAAGGAAGCATGAGTTGAATTATCCTACTCATGACTTGGAATTGGCAGCTGTGGTTCATGCTTTGAAGATCTGGAGACATTATCTAATTGGACATAAGAGTGATATCTATACTGATCATAAAAGTTTGAAGTATATCTTCACCCAATCAGATCTGAATCTAAGACAACGTCGTTGGTTGGAATTGATCAAAGACTATGATTTGGAAGTGCATTATCACCCGGGAAAGGCAAACGTAGTAGCTGATGCACTTAGCAGAAAGAGCTATGCCAATGAAATTCAGACAACACCTATGTCAGCAGAGTTGTGTGCTGAAATGGAGTATCTCAACTTGAGCCTGGTCACTAATGCAATGGAATTGGAAATAGAGCCTACACTGGAACAGGAGATACGCAAAGGTCAATTGGAGGATGAAAAACTTAAAGAGATAGCAGAGAATGTAGTGCTTGGAAAGGCACCCGGATTCAGAATGGATGATAATGGAACTCTTTGGTTCGGGAAAAGGATATGTGTACCAGAAGTGAAAGCTATCCGTGATGCAATTCTGCAAGAGGCCCATGAGTCTGCTTATTCTATACATCCCGAAAGTACCAAGATGTACTTGGATCTCAAAGAAAAGTATTGGTGGTATGGTTTGAAGAGAGATGTGGCAGAATATGTGGCTTTGTGTGACACTTGCCAAAGAGTGAAAGCTGAGCATCAGAGACTTGCAGGGTTACTACAACCAATGAAGATCCCTGAATGGAAATGGGAAGAAGTTGGCATGGATTTTATTGTAGGATTACCCCGCACTCAAAGAGGTTATGATTCAATATGGGTAATAGTGGATCGACTCACTAAGGTCGCTCACTTTTTACCAGTCAAGACTACTTATAATGGTGCAAGATTAGCAGAGTTATACATGGAACGAATAGTGTGCTTACATGGTGTTCCCAAGAAAATTGTGTCGGATAGAGGCACCCAATTTACATCGCAATTCTGGCATAAAGTACATAGATCTTTGGGAACAAAGTTGAATTTCAGTTCTGCTTACCACCCGCAAACGGATGGACAGACTGAAAGGATCAACCAGATTTTGGAAGATATGTTGAGAGCCTGTGCACTTCAGTATGGTGATAGTTGGGATAAGAGTCTGCCTTACGCAGAGTTCTCGTATAACAACAGTTATCAAAAGAGCCTCAAGATGGTACCTTTCGAGGCATTGTATGGACGTAAGTGTAGAACACCTTTGTTCTAGAATCAGACTGGAGAAACTCAAGTGTTTGGTCCCGATGTCCTTAGAGACACGGAAGAACAAGTGAGAATGATTAGAGACAATTTGAGAGTAGCTCAGTCTCGACAGAAGAGTTACGCTGATACTCGCAGAAGAGAGCTGACTTTCGAGATTGATGATTATGTGTACCTGAAAGTGTCACCAATGAGAAGTGTGAGAAGATTTAATATGAAGGGAAAGTTAGCACCAAGGTATATAGGACCTTTTAAGATCCTAGAGAGACGTGGAGAAATAGCTTATCAGTTGGAACTGCCTGAGAGCTTGTCCGGTGTGCACGACGTGTTCCATGTTTCCCAGTTAAAAAAATGTCTGAGGGTACTAGAAGAACAAATTCCTTTGGAAGAACTTGTTGTCAAGGAAGATCTTACTTATGAAGAGTATCCGATAAAGATTTTGGAAACTGCCGAAAGAGTTACGAGAAGCCGAACAGTAAAGATGTGCAAGGTGCAGTGGAATCGCTATACAGAGGATGAGGCTACATGGGAAAGAGAAGAGGATCTGAGAAAGACTTATCCTCAACTGTTTGAGTAAGCAATCACCCGAATCTCGAGGACGAGATTCATCTTAAGGGGGGTAGAATTGTAACACCCTAAATTTGCATTTTCTAAACATAGCCAAATTGATTTATTTAAGCAATTTTGGTGAGCATTGAAATATAGGAAATAAATAATTTTTGTGAAAACTAAAATCAAATATAAGGTTAGCTACAAGTGATGCATACATGCTGTTGCATATTTATTTTGAGATGAATGGTTTTTATTCGAATTCCAAATGAGTTCAAAATCTAATTGAAATTTGTATTTAAAATGCTTTTGGAAAATTTGTTTGGAAAAAGAAAAAAAAAGGAAAAATTCCTCTTTCCCTCTCTTCCTGGACTTTCGGCCCCTTGGCCATTTTTTTCCCCGCGGCCCAGCACCGCAGCCCAGCCCCGCAGCCGCGCCAGCCCAGTCGCGCGCCTCGGCCGTTCGGCCCAGCAAGCCCCGCCGGCCCACTCGGCCGCCAACCGTTGCCGCGCGCCTGCGCCCGCGCCCAGCCGCTGACGACCGGCCCCCGCCTGTCAGCTCCCCCACCTTCCTCCCGCAACCGCCGTCCCGGTCACGCCGCGGCCGCAACCGCGCCCACGTCGCGCGTCGTGGGAGTCCTCCCGTTGCCTCGGCCTCGTTAAAAGGCAGCCGAGCCCCCCCCCTTGCGCGCCCCTGCTGCTCCGCTCCGTTTTCGCCTCGTCCCGGCCGAAACTGCCGCACGGAGGAGCCCCGCCAATCTCCGACCTCGCCGTCCGCGTCGCCGTCGTCCCCGAGCCGTCCCCACCTCTGTTTCTCGCCCGTGGTGAGCTCGCCGTGGCCCCCTCTCTCTCCCCATGCGATTCATTTTGCGTTTCATGATTTGTATCGCCCAGTCCGCGAGCGCCGTGAGCTCTTGGCCGTCGGCCATGGCGGCCGCCGCTCCAACCTTCTCCTCCGGCCGTCGTGATGGCCTGGGCGAGTTCCCCTCCTCCCCAGCTTTCTCCCGGTGCCTCCGGATTTCCGAACCGTGGCCCCTAGCCCCGGAACCGCGCGCGCCGGTGAGCTTCACGCCGCCGGCCATGGAGTTGCCGCCGGCGTCACTGTTCTGGCTGGCCACTCTTTTCTTCTCTCTCCCCCAGTTCGTTTCCAGCCGTCCGTTCTCAGATCAACGATCGAGATTAGAAGATACCTCTTCGGGGGTCATTTTGCTTAAGAGACCCTGTAGTTTTCTAAGTTTTAACCCGCGGTCCAAAGCGTAGTTCACCGAATGCGTATTCTCGTGTGGAAAACGTAAACTTCACGTCTTAAGTTAAAAATACGTTTTCAGTATTTACAGAATTGCCATTTGAACTGTTTCGCTTATAAAATTGTCGTTTTAGCTCCGAATTGATCCATTCAAATCGCGTTAGCTTCGTAATTCCATAACCTACATGTTAGAACCACTGTTAGTCAAGTTTGGAACTTTTTAATTTCCTGGTTAGATTTAATTTAATATATTGCTATAGGAAATCCCGTTTAAATCATAACTTACGCATTTTAGCTCCGTTTTTCGTGAACTTCGCGTTGACGTGATCGTAGAGAAACGTAGATTAGTTTTACAAACATTTTATTTTGATTTCAATACTGTTGGTGTATTGTTCTAATGATAGGAGTGTTTGCTTTGCATGAATGCTTTTGGAATGTTGTATGTTGCCGTGTTGGTCGCGTTCAGACGGTGAGGAAAACGTTGGAGACCAAGAACTCTTCGACGACCAGCAGGACCAGCACGAGTTTGTGAACCAAGGCAAGTATAACATGGGCCTTCCTTGATGTCCTATTTCACTTTAAGCAATTACTCATTTGCATATGTCTAAATTTGATACCCGTAAGGTCATCCTAGTGATTGTTATCCTGTTTCTTGTCTCCTATGGGTTAAATGCATATGGGTAGATTGCTAGTGCTCTAACTGAACATTGATATACTTATAGATGAATGATACTATGGAACAAAGTGAGTAACATGAATTATAACAACTGTTCCATAGGGCGGAAGTGCAAATGACCTTTGTTCATGTTGCTCCCGGCCCTCCATAAGGACTTATCTGTCGGCAAAAGCTGGGACTGACAGTGCAACCGGGAGAGTCATATGGCTCTGACTTTAGCTCAGTAATAGGATCTTTCCTAACTAGTTAGAGGTTACCTTTTTGGCGCAAATGGGGCTTGCCACTTTGGGTATAGGGCTGCCTCTGTTCCTATGAGTATAGCCGCGATGGATTTGTGCCATAGGAAAGGGGGTCCCTACATCTGCCTGCCAAGGAAACCTAGCGGCCCTAACTTGTTAGGGAAACCTATGAAATGGCTTCATAGTGTACCCTGCCCGTTCACCTTGGAAGTGACATGGGAGTAATTAACCCGGGCATATGGGGATCACGACTCACGGTGAATGTGCACCACCTCTGCAGAGGGTAACAAACTGTTATAACAGCCGTGCTCACGGTTACGAGCAGCCCGGAAAACTCACAGAATAACTGGATGCTTGATGATGATTAATTAAGATGTTCTATGATGAAAGATGGTAAACCTGACCTTGATATATGTTCTTATGGGTTTAAATGGGAGCTTAAGCATAACTTGATAAGACTTGAGAATAAAAGTTTGACCTATTAAAAATTCTAACTGCAGTAAACCAGAGTCTATCCTTTTGAGCTTCATAACCCCATGTTAGCTTGCTAAGTACGGAATGTACTTACACTTGTTTATTTTCTTTACTTGGATAAAAATCCCGGATGGGTAACAGATGACAACGGGTATGAGGATTTCCCGGAGGATTATTAGGCTTGTGGTCAACCAGTTGACTTTCCCTGTGATGATGGCCACGAGAGTTCATTCTATTTTTAATATTCTGCTATGATGTATGAGACTAAGTTCTATTATAACTCTGATGTATGAGACACTGTGATGATACTATTGTAATTTGTCAGCTTGTGTGTGTGATTGATTTCTGGGCACACACGAGTTTTGTGCATTCAATTTTATCCTTAAAATTGGGTGTGACACCTGCTAGTCTTCATGGGCATGTATGGAAAGCCTAAGGACATAATTGAAGCACGACAGGATCTACAGTGTTTGAAAGAATGAGACAACCTGTATCCAGAGAAGACAGATGATGGACACCAGTTCTTAAGTCCTGCCAGCTACACTCTTAGCAAAGAAGAGATGGATAGCTTGTTTGAATGCCTAGATAGCATTAAGGTACCATCTGGATTCTCCTCGAATATAAAGGGTATAATAAATGTGCTAGAGAAGAAATTTAGACACTTAAAGTCCCATGACTATCACATGCTCATAACTCAATTGCTTCCAGTTGCATTAAGAGGAATTCTACCGCCAAATGTACGTCTAGCCACCGTGAAGCTATGTGCATTCCTTAATGCAATTTCTCAAAAGACAATCGATCCAACAGATCTAGCGAAACTATAGAATGATGTGGTTCAATGTCTTGTCAGCTTTGAGTTGGTGTTCCCTCCTTCCTTCTTTGATATCATGACACACCTCCTAGTTTATCTGGTCAAGGAGATTACTATTCTCGGTCCTATGTTCCTACACAACATGTTCCCCTTTGAGAGGTTTATGGGAATCCTAAAGAAATATGTTCACAACCGTGCTCGGCCAGAAGGAAGCATCGCCAAGGGCTACGGAACAGAGGAGGTCATTGAGTTCTGTGTTGACTTCATTCCCGATATTAACCCGATTGGTGTTCCTGAATCGCGACACGAGGGGAGACTAAGTGGAAAGGGGACACTAGGGAAGAAAACATATATTGGTAAGGGTGATGATTATTTCAATAAAGCACACTACACAGTTCTACATAACTCCTCCTTGGTAGATCCGTATATCGAGACACACAAGAACCTCGTCCGATCTGAGTTCTCAGGGAAGTCTGAAGCATGGATTACGCGTCAGCACATGGAAACTTTCAGTGACTAGTTGCAAAAAGAATGTTAGGGTGATGAGAGTATTGATGAGGACCTGTATTTGTTGGCTAGGCAGCCATCATGGCATATCCTCATATACAAAGGGTACAAGATAAATGGGAATACATTTTACACAGTAGCACAAGATAAAAGGAGCACCAACCAAAACAGTGGTATCCGCATAGATGCCACCGACCCTAGTGGGAACAAGCAAACATACTATGGCCGCATAGAGGAGATATAGGAACTAGACTATGCATCTCATTTTAAGGTACCTTTGTTCAAGTGCCAGTGGATAAAGACGACTGGAGGCGGCGTAGCAGTCGACAACCAGTGTGGAATGACAATAGTGGACCTCAACAATATTGGGTACAAAGGCGAACCGTTTGTCCTTGCGAAGGATGTGACTCAGGTGTTCTATATCAAGGACATGTCTACAAAACCGAAGAGAGGGAAAAACGACAACCACCCAATCAATGATGAGCCAAAGCGCCACATAGTTCTTTTAGGAAAAAGAAACATCGTCGGAATCGAAGACAAGTCAGACATGTTAGAAGATTATGAAAAGGATGACCGAATTTCACCCTTCACAGTGAACAAAAACCCTAGCATCCAGCTAAACGATGAGGACACTCCATGGTTACGGCGCGATCATAACCAAGGGACATACGTCAAGAAGTTCATTACTGTGCCCACTTGATATATATATTGATGTTCAATAGCATGTATTAGAGATATTATGTAATAATTGTGAATTTATGTTTAATGTTGAATTATGTCACGTTGAAATGATGTGAAAACAAATTTATGTTTGATGTTGGGATTATGTCACGTTGAAATGATGTGAAAACAAATTTATGTTTGATGGTGGGATTATGTCGCGTTCAAATGATGTGAAAACAAATTTCCAGTCGAAACACAAGAGTTTTTCTGAATTTAATTAAACACTATATTTTTGCATTATCAAAATAGTAATTTAAATACTATATTGTGTTTTAAAACTTGTTAAAAAATTAAAACTTTAGGTCACATAATTTTCCTGTGTGCAATAAAGCAAAATAGAATCTATATTTTTTTTAAATATTTTTATGTCTTTTATTTAATTTTCTGTGCAATTAACTATCCTTTTATCATTTGTGTAAAAAGAAATATATTAAAATCCTAATGAATTGTGGGCAGCGAAACTGTAGTTTGGCTGCCTGCCAAAAACCTTTAGTCTCGGGCGCCACCACCAGCCGGGACTAAAGGTTACCCAGGCGCCACCACCAGTCGGGACTAAAGGTATGACCTTTAGTCCCGGGCGTTAACAGGGTCCAGGACTAAAGGGCCTTTAGTCCCGGCTAGTGGTGGCGCCCGGGACTAAAGGTCCTCTTCCTTATATAGCCTCTGCACCCACCCCAGCCCCTCTTCTTCCTCCTCCCCACTGCCGAGCCAAGCCCTAACAGACCCGCCGCCGCTCGTCCGATCCGCCACCGACGCCGCACCTCACGAGCGCCCACACGCAACTGGCGCCCCACCGCCTCGACGTCGCATGCCCCAACGCGCCGCCCCCCGACCACCCCGGCCTGGCGCCCTAGTGGGTAAAGACGACTAGAGGTGGCAACAGGTGAGACCGGAGATTCGACCTCTTTGTCCCACCTGCGATGCGTGTCTCCCCACGATAGTTTGCTCCCTCCCGAGGCTTGTCCCATAGCGCGCCCGGTCCGTGTGGATTCAACCTCTTCATCCCGCAACCCGCCCGCCGCGCCCCTATCCCGTGCGCTGCTTCTCCCATCTCTCTCTCTATCTCGTGTTCGTTGACAGTAGAGCGTCTTCTCGGCCTCTTTCTCAACCCCAACGCCATCAGGATGCCTCGCCGCCGCCGCCACCCCTGCTGATGGCCTTTAGACGCACATGTTGGGGTGCCTTGGATCGTCCTTGGCTGAGCCTAGAGCACCACGGGCATGGCCAGATGCTGGTGGTAGTGTTTACAATACCGGTAAGAAAAAAAATCAATCCCCGACGATCATTTCACTAGAAAAATTGAGTCAAATTTTGGAAATTTCAGAAATATTGAGTCAAATTTAAATAAATTTAAATTTAGTTTTTAGAAAAATTGGCATCATTTTAGTGTGGTTTGGTATAATTTTGGAGTGAAAGATGAATTTAACCAAAAAATTTTGATCGATATAAAAAAATTTCGGTCCTCAGCAAAAAAGGTGATATTTTGTCGAAATTGTAAACACTGGCTGATGTTGGTCGCGCGCCGCCGTTCGCCGCCGGCTCCCAACCCGACGGCTGGAATCGACCGGCCTAGACCTCCCCACCCTTATGTTGAAAATGCATATTTTATGTGTTTTTTCAGGGGTCTTGCGATTGTTTTATATGGATGTGGAAAAAGTAGAATGCACATGTTGCATATGTTGTATGCAGAGCAACGCCGTCATTGTGTTGTATGCGGAGCAACGCTGCTTCGTTGTGTTGTATGCGGAGCAATGCCGCCTCGTTGTGTTGTATGCGGAGCAACGCCGCCTCGTTGTGTTGTATGCGGAGCAACACCGCCTCGTTGTGTTGTATGCGGAGCAACGTCGCCCCATTGTTGTATATGCGAAGCAACGCCGCCCATTGTTGTATATGCGGAGCAACGCCGCCCCGTTGTTGTATACCCTAGCGAGAACGACGAATTCGCCCTAGCGAGAACGACGAATTCGCCCTGTCGTTCTCGCTAGGGCGAATTCGTCGTTCTCGCTAGGGCGAATCATCGTTCTCGCTAGGGCGAATTCGTCGTTTATATGACTTGTTTACATATATGACTTGTTTATATGACTTGTTTACATATATGACTTGTTTACATATATGACTTGTTTACATATATGACTTGTTTATATGACTTGTTTATAAATGTGACTTAGATTTATTTTGTATATGACTTATTGTACATATATGACTTGTTTACATATATGAATTGTTTATATATATGACTTGTTTATATATGTGACTTAGATTTATTTTGTTTATGACTTATTGTACATATACGACTTGTTTATATATATGTGACTTAGATAAATTTGTATATGACTTATTGTATATATATGACTTGTTTATATATGACTTAAATTTTGTTAAATTTGTTAGATATGGCTGCCCCGGGAGACAACATGGAGGAAGAAATGATGGATATTATTGCCAATGCTGGTGAGCAGGATGTTGATGACGGAAGTCAATACATAGCTCTTGAAAATGAGCAAGAAAATGTTTTGCAAGAAAATACAGGCGAGGTATATATACTAAATATATATTATATGTGAATATTGTATATATTTCTATGTACAAAAGATATTTATTTATTATTATTTTTATATGTAGCCCTCTGGATCGGCGACCACAACGGCGAAGAGCAAAAATGTTCGAGGACCGAAGAAACCACTGGAGGGCCGGTACATAACATCGGAATTCAACATTGAGACAGGCGAACCACTTGGTCCACATAAAAGGAAATTCGTGAAACACTGTGGGTACCTTGTAAGGGATAGAATTCCGATCAGTATCCGTGAATGGAAGAAAAAGATCAACGAGCCTGATGTTAGTTTTGTCTCTGATGTTGATAAGAATTTGCTCTGGAATGATATCCTCTCCCATTTCACGTTGCAAGCAGATGATTATGATGATATCAACGATGATGAATTGAAGGAGCTAGTTCGATCGTGGGCTATGAAGAAGATGGCCACACAATTCCAGACTTGGAAGAAACACCTATACAACACATACATCAAGAAGAACGAAACGCTGAATTTCAATACTACTATGGGCCCGATCTCGAAACAGAGGCCCTATTGGAATGATTTCGTAGAGTACAAGACATCAGCAGAGGATGAGGCACGGGTGAGAAGGAACCAAGAGAATGCCTGAAAAAAGGTATGCCACCATGACATGGGACTAGGTGACTATGATACTGCCATTCCAAAGTGGCAAAAAAATAGAAGCGGACATTATTGCCAAGGGGATCGAACCAGAATCAGCCAAGTGGCCCCCACGCTCGAAGAATTGGTTTTTTGGTCATGGAGGAAGACTCAACCCATAGACCGGTCTGGCAGTGTATGGGCAAAAACAGCAGATTGGTTTTTGCTATAGAAGCTAAAGAGATTGGTGTGTTCAAGCCCAATAGAGAGAAGGATGAGCTGACATATGCCATCGGGACTGCTGAACACACTGGCCAAACCAGAGGCTTAGGACGCAACACTCCATGGGTTCATGGTTTCCCTAATGACAGGAAAACCTACCGCAGCCGCTAGAGAAGCAAGGAGGAGCAAGCAGTGCGGGTGACAATGTTGGAGGAAATGGTGCTTGAAGCAAAGGAACGAGAAAAAGCAATGGAAGCAAGAATGCAGGAAAAAAAATCAGAAAGCAAGTGCAGATAGCAATGAGTGCCCAGAGACAGGCATCAGAGCCAAGAATGAATGTTAATATTAGCCCCCCTGGTCAGTTGAAAAGCAGCTGCGCTTCCACTCAGCTGCCAAAGCAAGATGACGCAGCGCTGCGCTTCCCCGTGGATGATGTCACTACTCCAATGACATCAATTGAGCTACATATTCCAAGGGGGAATGACACAATCAAGGTCGTTGTCGGTGTTTTTACTCCTTCAGACCCTACCAAGACACCAAGAATCTATGGGGCACCAATACAACCTAGATATGCTAGGGTCACAGTGGATAAAGTGAGCAAAGGTTATGAGGATCTAGCTCTTGACATTCCTGGAGGTGATGGAGAGAAGATTCTAGGAGAAGCAGAGAAGGCATATATACTATGGCGCAAGCGCTACATCATTATCCCTGGGGCGTCTGCTCCACCGTCAGCAGACATTAGGTGTGGGCAAAAGTTAACAAAACAATTTTTTGATAATTTTCTATGGGTATGACTAATAATAAGCATTTACTTATATCTCATTATTTTTTGTACTCACAAAGCAGGGCCTCCGCCAATCAAAGTCCAGTTGTTTCTTCTCCCGACCATCATAGTGCTCAGGGCAATGATGACGCCTTTGAAGGCACTGCTGCATCCCCACCATCTTCAACTCCTCCGCCGCCTCCAAGGAAGTCCACAACTCCTCCGCCGAGGTCTCCAACGCCTCCGCCGCCTCCAAAGTCTACACTACCTCCAAGGCGGTCTCCAACGCCTCCGCCGCCTCCAAGGAAGTCCACAACTCCTCCGCCGAGGTCTCCAATGCCTCCGCCGCCTCCAAAGTCTACATTGCCTCCAAGGCGGTCTCCAACGCCTCCCTCGCCTCCAAGGAAGCCAGCCCCTAAGAGGTCCGCCCCGCAAACGAAGCCGTTGCCCTGCCCGCCGACAAAGAAGCAAAAAGCAAATACTCATCTAGTTATTCCCCAAAAACTATCTTATGAGAAAAGTGAATAGGAATTAAAGGATGCAGTATAAAAAGAAGTGACATATTTCTTTGAAGGTGCAAAACAGGCACGACGAGCGAGGGAGAACTCGGAGCCATCATACTTCTTCCTACCTCCAGATCAGCTAAGAAAGAAGTTGGAACAAAAAAAACAGGATTCTCTTAAGAGCGCCGTGAAACAACCAATATCAGACTATGACCGCTCTCTCACCAAGTCATATGAGGCGGCGCAAAAAAAGAAGAGAGTAGGGAAAGGTGTTGCACAACTCGGACAACAATCGCAACAATCAATCCCCCCCTTGTCGTTCCTAACGAATATGGTTCAAACTTAAACTTAGTGGAGGAGGTAGGCGGCTATGAGTCGTTTCTTCGGTTTTATGAGGATACTAGTTTGAACCTTGCCGAAGTGCTCGCTGAAGGACCATCTGCTCCGGAAGTGGATCCTTATAAGAAATTTGTACCAGGCCAGAGTCTATATAATCCAGAGAAATTAGGTGAACTGGGTACGCAAATGTACCTGCTAAACGGGTGGTACATGTCGGCGTCTGATGCGGGACAAATCTATCTTTCTGTCAGAATTATAAACCACCATTACTTCCGTGGCAATGGCATTATCTATGTCGAGCTTCTAGAATTACACCAACTATGCCACCTGGACTCTCTCGACAAAAGTCTCATTAGCTGCTATCGTCTGTAAGTGTGATTATTTTCTACTATATTCACAATTTTATTATTATATATTCACAATATATATATTCACAATTTTCATGTATGCAGATATGAGATGACAGAACTTAGAAAGAAAAAGGATAATGATGTTGGGTTCGTTGATCCATATGTCGTATACAAACACCCTAACCCCCCGAAGGATTATAAGCCTCGACCTGAGAGAAATCTCATGAATTTCTTAGTGAACCAACACGACAAGAAGGAGATACTCTTCCCCTACAACTTCAAGTGAGTGTTATTATAAGTAATTAATGTCGATCATATATATGGGACATCAATATTTCCTTACTAGCTAGTTACCTCTCTCTCTCTCTCTCACACACACACACACACACATATATATATGTTTATGCAGCAATCACTGGATATTGATGGTCATCAATATGGCCAATAGTAGATTGAAAATCTTAGACTTATTGAGAAAACCGCAAACGGAGTATCAAGACATGATAGATATTATACAAGGGTAATTAATTTAGTTTCTCTATAACAACATATATATATATATATAATGGCGCCGATCTCTCAACAATTATTAAAGGTTAAATTATTATTTTTTATTTTATTGGGAGCAGGGTTTGAAAAAGGTTCATTGAGGAACAAAAAATAAAACATTGCAAAGCGCCACTGGGTGTAATCGCACACAAAGTAAGTACTATAACTACACATTTATATTCAATTAACACCATATGATGATTTCAATTCACCCTAATTGATATTTTTGTTGTAAAAGTGGGTTCTAAGCAGGAGCAGGGTAACAACTACTGCGGATACTATGTTTGCGAGTTCATCATGGCGTACTCAAAGCGAACTCCTGAAGAGCAACTCAAAGTACATATATAAATACTTTTTCCTTTATATTATTTCGATCGTATATTTACAATTTCTTTATTGCTCTCATTTGTATAAGTAATTACATGAGCAATACACATACATATATATATATTAATACTTTTTTCTTTAACTTTTATTGAAGACTGAATGGTTGAGGGAAAGAGTCATACGACTTGACCGACTTAAAGCAATTCGAGAGACTATAGCAGGATTTCTAAATGACCAGGTCATCAACCCCAACGGCGAGTTCTACAATGACCCGAATGAAACGTGGATGCCAAATCTGGAGGAGTGAATTGCTAAGGACATAAACAATTTATATATCAAACCTTTGTAATTATATATATATATATATATATATATATATGTGTGTGTGTGTGTGTGTGTGTGTGTGTGTGTGTGTGTACACATATTATATGTACATGAAATAACGTGTGTATATATATGATCATCGTATATATATGCATGTATGCGTATATTCATTTGTTATTTATGTACAAAGTTCAAACGAAAACTTACGCGTGCGAAGTACACATGTATATTACTATTAGCAACGTATTCGAAAATGTATTTTAATATCAAAACTAATCATTAAATGAAAAAAGAAACCAAAAATAGAAACCAGAAAAAGAAAAAAAAAAGAGGGATATTTAGTCCCGGTTGGTAACACCAACGGGGACTAAAGGTCCTGCCCCGTGGCGGTCCCTGGCCAGACCTGGAGGCCTCCTTTACTCCCGGTTAGTGTTTCTAACCGAAACTAAAGGTTATCTTTAGTCCCGAGCATCAAGCCAGAACTAAAAAAAGGTACCTTTAGTCCCGGATTGGTGCTCCCGATTAAGAAAACAGGACTAAAGGAGTTTTCCAACCAGAAGAAAAAAAAAACTTTGAGTTACGATAATTACTATGTTATTTTACGAGATTATAGTAACTCCTTACTAAGTGGTTTAATATAACGTTATGGTAAATATCCCCATGTGTTATAGTAACCCAAACTATCGTAAACATGTATTTATATTATGGTAAATTAGTATATAAAATTATAGTAAATGGAGGTGGCTACAGAATAACTTATTTTGTAACCGGCTACTGAATAGCCTCTCCCTATATATATATATATATATATATATATATGTGTGTGTGTGTGTGTGTGTGTGTGTGTGTGTGTGTGTGTGTTGGTGATGTGCTGTGTGTGTGTGTGTGTGTTGGTGATGTGCTGGGCAAGTGGCATCGGCATCAGCCGCGCGCGAGTGGGAGCCACATGTCACACTCATACTTGAGACAACATTGGCATCCATAGACTATATTCCATATATATATGCAGTGGTGTAACGCACACTCGCAGTACGTACAAGAAAAGGTGTAGGTAGCATGATATTATCATCTGTTGGGCATCAAAGTTATTGCCACCACCATATATATACTACTCCCTCCATTCAAAAATATAAGTCGCTTTGACTTTTTTTGATTCATCCATTTTACTACGTATCTAGACATATTATCATATATATATATAGATGCATAGCAAAATCGATGTGCTAAAAAAGTTAAAGCGACTTATGATTTGGAATGGAGGGAGTATAAGTCAAAGGTGACAAGGGTGACCAATTTGACTAACTTATTAAAATCCATTAAAGAAATTAAGAGTACTTGTGACATCATGCAAAAGATATTTAACCCGAAAGTTTATATATATAACTACTCCACGAGAAACATAAGTCTACTAAGGTATCGACGGTGTCTCCAATATGTCTGTAGCTTTGACTGTAAATGTCTATTTGAAACCAAGCTACCTTAAATAGAAAGAGTTATATGTGTTATATACAAGTGTATTTCATATAATAAACCTATTGACATCAGCCTTGTGGTGTCAACCTTAATAAGCTTAGCTTTTCGATAGATATTGTTGTGGGCAAAGCTAAAAAAGTCATGACTTATAAAAAAAACAGATAGACGTGATCGGAGAAGGAATAGGCTACATTAGTATATATACAATAAAAGGATATGCATGGACCATGCATTATTTTCTTCCAAACATATATATAAAAAAAGGGACCGATGAAAGGCATTGAACTACTCTGTCATACAGGTGTCCTGAGGAAGAAAAGGCAACTTGTTAGTACTTTAGTTAGACCAGAACCATATATATATGTCGTGTCACCCTGCACATGCTAGCTAGGACTCAACATGGTCTCTTCTCTTCTCTGTATATAGGCTTTTCTACTGGTGGAACAAGCCCTCTCCTACACTGTACATTCACTATTTGGAGATATTTCAGCTCTTACGGTTTCAATTTGCATATTGGGTCTCCCCGGCTAGGCGGATTTGTTGTTATCATCAGGTTGACTTAGACTAACTCTTGTTCCTATATAGATTAGCAATTAAGATTTTTAAAATATATAAGAGATAAAATTATATGTGATACAAGCCCATAGGTAACCAAAATTGCTTATTTTTCGCTATCTTTTCATATAGATGTCTTTATAAACTTTTTCATCCCAGTTGCGATATATACTTTTCATTATATTCATGCCTCTTTCTATTTACATTGCGCCTTGATGTGTATGTGACATTGTTTAGTTGAAACCTTAGCTTGAACTATGTCAACTCTTGTTCGTCTATTGCTCATTACTTCATGAATTCAGGTTTTGTCATCCAAAATTCAATCTTGCCTACTACAATTTGTAATTAAGATTTTTGTAGACTATACACGTTGAAAAGATCAAGATGCCCAAGAGTAGGATGAACTGAGCTAATTCTAAATTTCTTTCAATAATTAAGCCCTCCACTTAGCCCATTAAACCCCTTTATACCTAGAAGTGTTTCTATTGTTCTACCGCACAAAAGTTTTGCACCCTGGGTTCCAATCCTACTCTAGCATGGCAATTCTAAAAATGTAAAGACATGAATTGAATTGCTCAAATATAAATGCCCAAAGTAAAGAGAAGGAGAGGAATGCGATGATATTTTTCTGAGCTAGTCCTCGTTGGAGCACCCGCGCAAGGGTGTAGCTCCCCCTTGATCCGTGCATAGATCTAATGCTCTCTATGGGCTGATTCTTTGACACTCCGTCGCGGTGAATCGCCCACAACCGCTCACAACATGACTTGGGTCATCCACAAGCTCCGCTGAATGATCACCAAGTTTCCAATCACCACCGAGCCACCTAGGTGATGGCGATCACCAAGAGTAACAAGCACAAACTCTCACTTGACCAAGACAAAGCCTAATAAGAAAGGTGGATGCACACTTGCTACTTCCTATGCACTAATGAGGTCCTTAATTTTAGATTATCAAATCTCAATCACCCCACTAGGCTCTTGCTCTCCCTTACACTCCAAAGGTGTTTCTCAGCTAAACAAATGGGCAAGAGAGCTAAGTTGAATGAGTAGAAAAAGTATATATATACTCTCCACTTTAAAACATAACCGTTATTGTCCAACTCAGCAGTTTTTGAGGTGACCGAACGTGTCCGGTTAGTAGCCAACGGCTACGTGGCATCAGCTTGGGGAACGTTGTTGGAGTGAGCTAACGCTGGCCAGCGTCCGGTCAACATCCACTGGACGCGTCCAGTCAGGAATTTTGGTCTCTGGACCCTCTCTGATGTTGACCTGACACTGCAAACATGGTGTCTAGTCATTTACTGTTCAGTGCCCGGTCCTCCCTAACAATGTGGCCCTACTGCTACAGATACGACTAGAGGCGCGTTCGGTTCCAATCATTGTGCACGTCCGGTCACTCCTCGCCTTCTGCTGTGCACGCTGATCACTGACCGGACGCGGCACCTGTGAGTCCGGTCATCACTAAAACAGCGTCCGGTCAACATTTGACCCTCCATTCACTTCTAGTTCAAAATCCTTTGTAAATGAAGTTGACTCCAATTGATCTTTGGGCTATTCCTAAGCTACCTAGTGCTAAGTTTGACAAGTGTGCACCATACCTAACCCATTAGACTCACCTAGGTCAAGCTACTAGTTCATACCCTCCTTAATAGTACGGCCAAATAAAAACAAAGTCCTAAACTACTCTAAGTGTCTCTCCAATGTCAAACGACACTTAGAACTAGTCTATCCTTAACCTTGTCATCCAACCTTTGAAAACCAAAACGATTTCCATCGATCAGGCATGAAAACTATAATTGCCCAAATAATCATCATTACCATGACCTAACTCAAGTTGCCTCTGCAAAACACACGTTAGTCACAGTAATGCCGTGTCATCATTAATCACCAAAACCCAACTAGGGGCCTAGATGCTTTCAATCTCCTCCTTTTTGGTGATTGATGACAACACAACCTCGAGTATGTATGAGAGATGAATGAGGTTTTCAACATGCTTGGTTCATATAAGTAATTGACAATAAGAACAAAGGGGGTTAGGCATGCTTATATGATCCAAGCCAACGCAATGTACTCACAAGATATGAAATACGTATAAGTACACAAAGTAAAGCTCATTTGTATCGGAGTAAAACGTGGAAGCAAAGCAAATGAGCATAACAAAGTGACATGACATATATATCAAAGTAGAGAGCACACATGTCACATAAGTTTCACAATCACACTTATATCACATATAACACAATGCATGAGAGTAAACGTGAATGCATGAAGTATCACACACAAAAGATCGAGTCCATCTCACAAGCAAGCTCCCCCTAAATCTAACATACTCGCTCCCTCTCCTCCTTTGGCGTCAAGCACCAAAACCTAAGGGTCGGATGGTGGGGTAGAAGCAGACGAGTTGGGCACGGAGGTGCGGTGAGAGATCTGAAACTGGGCTACATCATCCTTGGACCCTAAACTCTGAGCGGTCGAACCCTCTATCACTAAAAGTGGAGGTAAAGCAGTCTGGATCTACTCGGTGGACTCGATAGCCGGGTTAGCCTATGGTAACGCTGAAGCTATGGTAGTAGCCTGACCCTGTGGCTTAGAAGGTATCACTATAGGAAGTGAGCCACAACTGCCGCTGTCTCTATCTCTGAAACCTCAAGGGTGGGAGTGATTGTCAGAGATGGCTTGGACGAAGCAACAGAAGATAGGATTGTCTTAGTAGTCCCTGTGATGAGAGCGGCTATGGTAGGAGCAAGGACTCGGACCTTAGGCGGTGTAGGCTATTATGTGAGCTCACTAAAAGTAGCACCTAGACTCCTAGAGACAGGGGTGTCCATCACTAGCACTGACATGGACTGAGTAGGAGTAAAGCTCATGACTATAGGAGTGAAGTGCTAAGCTTGCTCTATCCCTAGTGAAGCAAACCACTGAGACACCTACTTGGTAGGTGAGGCAAACTATGCAGTTGGCTGTCCCTGACTCTGAAGCCCACTAGGCTGTATAACTAGAGTCACTGGGGTAGTACTAGCAGGCTAATCAAGCTACAACATGGGCTGGTGAGGAGCAATCCCTATAGCTGAAAAGACATGCTGCATGAAACCAAGAAGCTACCGCTGAATAACTAACTGCTGCTATTGCATGGCCTAATGCTGCTGCTGGAACTGATCCTGACATGCCTACACCTGAGCAATGGCAGCAGCTATCTCCTGTGCCTAATGAGCCTGATCCTACCGTATGCGCTCAAGTATAGCTAGCAAGGTGGGGTCTATCTATGGTGGCTGTGGCTGTGGTGGAGCGAAGCTAGAGTCACCGGCCTCTCTATCATGTGCACGTGGTGGCATATGTAGGATAAGCTAGTAGTCCTCATCTAAGCTACCAGTTGGGTCACTCTCGACCATGTCCTGCTGCTGTGCCTCTAGATGCTCTAACTTGGTCTTAGCAATGGCCCTAATGGCCTCGTCCTACTTAGCTACAGTCTCTGGCACCTCTGGTCTATGGCTCAGCTAGCTAGGAGTCCTCCCATGACTGTGATGTAATAGCTGGCTCATGTCATACTATGGGAACTCTATAGTAGCACCACTCCACTCAGCCACTATCTCTGGGGACATCTATGAAACTGCCTATAAGATAAGAAATGTGATCCAGTGAGCATATGGCAACTGACGATGGCCTCTAAAACCCTTTGCTAAGGTGTCCTCCATCTCTGAGAGCATCACATCCCAAATATCAAATACAATCTGAGAGATCAAGTGGTGGACTAGCCAAGGCTAAATATGTGTCAACCCCTCATGATAACCACTCCTCGGGAGAAAAGACCACCTCATGACTGCATCAAGGATACAAGCTATAGGTGTAAGGTCATGTGGTGTGTGGCTTGAACCCTCTCCAAATAGCTCAGTGAAGCAAGCTCTGACCAAGTCTATGGGTGGTACCAGTCCACCGTGAGGGCATCTTGGTGGTTCTGTCTCTCTATAATAGATCTCGTGAATCCAAATAGGACACTCTAGAATCCTCAATATCTCTCTAGACCTCGAGCTCTATAGCCTATAGTCATAGCCTCTAAAGGCAAAGTGAATGTACCTATGCCTCGGGTCAATCCACAAATAAGCATAGAACTCTCTGACCCATGATGGAACGTACCGACCAGTCTGTCCTAGGAGATCTACTAGACCTGGTAGGTAGCTGAGGTGAGGACGGATCTGCTCTCCTGCAACTGCAACTATAGCCTCTAAGAAGCATACTCTCTAAGATCTGAATGCCACACCACTGTTGAGGTAGACATTGTAGAAGTCCCCCTATAGCACTATGTAGAACTTCTCTAAAGCATGCTCATCCCGCCTCGGCGGAAACCACTGCTCAAACTCCACAAAATAGAGCTGCTACACCTGTCTGGCTATGGCTACCTACAAGTCCAAGTGTACCACTGGAGGTGAACCCTATGGTCTAGGAGGTGGACGAGAACCATGTCTCTGTGTCTCAGGCCTTGGTGACACCTGGGTGCGAGTACGACTAGAACAACGAAGTTATGGCTACTCTACCTATTCTGGGTGCTTTGCTTGCTCCTAGTGCTGCTCGGTCTCCTCCTGAGGCTCAATCTCCTCCACCCGAGCACCCTCTAGTGCACCCTCCAGAGATACACGCTGACCTCCAAGCATGATAGTACCACGTGGACTACCAAGACTGGCCTTAAGCTACTCGACTGTGTTCCTCTAAGCTGGTGACAATTGATCGCTAATGCTAATACCACTACCTCTGCCACCTCTCTTAGCACGCTCTATGGCGGTGGCCACTACTACTGCTCTCTCGGCCTCTATGTCACCTCTCTTGCGCTTCTTCTTTGAAGTGGTCTTCTTTGGCCCCTTTCCCTTTTCCTGCTCTATTAGGCAAGATGGACGCCTCTCATCATCATTGGGGCCACCCCCAATATTCTTGCAACGAGCCATAACTGACACTACAAAGAACTCAATTGACTAGCAATGCACCACTACCACTGACAAAGGACAACTATTACTGACTCCCCCTAGCACTAAGAATCACTGCCCAACTGACACATGCTGAGGCTTGGCCTCAATCCTTACTCATGGGCTTGGCCCCGAGTTTATCTGTCACTACTCAGCTGCCACTGCCTCACTGCCCAACTCGCTGCACAAGATAGAATAGGAAGTATACATAAGAAACATTATATTCTAGAGGTAAGCAAGGTCCTATTGAAGCAAGCAATTGGATAAGAAAGGAATGAGTAATGGCTTACTACCTGAGGAAGAAAGAAG
The DNA here is from genome assembly GCF_019320115.1 of Miscanthus floridulus. NCBI lineage: Eukaryota > Viridiplantae > Streptophyta > Magnoliopsida > Poales > Poaceae > Miscanthus > Miscanthus floridulus. The sequence goes on from NC_089584.1 coordinate 24,527,376, forward strand.
GAAACCCTATGAAAAAGGTAAGTCACTAACAACATAGGGGCGCCAATGATATCACAGCAAAGAGTCAAGAGATAAAGCACTGCCAGCCAAAGAGATCGTTGATGTGCAGCACTGAAAGTCGAGGAGGGGCATGCGCAGTTGCTGGAGTCAAGAAAAATGACGGTGAGGTCAGTGGAAGAGCCTTTGACGGTGGTGGAGATAGGCATGACGAGTGTAGGTGCAGCGGCTAGAGAGGGTGCGATGGCCGGAGAGGGCGCAACATGCGAGAGTGGTAGCGCAATGCATGGCGAGAGAGGTGCAGGCACGGTGAGGGAGGCACGGTGGCCGAAGAGTGGCACGGCAGCTGGAGAGGCACAATGGTGATGACGGTTAGGGTTAGAGCAGCAGCGACATGATGTATGGAGAGAGAAGGATGGGCTTGGTCAAGAGAAAAGGAAGAGGGTGGGTCCCCATTTGTCAGTCGAATCCTAAAATAGATCTCATGAACATAGTTGCGACCAGATGCATAGATGAAAATGACCTGATGCTGCTCCTCTAGAGTCTGATCACAAATAGAGAGCTCTAGAATGCCTCAGACAGTGACCGGACGTGTCCATGGCACTATGATTGAACACAGAGCTGAGTCCGGTCAATCCTGTGTTCCATCTCGTGCTGACCATACACGAATTTCAACTTGTCATCGGACACACGTGAAGCACTATTGATCGTTCGCTCCCTCTTCAGTTACTATATCTCCTCCTGATGTACTGACCGAACACTGCAATGGGTGTGTCCGATCCCTATGTCCAGTCCCTCTTCAGCTAAAGTTTCTCATCCTTTCTCCGTGATGCTTTCTCCCAATCAAGTCCCAACTTCGATAAGACCAAAATAAACATCAATTGGGATAGATATGAGAGACCTCTCTCAAACCCTCAAAATTTTCAAAATAATTTGCCTTTAGCTATAGTTCTTTCTAGAAAAATAGGCAACAAGAGAGTCGAGGAGCAACATGTGGCAACTCAATAGGGTTTATAACCAATAGGAGCTTCAAATGCTCTCCCTACTTGTTGACGAACACAGAGGATGCTCAAAAGATAACCAAAAAGGAACGACAAAGCAACACACATGCATATACAATGCAATACTTGAAAGAAAATCTAGTTGCTTGTCAAGTTTGATCCAAGGTTAAGCTTTTTCACACACTTTTCGGCGGTTATCTTAACCATGTTAGGCAAGCCCTAAGTGCATTACTAAAAAATAAACATGTTTTATATTACAATGCAATTCAAGGGACAACACAAACTCTTTTTTTTTGTGAAGTTACTTAGGTCAAGCATATTGAGCTCATTCCTCAATCGACAAAAAGTAGCCTCATCTAGCGGTTTTGTGAAGATATGCACCAATTGATCCTCGGTCCTTACACCTTCTAGTGATATATCATTTTAGCAACATGATCTCTAAGAAAGTGATGACGGATATCTATGTGCTTGGTGCGAGAGTGTTGAACTGGGTTATTAGCAAGTTTTACCGCTGAAAGGTCGAGATGGCGTACTAGAGGGCGGTGAATAGTCCTTTCTAAATTTAATCGTGTCGGCTAACCGAAACAAATGTAGAATTAAAACAATCGGTCTAGCCAAGATTACACCCCTCTATCGAAGTTCACAAGCACCTTATAAAGATACTAATTAGGCATCAAAGGTGCTGGGCTAGCTAGAGCTTACCTATCCAATTCTAAGAGCAAGGTCACACAAACCTATGCCACTAGTATTTTGCACACCGGACAACTCCTACACAATTCTAGTAAGCAAAAACATAAAGCTCCTAAGCTCACTAGCAATGTTTAATAACAAGGCAACCAATGCCAAATTAGAGAGTGCAAATACTTAGCTACACAAACTAAGCAATGTAACTAACAAGGTTACACAAACCAAATTAGCCATGCAAGGGATCTAGTTCTATGCTACACAAGTAAGAAGGTAACTAGTGAGCTACACAAGCTAACTAATTACAAGAGCAACTACACAAGCACAATATATATGAAAGTAATTACAAGCTTGTGTAAGAGGATTGCAAACCAATGGGAATACAAGGATGACATGATGATTTTTATCCCGAGGTTCATGCGCTTGCCAATACGCTAGTCCCCATTGAGACAAGCTTCAAGGTTACCGTCGGTCCTCTTGCTAGTGGTGACCCACAAGCCACACTCTCCCACATGGAGTGCTTACCACAAGCTCTAGCACTTGACCCCACCGGACCACTTGTAGCCCTTCGTGTCTCACTCTACTAGAGTTGCTTTTCGTGGCTCCCGCGGGGTGACCACAATCCCCCTCACAATCACTTCTCCGGAGCACCGCATAATCTTCTTTGCGTGCTTCAATGGAGACCACAACCAAGCCATCTAGGAGGTGGCAACCTCCAAGAGTAACAAGCACCACCGACTTGCAAGATGACCACCTAGTGCCACTCGATGCAACCTCACGATGCAATCGCACTAGAATCACTCACTCACTCAATCAGATGAACACTATTAAGCTCAAGTGAGTTAGAGGGCTTCCAAGCACTATCACATAAGCCACCAAGGCTCTAGTATGCTCAGCTATCAGCCCAAGGCTACCCAATGCTTGGTTTTATACCCCCAAGAAAATAGAGCCGTTGTACCCCTTCACTAGGCACTGCTCGGGGTGACCAGATGCGTAGGTCCAAGTGACCGGACACGCCCGTCCCTACGTCTGGTCGTTGTACTGCCTCCACATGGCACTAGTCATTTGAAATAACCATTGCCGCCAATGGCTACCTCACACGCGTGCCTTTTTCCACTGATTGGACGCACTGCTTAGCTTGATCGGAATCACCACACCTCAGCGTTCGGTCAACAACAGAGAGCTCCTAGAGCCTTCAAAACACGACCGAACACGTCCGTTCACATGTGACTGAATGCGCAACCGCCTGAGTCTAGTCATTTCTAGAGAGCTCCCCAAGCCTCTATTTTGTGACCGGACGTGTTGGGTCAGTCATGATTAGACACAGCACCTGAGTCTGATCCTTCACGGCCTGCAACACGTCACTGCTGCTCCTCATCCCACCACATCAGCGTACGTCAGCGCTGATCGGATGTGGCCACTGCACATCAGGTCACCTCTTTGCCCAGTGTTTGGTCACTCGACTGAGACCGTGCGCTCTCTGCTATCACTAGGCCGAATGCGCTGGTCCTCCTGAGGCCAGCGTCCGGTCACTCATAGTGACCTGTTTCACCTTTGTTTCTTCATCAAGTTGATCTGTTTCAACTCCAACTTCTTTCTCCTTTGCAAATGTGCCAACACCACCAAGTGTATACCAACATGTGTATGTGTGTTAGCTTTTCACAAACATTTTAAGGAGTTAGCCACTCAACTTACCACGCCACTCGATCCTAGTGATGATGCAATGTTAGATCACTCAAGTGGCACTAGATAACTGATATGCAAACAAGTTTGCCCCTCTTAATAGTACGGCCATCTATCCTAAACCCGATCATCAACTCCTCTACACTCCTATGACCGGTGAAATGAAATGCCCTAGGTTATACCTTTGCTTTACGCATTTCATTCCATCTCCTACAATGTTGATGCAACACATGCACCAACACGATCAACAATGATATGATCCACTTCATATCATCACGTGATCATATTGGTTCATCGATCTTGACTTCACTTGCTCTTCACCGTTGCCTCGGTCCATCAGCATTAAGTCATCACTCAACTTGCCCTTCATACTTGCAACTAATCCATCGAGCCAAGTCATGTCTTGATCTTCTCCACCTTGATCACATGACTCAATGTCATGTCTCATGTGCAATGAGATCATTCATCATCACATGTGTGAGCTTTGCAACATCTCCGAGCCATTTCTACCTCCATGGCATATGTTGCTCACACACATGTACCTGTGGACTAATCATCTATGTATCTCACATAAACACAATTAGTCCACCTAGGGTTGTCACTCAATTACCAAAACCAAACAAGAATCTTTCAATCTCCCCCTTTTTGGTAATTGGTGACAACTCTAGAAAGATATGGAAATTAAGCTCTTTTGGATTTATGTTGCTTGCCCAAGCAATTTTACCATGTGTAAATAATTTTGGACAATTACCACAAACTCGAAATGATAGTATTAGCTCCCCTTCATATGTGCTAGAGTGTTTGGGTTGAAGCTCGCACATATACATAGATTGGAATTGTGAGAGAGTAATTACTACCAAATGATGCTAAGGTGTATAGAATAAACCTTTAAAGTATGATACCAATCGAGGTTGCACTTTTAACACCATCCTTAGCACCATGAGTAGCTAGACAACAAAAATACTAGAAATCCCATGAGATCAACATTATAAGCAAGGTTCTAGTACCACATGTAGAAACACAAATCTAGCTACCATCCTATATGTGCTAGTTTTCATTTCATCAATCAAATTCTATAACTAGCATACACTGCACAAGCATGCATATCAAATTTAAAAACTTATGCAATGCAAGCAAGCACATGAATATGCACACATCAAATGCAATTAATCAAAGTTCATGAGCTTGCTCCCCCTACTTGTGTGCTTCTATTGTCTAAGAATTTTGATCCTTTCACATCCTTCAATGTTGCTCCCCCTCTTTGTTTATGTCCATGTCCAACTTCTTCTTTGTCTCAATCTTTCCAAAAGCTTTCATATCTTTGTACAATCTCTCCCCCTTTGTTATCAATTTTTATAAAAGATGTGCTTCTCATTGATGCAAAGGCTTGCTTTTGGGTAGATGGTTGAGGCTTGAATCTTGCATTTTTATGGACATCACTTGATTATTGGAATGACACCACTTGTATAGCTTCTTGAGATACCACACATAGGATCTTTGACCTTACTACCAATTGTAGGACACCTCCCCTTATGTCATAGTATGGGCCATCCATTTGATAAATTTGAGCTCTTATAGGTGAGGGATGCATCTTCATTTGATGATCACTTAAAGTTGAGGATCACTTGTGGAACCATCGTCTTGCATGATTGATACCATATGTAGATGTGATACCACTTGAAAGAATTTTCTAGTGTGGAACCACTTATTGGATTTATCAATAAAAGCCATTATTTGAACCTTTGCTATCTTCATGAGTACCATTTATAGGATATTACTTGTGAGTTGATCTAGACATCACTTGCGAATTCTTGATGAAATACTTGAGTCTAGATACCACTTTAAACAAACAAACTAGATATCCATTTACATTGTTGTCTTATGCTTGTACTCTTATCACTATCATGAGCTTCTATGGTTGACTTAAACTAAATTGATTTGCCTAAGCTTTCAAGTCCGGTTTGAACCCTCTCTAAGCTTCTTCACACTCAATTGGAGGTTATCTTATCAAGGTTGTACTTGACACTTGTTGGCAATCCAAATTAAATCAAGTACTTAGGTTCACTAGCTCATGAACAAATTCATATACTAACCACTAGATCAACTATTCATTCAAGCAATAGTGGTAGGCTATGAATTTAAATATTTCATTTGTTATGCATGATCCTATGAGGCATGTACTATATGCACTAATCGCATACTAGTAAGGGATGAAATAATCATACACATTACAATGATACCTTTGCTATGTTGGAGTAGAGGATAGTCACATAGATTCCAATTCATTACTCCAATAGCAATGTGAAGTCCAATTATAAGCTTGGTGAAGACTAATCTTGTATAATGAAATCCATTCTTCACCCATATGATTTGAGAACCACTAATATGATCAAGTGCACTATCTTGTTGTGGTTAACTTGCTTCATCTTTTGATCTTTGCTTGCATAAGAGAACTATTTAGAATACCACTTGAATTGCCATGACTAGCTCTCTTTTGAGGTGTTGCTTGCTTTGATTGATCAACCCTTTTGATTGCTTCAACTAAGCATCTTAAATGTATCTCGGATCACCACTTCCATGTTAGCCTTCTAAGTACCATACTTAGTTTACCTACACATAGGTGGCAAGCCCCTACACTAGGGAGAAGTGACTTCTCTCTAAAGAACCATTCTTGACACTCACTTGAAATAACTTGATTGATTGATCCAAGTGATGGACTTAACTTGATGAGTAACCTTGATTCTTTCTTTAAGTCCTTTTCTTTCTACTTGTTTAAGTCCTTTTCTTTCTACCAAATGATTTCTAATTGTCACTTGAACTTAAACTTCATCTTCATCTTAAGTTTGATCTTGATCTTTCAATTTGAGTACCGAATGTGTGCAAAGTACACTCCACAATCAAATGCCCTTGTACTCTTTGCTTGTCATGCTTCTAGATCATCTCAAAACCAAACTTAGGTACCTAAACTACTTATAAACGTGTTTCTAACTTGAGGACCTTTCAATCAAAGTGACTCTAAATAAATTCAATAATTGTCACTTTTCTGATAGATTATGTACTCTTTAAAGAAAAATGCATATCTCCCAAAGTACAAATCCAAATACCACAAATTTGATGGAGATATAATTCATTAAGTTATCTAGCAGCTGTAAAAATTTGAGATTCATTTGACTGCTAGATAGTACTAGATTTCAATTCTTCCACCACTGTTACATGCTAAAAACTGCTGCACTATAGCTGACAAGATCCACTCTAAAACTGAAGCATCTCTTATCTAATTCTTATGAAATTTGTACAGAATCTTATACCATAAGTCTAGCACATGTACACTATTTTTTATGCCAATCCAATAAGTTTTGATCACTCAAACATGGCTAAGACCTCAGCTAGCTCAGATTTTACAATATAAGATAGATTTCAACAATTTGAGCTATACTTCATCAAATATGAATCAAACTTTCAACCAACTTGTTTGAATACTTTCACATGACAAATCCATTCAATTCACTTACTAAATGTTATCTTATGAACTTATCCAACACAAATCAATCCAAACTTGATTACTAAGGTATTTATCTATTCAAACATCTCATAGCAAGAAACATTGCATATTTATCCAATTCAATCAACTCAAATGCACCCAAATGAAATGATCAACAAGAGATATACCTCGGTTAGCTCATGATCAATCAATTTGCAAGCTTCAACTCAAATTTTTGCAAGCCATCAAATATATATATCCAATAAATCATTCACAATTTGAATATGACACTTGTATGTTGTAGCACTTTTGGACTTCACTAATTCTTGGCTTGTCATTGGGATAGGATTGCATTAAGCTTCAATACTTGGCTCAATATATGATGATCAATGTGAAATCAATTGAATTAAGCCTCCAATGCTGATGGTACCTACAAACAATCATTCACTTTTTGATGGTACCCAAACTAGTTTAGATCCTCTAAAGTTAGGTGCAACATACTTAGGCAAAGCCCTAGTATGAGTAGCAGGATGTTTTGCAATTGCAACCAATGAGGTACCATTGCCATCCTTTCTAAGTATATTATTATCAACAATTGAAATAGGCTTAGAAGAGTTACCTAGGGGACATGAATGAGCCATGTGTCCTCTTTTCTGACATGAGTAGCACTTTCTTTTTGATTGAACCTTTTCTTCCTTGCTCATGTGGTGCTCCTCATTGCCTTGCCTCTCATGAGTTGCTTGAGACTTCTTCTCAAGCTTGGTAGGACACCTCTAGGCAAAGTGTCCCATGTCTCCACACTTGAAGCACTTGATGTGATCATAGGCTTTCTTCTCATCTTCATTCTTGCTCATCATCTTGGTATTTTTTATTTGCAATGGATGCCTTGCCTTTCCACCCCTTCTTGTTTTCTTCTTCTTCTTCATCAAGTCACCACCATCTTCATGGTTGATCTTGATTTGCTCTTGGGGTGTCTTCTATTGCTCAACTTGTGGCTTTGGTTAAGGCTCCTTTTGTTGCTTCATCAATTGCTTGGTTGGTCACATTGAGGAAAGGTGACCCCAAGTGTAGCACTTGAAGCAGTTGACATGCTTTAGCCTCTCTTCTTCCTTCATCTTCTTGATCTTCTCAATATTTGAGCAACCATTTGCAAGATGTCCCGCTTCATGACATCGGTAGCACATGGAGTGAGACAACTTCAATTGTTGTTGCTTCTTCATCTTCTTTTCCCTTTTTCTTTCGCCCTTTGTCATCTTCTTTTTGAATCTAAGGCCACTCTTATCATCGAAGTTTCTTTGAGTCTTCATCAAATGCTCAAATGTGACTTTTGAGTTGTAGCACCTCTCTAGCTTGTTGCTCAATTTCTTCACTTCATTTTTGAGTTTATTGTTCTCCTTCAAAAGGTTAGTCTCACAAGACAAGCAAGTAGAACAAGCATCTATATGTGAAGAGCATGGCATTTCTAACAAATCATCACAAGAGGTGGATACATGCTTCTTCCCTACATCACAAGGGTTAGCAATAGTATGTGATTGATCATGTGACCCATGTGATGAGCTCTCACTATTTTTAGATTTTTCATTTGAAAGTTCTTTAGTGAGAAAAGCATGGTCTTATACCAAGTTATCATGAGTAACACTAAGTTCCTCATGATCTAATTTTAGCTCCTCATGTGAACAAGTAGTAACATAAAGTAGATGCTTTTGTTGCTCACATGTGTTCTTTAGAAAAGAGTTTTCATTTTTCAATTTCTCGGTTTTAACCATCTCATTTTCTAAAGCTTTGATCATGCAACCATATCTATCTAGAAGCTCCTCATATGAATCAAGATCAATCACATTTGCATTAGATACCTTAGTGTCACCTTGTGATATGAAGCAATGTGATGTAGTTGGAGAGCTTGAAGAAACATCACTCTCATAGCCCGAGCATGATCCATCATTATCACCATCAAGTGTGCATGGAGTAGCATCATCGTTTGCATCACTTGTGGCATCATCATCAATCTTGTCAAGTGATCTTGTGGTATGATCATCATCATCATCACTTGACCATGAGATGGAGCAATCTTCCACAATCACCAAATTGTGGTCAAGCTCAACACACTCATGCACCTCCTCCTTGGGCTCTTCCTTCTTGTACTTGCCATCATCCCATGTAGAGAAATCACCGAAGTTGTGCTTGATTGATTCCCATATTTCACGAGCGGTTCCCACATAGTTTATCCTTTTCATCAAATCAAAGCTCAAAGCATCCATTAGATAACAACAAGCATGTGCATCAAGTTCAAAGAGAACGTTTTGGGCTTCGGTTAGATTTCTATGGTCCAAGACATGAGTGAGACCACTAGTGACAATCCACCAAAACTTAGGTCCCTTTGCATGAAAATGATCAAGCATGTGATTTTTCTAAAGTGCAAAGTTTGTGCCATAAAAAATGTGTCTCGCAATCATCTAGCCCACTAGATGCCATCATCTCGGATCGGTGAAGACCACAAATGAGAGACCTAGCTTTGATACCAATTGAAAGGTCGAGATGGTAGACTAGAGGGGGTGAATAGTCCTTTCTAAATTTAATCATGCCGGCTATAAGGAAAATGGACCCTAGGCCCATTTACTTTGGATTTTGGTGTTTGATGACCAACACAACCAAATTAGATTAATGAATTTGCAAGTAATTATTTTGTAGTTCAATAGGGTGCAACACGTGACTTGAACGAAGGTGACATGATGACCCCACGATCAACACCATAAGCAAGACCCTAGAAGCACAAGAGAAGACCCAAGATATCAAGTATAGTCCAAGCACGAAGATGGGAACCAAGCCAGACGCAAGATCATGAAGAAACGAGCTCGGCAGAGGTGATCGGACATGGCCCTTATAGGGACCAGACGCGTCTGATTAGTTGCTCAACAACAACAGGCATCACTAGCTATGACCGGACGCTGAGCGAAGCAGTGACTGGACGCACCGATGACACTGTTCTTTGTCACAGCAATGTTTTCAGCATGACCGGACGCAGCGGCACTGGACAACCGGACACACAAAGTACAGCATCTGATCAAGTCCAGAGAGGTTCCAAAGCGGTGCCAGTGCAATCGGATGCGTCCGATCGAGTGAGACCAGACTCAGCCAGAGTCTGATCAACATGCGCGCTCTAACAGTCGAGACGATTGGACACGTCCGATCAGGACGACAGCTACGTCCTGTTAGTAGCAGAAAGCTGAGTTTTACCCCTAATGGCTACTTTTTTGGTGGGGGCTTATAAATAGACCCGCAACCGGCCATTTGAGTGTGGAGAACTAAGAAAACATACCAAGGGTGTTGATACACCACTTTAGTGCTCTCCGCTTGCATCGTGCTTAGTGATACATTTGGTGATTAGCGTAGGTGCTTTGTGAAGTGTTTAGGTTAGTTAGACCACCACTTATGCGTTTGCTCTAGTTTTAGGCCTAGTGTTTAGTGAGGTTTGCACACCTTTTACCACTCGGTGCTTGCACGCACCATTGTTGTACATCGGAGGGGCTTGTAGTCTTGTGAGATCACACCAACCGTATTTGTGGTGTGGCCGCCACCGTGTACGGAAGGGAACAAGGCCCACGATGGTTTGGCAGAAAGCTTGATAGTGAAGATGGCGGGGAGCAGTCTGGGAGAGGCTTGCTGGAAGGCACACCAGAGACCCACTTGTGCATGGGGAAGGCCCAGGGATATCCATGGAGTTACCCGACCAAAAGCTTGGCCCTTGTGAGGGGCTCTAACGAGGACTAGGGGGAAGCTTGCACGCTTTTCGATACCTCAGTAAAAATACCAGAGTCGTCGATGGGAGTTTGCATATCTCTATCTTACTCTTTAGCTTTCGTATTTACATTGCAATCTTAGTTTGTGCTTTACTTTCCTAGCTTAGTGATAGGCTAGTTGATAGATTTGGAACTTAGGTTGCATAACTCCTTTTTACAGTAGAGATAGCAATACACTAGCAAAACCGTAGTTGCACAATTAGATAGTTTATCTTTTACATAGGTTTTTGCTAAGAATAGAAAAAGAGGCCATAGTTTAGAGTTTTAAGTTGCCTAATTCACCCCCCTCTAGGCATCAAGGTCCCTTACACCAACTAACTGAAACAAATGCGGAATTAAAACAATCGGTCTAGACAAGACTACATCCCTCTATCGAAGTTCACAAACACCTTATAAAGATACTAATTAGGCAACAAAGGTGTCGGGCAAGGTAGAGCTCACCTATCCAATTCTAGGAGCAAGGTCACACAAACCTATGCCACTAGTATTTTGCACACTAGGGAGCTCCTACACAATTCTAGTAAGCAAAAGCACAAAGCTCCTAAGGCTCACTAGCAATGCTCAATAACAAGACCACCAATGCCAAATTAGAAAGTACAAATACTTAGCTACACAAACTAAGCAATGTGACTAACAAAGTTACACAAACCAAATTAGCCATGCAAGGGAGCTACTTCTATGCTACACAAGCAAGAAGGTAACTAGTGAGCTACACAAGCTAACTAATTATAAGAGCAACTACACAAGCACAAAGTAATTACAAGCTTGTGTAAAGGGATTGCAAACCAATGGGAATACAAGGATGACACGATGATTTTTATCCCGAGGTTCACGTGCTTGCCAACACGCTAGTCCCCATTGAGACAAGCTCTAAGTTTGTCATCGGTCCTTTTGCTACTGGTGACCCGCAAGTCACACTCTCCCACGTGGAGTGCTTACCACAAGCTCTAGCACTTGACTCAGCCGGACCACTTGTAGCCCTTCGCGTCTTGCTCTACTAGAGTTGCTATTCATGGCTCCCGCGGGTTGAGCACAATCCCCCTCACAATCACTTCTCCGAAGCACTGCACAATCTTCTTTGCGTGCTTCAACGGAGACCACCACCAAGCTGTCTAGGAGGTGGCAACCTCCAAGAGTAACAAGCACCACCGGCTTGCAAGATGACCACCTAGTGTCACTCGATGCAACCTTATGATGCAATCACACTAGAATTGCTCACTCATTTGATCGGATGAACACTATCAAGCTCAAGTGAGTTAGAGGGCTTCCAAGCACTACCACATAAGCCACCATGGCTCTAGTGTGCTCAGCTACCAACCCAAGGCTAGCCAATGCTTGGTTTTATACCCCCAAGAAAATAGAGCTGTTGTACCCCTTCACTGGGCACTACTTAAGGAGACCGGACGCGTAGGTCCAAGTGACAAGACACGCCGGTCCTTGCGTCCGATCGCTGTAATGCCTCCATGTGGCACTAGCCATTTGAAATAACCATTGCCACCAACGGCTACCTCGCGCGAGCCTTCATCCACCGATCGGATGCACTACTTAGCTTGACCGAACTCACCACACCTCGATGTTCGGTCAACAACAGAGAGCTCCTAGAGCCTTCAAAACACGACCATATGTGTCCGTTCACATGTGACTGGATGTGCCACCGTCTGAGTCTGGTCGTTTCTAGAGAGCTCCAAGAGCCTCTATTTTGCGATCGGACATGTCAGGTCAGTCATGATCGGACACAGCACCTGAGTCCGATCCTTCATGGCCTGCAACGCGTCACTGCTGCTCCTCATGCCACCACGTCAGCATACGTCAACACTGACCGGACGTGGCCACTATGTGTCAGGTCACCTCTTTACCCAGTGTCTAGTCACTCGACTGAGACCACACGCTCTTTGTTGTTCACCACCAAGTGTCTGGTCACTCACAGTGACCTGTTTCGCCTCCATTTCTTCGTCGAGTTGATCTGTTTCAACTCCAACTTCTTTCTCCTTTGCAAATATGCCAACACCACCAAGTGTACACCAACATGTGTATGCGTGTTAGCTTCTCACAAATATTTTAAGGAGTTAGCCACTCAACTTGCTATGCCACTTGATCCTAGCGATGATGCAAAGTTAGATCACTTGAGTGGCACTATATGATCGATATGCAAACAAGTTTGCCCCTCTTGATAGTACGGCCATCTATCCTAAACCCAGTCATCAACTCCTCTATACTCCTATGACCAGTGAAATGAAATGTCCTAGGTTATACCTTTGCCTTGCACATTCCATTTCATCTCCTCCAATGTTGATGCAACACATGCACCAACACAATCAACAATGATATGATCGACTTCATATCATCATATGATCATATTGGTTCATCGATCTTGACTTCACTTGCTCTTCACTGTTGCCTCGGTCCATCGGTGCCAAGTCATCACTCAACTTGCCCTTCACACTTGCAACTGGTCCATCGAGCCAAGTCATGTCTTGATCTTCTCCACCTTGATCACATGACTCAATGTCATGTCTCATGTGCAATGATCTCCTTCATCATCACATGTGTGAGATTTGCAACATCTTCGAGCCATTTTCACCTCCATGGCATATGTTGCTCACACATATGTACCTATGGACTAATCACCTATGTATCTCACATAAACACAATTAGTCCACCTAGGGTTGTCACTCAATTACCAAAACCAAACATGGACCTTTCAACCGTGCTCTCATTGTCACACAAAAGTGGTACCTTTTCTAGAACTACACCATAGTCTAGAAGAGTATGCTCTATGTAAAGGATTTGTGCACAACAAGCACCCACGGCAATGTACTCTGCCTCGGCAGTGGATAAGGCCACACTAGTGATCTACCAAGCAAATAGCACCCTCCGGATGTGTTTTTTTCTATCAATTTTGTAACTGGCATAATCCAAATTGGAATAGCCAACTAGTTGGAATCTAGCTCCTTAGAGATACCAAAGACCAATGCTTGGTGTGTGCTTAAGGTACCTAAGGATTCTTTGCACGGCAACCATGTGAGCCTCCTTAGGATTAGCTTAAAATCTAGCACACATACACACACTAAACATAATGTTGGGCCTAGATGCGGTCAAGTATAACAAGCTATCAATCATAGAATGGTAGAGAGTTTGATCAACTGATTTACCTCCCTCATCTAGGTCGAGATGTCCATTAGATGGCATTGGTGTCTTGATTGGCTTACATTCATCCATTACAAACCTCTTGAGAAGATCCTTGGTATATTTTTCTTGAGAGATGAAAATCCCTTCTCTCATTTGCTTGACTTGAAAACTAAGAAAGAATATAAGCTCTCTAATCATAGACATCTCAAACTCCTTCAACATCAATTCACCAAACTCTTTGCAATAGTCTTCATTTGATGAGCCAAATATGATATCATCAACATATACTTGACAAATGAAGATCTCTCCATTAAGCTTCTTAGTGAATAGTGTGGTGTCGACCTTTCTAATGGTAAAGCCCTTCTCAATGAGGAAGTCCCGAAGGCGCTCATACCAAGCTCTTGGGGCTTGCTTTAGCCCATATAGCACCTTGGACAACCTATAAATATGATTAGGATATCTAGGGTCTCCGAACCTGGGAGGTTGATCAACATAGACTAGTTCATTTATGAAGCCATTTAAAAATGCACTTTTGACATCCATTTGATATAATTTCATTTTATGATGAGATGCATAGGCAAGAAGGATACAAATGGCTTCAAGTCTTGCAACCAGTGCAAAGGTCTCTCCAAAATCCAACCCTTCAACTTTAGAGAACCCCTTTGCAACTAGCCTTGCCTTGTTCTTCACAATGATGCCTTGATCATCTTGCTTATTGTGAAACACCTACTTTAATTCAATGACTCTTGCATCTTGTGGTCACTCTTCAAGTGTCCAAACTTCTTTGCAGGTGAAGTTGTTCAATTCTTCATGCATGGCATTTATCCAATCCAGATCTTGAAGAGCTTCTTCTACAATCTTAGGCTCAATGTAAGAAACAAACGAGTGATGTTCAATAAATAAAGCAAGTTTTTTTAGAATGAGTCATTACACCCTTTGAAGGACTCCTTGTGATGAGGTCATGTGGATGTGCTTGAAGTATAGGAGAGTTTCTTCTATCAACCACTTGAGGAGGAGGTTGTGGAGCATCAACATCTTGAGCTTGTGCCACCATTGGTCATGAGAGACATGAGTATCTTTATTTTCTACTCTCTCATCTTTATCATCATATTGTGGCACATTTGATGAAGAGGGTGGATCAATTACTTGAACATCATCTTCATCATCTTTGGGCTTGATGTCTCCAACTGGAATGTTCTTCATGGTCTCCCTCAATGGTTCATCACCTACATCATCAAGATTCTCATGTGCTCCTTGGGAGCCGTTAGATTCATCAAATTCCACATCATATGTTTCTTCAACCAAGCCGGTGGCATGATTAAATACTAGATATGCTTTAGACTTTGATGAGTAGCCAACAAGAAAACCAATATCACAACGTCTTTGGAACTTCCCTATGTGTTGTCGCTTTTTGTAAATGTAGCATTTGCAATCAAACACCCAGAAGAATGAGACGTCCGACTTCTTCTTATTGAGCAACTCATAAGGGATCTTGCCAAGAAACTTTTGGAGAAATAGGCAGTTGGATGCATAGCATGCGGTGTTGATGGCTTCCACCCATAGATCTTGAGGTGTATTGTACTCATCAAGCATTATTCTTGCAATGGTGATTAGTGTTAGGTTCTTTCTCTCTACTATACCATTTTGTTGAGGAGTGTAGATTGTGGAGACCTCATGCTTGATTCCAACTTCATCACAATATGCTTCAATATTTGTGTTGTTGAATTCTTTCCCATTGTCATTTCTTATCTTTTGAGCTTCACTTCAAATTTATTTTGTGCTCTCTTGGTAAACTTCTTGAAACATGCGGCCACTTTAGTCTTGTCATGAAGGAAGAACACCCAAGTATATCTAGAGTAGTTATCAACTATCACAAGACAATAGAGGTTGCCTCTCAAACTCTTGTAAGTTGTTGGTCCAAATAAATCCATGTGGAGAAGCTCGAGCACTCTTGTTATTGACATATAAGCTTTGGTTGGATGAGTATTTGCACCTTGCTTGCTGGCTTGACATGCACTACAAAGCTTATCCTTCTCAAATTTCACATCCTTCAAACCTCTCACCAATTCATTTTTCATTAACTTCTTGAGTGAACTCATCCCAACATGTGCAAGTCTTCTATGCCAAAGCCACATAAGTGATGTTTTGGTGAATAAGCATGTCTTCAAGTTTGCATCTTCAGAGGTGAAGTCGACTAGATATAGGTTGTTGTATCTAAAGCCCTTAAATATAACTTGATCATTATCTTTCTTTGACACAACCACTTCTTTCTCGGTGAACAAACACTGAAAGCCAAGATCACACAATTGACCAATGAATAGCAAGTTGAAGCTCAATGAAGCAACATATAGCACATTTGATATTGAGTGATCATTTGATATCGCAACTTTGCTTAACCCTTGTACTTTGCCCTTTGAATTGTCACCAAATGTAATCATTTCTTGACCATCTACTTCTTTATCTAGTGAGGTGAACATACGAGGATCACCGGTCATATGTTGAGTGCAACCACTATCAATAACCCAATGACTTCCACCGGTCTTGTAGTTCACCTACAGACACAAGAGATCAAGCTTGTTGTTTAGGGACCCAAACTTGATGAGGGCCCTTGACTTTCTCAACTAGTGACTTAGCAACCTAAATTTACTTAGGTCTATTCTTGTTGGGTGGACCTAAGAACATAACTTTCATCTTTCCACTAGAATCTTTTCTAAACATGTAGTGAGCATTGAAGGTAAAGGGTCTAGCATGCTTGGACAAGGGTTGTGGTGGTGGAGTTTCACACTCATGAGCAAAGTGGCCTTCTTGTTCACACTCAAAGCATCTCTTTGGCTTAGGCTTTGACTTGTATTGTTGTTGATGTTGAGCTTGAGCTTTCTTCTCTTGATTTGCCAAGAACCCAATACCACTTCTATCCATCTTCATCACGGTGTTCATAAGTAGATCGCTTTGGAGATATTGGCCTCTTGTGAACTTGCTCAAACTAGTCTTGAGATATTCTTTCTCCAACTTGAGTTTCTTGTTTTCTTCTCTAAGTTCATCATGATTCTTCTCCATCCTGAGTCTCTTGTTCTCTTCTCTAAGCATCTCATTCTCAATAGCCATATCATGATCATTGTCAAGATTCTCTATCACAATTGTGTTTGTGGTCGATAGTTTTTCAATATCCTTCTTGAGCTTTTCATTTTCATTCTTCAGCTTGACATAATCATCATAGTTGTCGAACTCAACCACCTTCTTGCCTTTGCTACTAGAACCTTGCTCAATGCTCTCAACAATCAAGTCATCATATGATGTAGCTATATCAATCTTAACAACATTGTTAGTAGCATCATATGGCTCATTTGACAATAACTCATGAGAAAGAATAAGCTTGTCATGGTTAATCTTGAGATTGGTGTACTCTTCTTTTAGCAAGTTGTAACTAGTGGTGAGCTTATTGTGTATCTCCTCAAGTTTATCATGTTTTTCTCTAAGCTCTCTTTTAGAGGTTTTGAGCCCCTTAAGTTTGGATGACATAATTTTATTTTCTTCTATAAGCTCATCACTAGCTTTTTTGGCTATGTCATACTTTGCTAATAGTGTGTCATTCACAAGTTCTAGCTTCTTAGTATTTGCTCTTGTCTTTCTAATGATTTTAGTGTAATGGTTTAGCAATTTGACAAGATCATCATAAGAAGGTGACTCAAATTATTCATCACTGTCACTACCATTCTCATCATCACTCGCATTGTCATCACCACTACTATCATCATCATTTTATACCTTTCATTCACCCTTCGCCATGAGGCATAGATGTGCAACAACTCAAATGCCTTAGATATACTTATCATTCTCTTCTTAGGATGTATATTGCCAACTTGCTTTCCGGCTTGACATGCACTACAAAGCTTATCCTTTTCAAATGTGACATCTTTCAAGCCTCTAACTAGATCATGCTTAATCAACTAGTTCAATAGTTTCATTCTAACATGACCAAGCCTTCTATGCCATAACCAACCCATGCTAGACTTAGTGAGCAAACATGTTGACAATTGAGTTTCACTAGCATTGAAATCAACCAAGTATAGATTCTCATATCTAAGACCTTTGAATCTCAAGTTAGAGCCATCTACACTTATGATCTCTATATTATCAACTCCAAATATGCACTTGAAACCAAGATCACAAAGTTGAACTACCGACAATAGGTTGAAGTTCAAGCTCTCTACTAGTAGCACATTGGAAATACTCAAGTCATTAGATATTGCAATCTTACCAAGCCCTTTGACCTTGCCTTTGCCATTATCACCAAATGGTATGCTATCAATCCTATTGTCATCATTTGAGTTGATTGAATTGAACATTCTTGAATCACCGATCATGTGTTGTGTGCACCCACTATCAAGCCCCGAATGCCTTCCTCTGGCTTTATAATTGACCTACAAAAGAAGATCAATTATTTTTAGGTACCCAAACTTGTTTGGGTCCTTGAAGGTTAGTCACTAAGGTCTTTGGTACCCAAATGGCTTTCTTTTTTGAGCCCACAATAGGTGTACCAATGAACTTAGCCTTCACACCATTCACACCTTTGGTAAGCATGTAACAAGAATCAAAACAAATTGAGAATACATTAACATTGATCTTGTTCTTGTTCTTTATGCAAGATTGCTCTAAATGCCCTACTTGCTTGCATCTATTTCAAAACTGACCATTGCTCTTCACAAAGCTAGGTTTGGGAGTAGCAAAGGCTGTCTTGCCTTTCTTGGGGGTATAGCCCAACCCCTCTTTGTTAAGAGAGAACCTTTGGCTACCCAAGCACTTTAGCAAGCGAGCCTCACCACCATAGGCCTTGCCTAGGGCATGAGTGAGCTCATCCACCTCTCTCTTGAGAGTCTCATTTTTAACCATTAGTAAGGCATCAAAAGTGAAACCATCACTAGTAGTAGAGGTAGGAGTGGTAGCAGTGGTGGATGATGAGCTACAATAAGGGTTAGTGGGAGCAACAACAATAGGTTCATAAAATGAATCTTCAATAATGTCACATGTTATGCCCACATCACATGATATTATAACCATTTCCTTTTCTTGTTCAAGAAGCAAGGAGTGAGCCTTTTCAAGCTTGGTGTGAGCTTTGTCAATCTTCTCATGGGCTTCCACTAGCCTGTCATGAGTAGCATTGAGCTCATCAAATGATTGCTCAAGAGCACTAAGCTTCTTTTGCAATTCTTGCTTTTCTTGTTAATTATTGAGTTGGCTTATTCTAGCATGTTCATTAGTTGTTCATTTGAGAATTCATAATCATCACTATTATTTTCACTTTCACTATCATCATTTTCACTCTCATCATATTTTACCTTAGAGCCCTTGGCCATGAAGCATGATGGAGTGTCAACTAGTGAAGGCCTGTTGTTAATAGCAATGCTTGCTAGAGCCTTCTTCTTGGATGCCTTGTCATCATCACTTGACTCATCATCGGTGGAGGCATCACTATCCCATGTGACAACATAGGATCCACCCTTATTTTTCTTAAAGATCATCTTCTTCTCTTTCTTCTCCTTCTTCTCTTTTTTGTTCTTCTTCTTCTCATTATCCTCATTGTCACTATTGTAGGGACAATCCACTACAATATGATTAGGGTTCTTGCACTTGTAGCACAACCTCACATACTCCTTGTTCTTTAAGTGGTCTCTTCTCTTTCTTGCACCATAGCCTTTCTTCTTCTTCATCTTTCCAAACTTGTGCACAAAGAGAGCTAGTGCTTCATCATTACTATCATCGTGAGAGCATTCTTCATCACTTGATTCTTCCTTCTTAGCCTTGCCCTTGCTCTTGGTCTTGGAGGATGAAGTGTCGGCCTTGAATGCCATGCTCTTCTTCTTCTTGTCTACCTCCTTTACAATTTCTTCACCATCACTATTGTATTGGTCCTCGGTCATCACATCACCAAGCACCTCATTTGGAGTAACATCCTTTAATCCACCCATAAAGATGATAGTTCTCAATGTCTTGAATCTCTTTGGTAAACACATCAAGAACTTGTGAGAGAAGTCCTCATCCTTCACCTTCTCACCCAAACTCTTAAGATCATTGATGATGACTTGTAGTCTATAGAACATCTCTAGAATGGACTCATCATCCTTCATCTTGAAGTTTGATAGCTTGTCTTTGAGCATGTAGAGCTTGGCACTTTTTATCATTGAAGTGCCCTCATATGTTTCTTCTAGTCTCACCCAAACTTCACTTGCCTTCTCAAGATCTTTGATTTGCTCAAACACCTTTGAATCAATGCTATTGTTATTGTGTTGAGTGTCATAGTGTTGCATTGCTTATTGATCTTATCATTGTCGGTGAGATTGGTAGGGTCAATGATCACAAACTCATTCTCTACCACATCCCACATATTGTCATTGATTGAACCAAGGTACATCTTCATCTTTCTCTTCCAATAATAAAAAGACGTGCCATCAAAGAATGGTGGTTTACCCCTAACATGGTTGAGCACAATTTGAGCCATAAATTGTACCAAAGGTTGTTAAGCCTTGAAACAAACAATGACCATGGCTCCGATACCACTTGAAAGATCCTAATATGGCTAGAGGGGGTGAATAGCCTATTTAAAAATCTATAAGATCACTAGAGCAATTTGATTAGTATGACAAATAGCGAAATGTAAACTTGCTCTACCTCTACAAGGGTTGCAAGCCACTTATCCAACAATTCTAGTTACTATAATCACTGGGTACACAAATGGCTAAGTCACTACTCACTAAGAGCTCTCACACTTGCTACACTAAAGAGCTCCACTAGATGATCTTAAGCTACAAAGCAAGCTCTCAATTCTAGCTATACTAAAGAGCTTGCTACACCTAGTTTGTAGGAATGTAAACGTGTGAGTAGGGTGATTATACCGCCGCATAGAGGAGTAAACCAATCACAATATGAATACCAATTCAATCACTGGGAGAATACCAAAGGGCAAGAGACAACCAATTTTTCTGCCAAGGTTCACGTGCTTACCGGTACGCTAGTCCCCATTGTGTCGACCAACAATTGGTGGTTCCATGGCTAAGAGGTGTTGTACGAACCTCGTCCACACAATTGGACACCGCAAGAACCTACCCACAAGTGAGGTAACTCAACAACACGAGCAATTTACTAGAGTTGCCTTTGGCGCTCCGCCGGGGAAGGCACAAGACCCCTCACAAGCAACCAATCGAGGATGGAGACAATCACCAACTCTGCTCAACGATCCTCCAATCACTGGGCCATCTAGGTGTCGGTAAATAACAAGAGTAACAAGCTCACAACCAGCCCAAATCACCCAACTAGTGCCATAAGATGATACAACTCAATGCAATGCACTAGATGCTCTCCAATCTCACTCAAGATGTTAAAATCAAGTGAACAAGTGAGTGAAGTGTGTTGCTTAGCTTTCAAAGGGTGTGCACAAGTGTATGAGGTGCCAAGAGAGTGGCCAAGGCCAGCCACTAGCTCTATTTATAAGCCCACAAGCAAATAGAGTCATTACCCCTTTGAAGTTGTTTCTACGAGGACACCGAACAGGGTAGTGCGGTCACCAGATAGGGTGACGGTGCCCTCAATGGTCGAATTCCAATGGTTGACCAATGGCTAGTGACCACCTAGCCGAGCTCCCAAAACACCCCTCTCTGGATAATTAGGGCAGTGCACCGCCACCCCATGGCGATAATCAGGGTAGTGCCCCCTTGGCCCCAACTCTAGTTTTGCCAGCCTCGGGTGAAAAGAGGCGGTGACACCAGACAAGGGCGACGGTGCCCATGGTGGTGCACCGCCTGAGCAAAGGCGGTGTACGCCGACACGTTCGGTGACCACCCCAACTTAGCAACTCTCGGCCTTGGTCAGATGGGCACCACCATAGGCAGGGCGGTGCACCGAACAGGGGGTGATGGTGCCACCTAGGCACCTCCACTAGCTCTCCAAGTTACAAACTTTTGCACAATTCGATCCACGTCAACTTGAGGTACTCCCCACAAGCGATGCTAACTCTCAAAATATTTTCTCAAAAATATGTTAGAGCCACGTTAGCAATTCTCAAAATATTTTTGATAAATATTTTCACTTGCTCTCTGAAGTTTACTAGGCCTAAATGCAATGCATGAAGTCCAACACCTAGTGGCACTAGATGACCAAATTGTCTAGTTAAGAACCCCTCTTAATAGTACGGCCATCTACCCTAAATGTGATCACTCTCAAAAGTGTCTTGATCACTAAAACAAAACCTCTATTTATACCTTTGCCATGATCTCCATAGGGTTTTATTTTTCTCTTTCTTTTTTTCCAAGTTGAGCACTTGATCATCATCACATGTGGCCATCTTATCATTTCATGTGATCAACATCACCATTTGAGTAACACCTTGCTTCACAACTTGGATTGCACCAACCTAGCTCATATCACAACTCATTACAAAGGTTAGTGAATAGGTTTCATCAATTATCCAAAATGAAACTAGGGCTTTCACCCTCTCCGATCAGTCCCCCTCATCATTCGCGTGCCTAGGTCACATCTGGATCACGTATGCCTTTATGAGATCCGACCTCACATTCGATCAGGGGCATTCAGGGTGATCGTGAAGAAATCATATTGCTTGCTATATCTTGTATATGCTGGTGCTGCATGCGCACATATTCCACTCCATGTATATGCTCGCTATTTGCTTGATAGATTGTCTCTGTGTGACCTTTAAGCATGGAACACTTCGATCACCAACCTTAGTTTGAAGATCAGATCTTTAACCCCATATAAACAAGGTGATGCGAAGACGCAGGATGCTAAAAGGTCCTAATGGCTAGAGGGGGGTGAATAGCCTATTAAAAATTTCTACAACAACACTTAGCAAACCGGTTAGACAATTATGAGGCGAAGCAAGTGTTGCACTAGCCTACTAAAATTGCAAGCCACCTACCACAATTCTAGTTTATATAGTTTCTATCCACACAATAGTTGTGTCACTACACTAAGTTAGTGTGCTCTCAAAGGCTAACTAAAGAGCCACACTAACCAAACTAACAAGCTCTCACAACTAGCTACACTAAAAAGCTTGACAACTAGTTTGTGGTAATGTAAAGAGAGTGAGCAAGATGGTTATACCACTGAGTCGAAGAGTGAACCAATCAATCACAAGAAAGAATACCAATGAAGACCAATCACCTCAGAATCAAATGACACAATGATTTTTACCGAGGTTCACTTACTTGCCGGTAAGCTAGTCCTCGTTGTGGCGATTCACTCACTTGGAGGTTCATGAGCTGATTGGCATCACCCACCAAACCCTCAATAGGGTGCCGCACAACCAACATAAGATGAGGATCACATAAGCCACGAGCAATTTACTAGAGTACCTTTAGGCTCTCCGCCAGGGAAAGGTCAAGAACCCCTCACAATCATCACGATCGGAGCTAGAGACAATCACCAACCTCCGCTTGATGATCCTCGCTGCTCCAAGTCATCTAGGTGGCGGCAACCACCAAGAGTAACAAGTGAATCCCGTAGCGAAACATGAACACCAAGTGCCTCTAGATGCAAACACTTAAGCAATGCACTTAGATTCACTCTCAATCTCACAAAGATGATGAATCTATGATAGAGATGAGTGGGAGGGCTTTGGCTAAGCTCACAAGGTTGCTATGTCAATGCAAATGGCTAAGGGAGTGAGCTAGAGCCAGCCAAACGGTATTTATAGACACCCCCAAACAATAGAGTCATTGGCTCAATTATTGAGCTGACTGCGCGTCGACCAAATGCGTAGGTCATGTGCATCAGACGTGTCTGGTATGGTGATCAGACGCATCTGGTTGCTACCTGACCACCACGTGTCCAATTTCAAAACAAAGTAGCCGTTGTTGCCATATTTAAGCTGAGTCACAGCGTCCGGTCAAGTCTAAAGAGCTCTCAGGGCCGACCGGACGTGTCTGGTCACTTTGGACCACACGTAGGAGACTCAACGTCTAGTCGGGTCTAGAGAGCTCTTAGAGCCACTCTAGGTAGACCGGATGCGTCTAGTCACTCCAGACCAGACACAGGAGACTCAACGTCCGGTCGAGTCCAGAGAGCTCCTAGAGTCGCTATGGGCCGACCGGACGTGTCCAGTCACACTGGACCGAATGCTCCTAGAGTCTGATCAATTATAGCGCTGAAACCTGAGACTCACTGATTCACACTGGATGCTTTCTGAGCCAGAGTTCGGTTGTTAATACTAGACGCGTTCGGTCACCATACCGGACGTGTTCGGTCACTCTGTGACCAGCGCGACTAACTCCTTTTCAACTCTATCTTCTTCACCCTTGCTCAAATGTGCCAACCACCAAGTGTATCACCTTGTGCACATGCGTTAGCACCTTGTGCACATGTGTTAGCATATTTTCACAAATATTTTCAAGGGTGTTAGCACTCCACTAGATCATAAATGCATATGCAATGAATTAGAGCATCTAGTGGCACTTTGATAACCGTATTTCGATATGAGTTTCACCGCTCTTAATAGTATGGCTATGAAACCTAAATGTGATCACACTCGCTAAATGTCTTGATCACCAAAATGAAATGACTCCTACCACTTATACCTTTGCCTTTTGTCTTTCATTTTTCTCTTTCTTCTTTTCCAAGTCCAAGCACTTGATCATCACCGTGGCAACACCATCATCATGTCATGATCTTCATTTGCTTCACCACTTGGAGTAGTGCTACCTATCTCATAATCACTTTGATAAACTAGGTTAGCACTTAGGGTTTTATCAATTCACCAAAACCAAACTAGAGCTTTCAATCTCCCCCTTTTTAGTAATTGATGACAACCCTTACACAAAGATATGAATTGAAATTTAATTGAATCCATATTACTTGTCCAAGCATATTTACCATGTGTAAAAGGATATGGATAAGTTTCATGAACCCTGTATGGTAGCAATTGCTCCCCCTATATATGCGCTAAGAGTTTGGATTGCAGCTTGCACATATGCTTAGATAGGAAATATAGGAGACAATGTCTACCAAATGATGCTAAGGTATAAAAGATGGACCATTGAAGCGTGATACCAATCGGAGTGCACCAATATACCATCCTTAGCACCATTAGTAACTAGACATACACAAAAACTAGAATACCCCATAAGATCAACATTAAAAGTAAGGGTCTAGTTTTCATAATGTGAGCATGAGTCTAGTTACTTAACCTATGCATGCTAGTTTTTTATTTCATCATTTAAACCTACAACTTGCATACACCACACAAGCATGGATATTGAAATTTAAAAACTTATGTCATGCAAGCAAACATATGAAATGCATATTCAAATGCACCATACAAGTTCATGAGCTTGCTCTCCCTATTTGAGTGCTTAAAATTTTAATTGATTCCTTTCCTTTGCCAATATCTCTCCCCCTATGTCAAATTCTCACCCTTGTTGTCTTTTCACTATCTTAGTACATTATTTCTCCCCTTAACACTTATATATTTGTTTTCTCTCTCTTTGTCATCAATGACCACAAAGGTTTAAAATGTAGATAGGTTGAGATTATCAATGTCAATCAATGGGGTGAGGATCATTCTCCCAAATTTGGTTCAATCAAGAATACTTGCCAAAGACATTTAATTTAGTTTGATCCAAGGACAAGCTTCTTCACACCTCCAAATAAGGGTTATCTTATACCATGTTGAGTTAAACACTTAGAGCTCATTTTCTAGATCAAACACTAGGTTTACAAGCCCATAAACATGTCATATGCTACCACTAGACCAAATCAAGCATAGAAGCAATAGTGTACCATACAATCATCAAATTCATTTGATTTTTATGAATGAGCCTATTAAATGTGAAAGATGTCTAGATGCACTAAACATGTCCTTAGCAAGGATGTGAGCCATGCCAATCAACTTTTACCTTGGATTGCTCGAAGGAGAGGCATGTCATATAAGTGGGGGTGCATCAACACATATTTGAGAAATCCAATATGTTCAACTCATTTCTTAGCTTACAAAACCTTTTCTCATCCAATGGCTTGGTGAATATATCGGCAAGTTGATCTTCAGTGTCTACACTCTCAAAGCAAATGTCCCCCTTTTTGTTGGTGATCCCTTATGAAATGGTGGCGGACATCAATATGCTTTGTTCTTGCATGTTGAACCAGATTGTTGGTCAACTTGATTGCACTCTCATTGTCATATAGCAATGGCACTTTCTTGAACTTGATTCCAAAGTCACTCAAAGTGGCCTTTATCCAAAGTATTTGTGCACAACTACCGGCGGATATGTATTTGGCTTTGGTGGTTAATAATGCAACACTATTTTGCTTCTTTGATGACCATGAAATAAGTGATCTTTCCAATAATTGACATGTTCCTAAGGTGCTCTTTCTTTCAACCTTGCATCCCGCATAATCTGAGTCGGAGTAACCAACTAGCTCAAACTTTGCTCCTTTGGGATACCACAAACCAACATTTTGTATATGCTTTAAGTACCTTAATATTCTCTTTGTAGCTTTCAAAAGACTTTCTCTTAGTGAGGATTGAAATCTTACACACATGCATACACTAAACATGACATCTAGCCTTGATGCGGTCATATAGAGTAGGCTTCCAATCATAGACTAATATAATTTTTGATCCACCATGTTGCTACTTGCATCACTATCCAAGTTACCATTTATTCCCATTGGTGTGCTAATGGCTTTACTATCACCCATGCCAAACTTCTTGATCATGTCCTTGATATACTTGCCTTGACTCACAAAAGTACCATTCTTCAGTTGCTTGATTTGAAGACTAAGGAAATAACTTAACTCTCTAATCATGGACATTTCAAACTCATTAGCCTTCATCTTTCTAAATTCTTCACAAAAATCTTGATTGGTTGATCCAAATATGATGTCATCAATATAGATTTGCAGCACAAATAAATCTTTTCCAATCTTCTTGATGAAAAGAGTGGTGTCAACCTTGCCCATCATGAACCCTTTAGAGAGTAGGAAGTCCCTCAATCTCTCATACCATGCTCTAGGTGCTTGCTTTAAGTCATATAGTGCCTTCTTCAACTTGTACATATGGTCGGGCTTCTTGTCATCTTTAAAACCGGGAGGTTGCTCAACATATACTTCTTTATTGATGTAACCATTAAGAATTCACTCTTAACATCCATTAGATAGAGTTTGATGTTGTGGGCACAAGCATAGGCTAGCAAGATACTAATTGCTTTCAATCTAGCAATCAGGGCATATGTTTCTCCAAAGTCAAGATCTTCAACTTATGTATAGCCTTGTGCTACCATTCTTGCTTTGTTCCTTACTACAATCTCATTTTGATCTTGCTTGTTTCTAAAGACCCATTTGGTCTAATCACATTGTGTTCCTTTGGTCTCTCTACTAATTCCCATACTTGATTTCTTATGAAGTTATTCAATTCTTCAAGCATAACATTCACCCAATCAACATCCTTCAATGCTTCATCTATCTTCTTTCGTTCAATGGATGACACAAATTAGTGCTCACAAAATGAAGCCAATCTTGATCTAGTTTGTACACCTCTTGAAATATCACCAATGATAGTGTCTAATGGATGATCCCTTGCAATATTGGTTGGTTGGAGGATTGGAACTTGATTGCTTGTACTTGCTTGATCATTGGGTTGAGATGATGCATTAGACACTTGATTTTGTTTATTATCATGAGAGCCACTTGTACTAGTTTGATTTGTATCATCTTGCATATTTGAGTTAGAGAGCACTTGCACTTGATCATCTTCATCATCATTCACTTCCCTAGGCGTCAATTCACCAACATCCATATTCTTCATGGCATTTGAAAGTTGAATGCCTCTAACATCTTCTAAGTTCTTATTCTCTTCTTGCGAACCCTTGGTTTCATCAAATTCAACACCATGAATTTCCTCAAGAGTACCACTATCCAAATTCCAAACTCTATAAGCTTTGCTAGTAGTTGAGTATCTGAGTAGGAATCCTTCATCATATTTCTTGTCAAACTTACCTAATCTAGTACCTTTCTTTAAGATATAGCATTTGCAACTAAAGACCCCAAAATATGAAATATTGAGCTTTCTACCATTCAAGAGCTCATATGGTGTATTCTCTTTCAATGGGTGACAATAGAGATGGTTGCTACGATAGCAAGCCATGTTGATAGCTTTGGCCCAAAAGGATTGACTCACATTGTACTCACTAAGCATAGACATTGTCATATCAATGAGTGTTCTATTCTTCCTCTCAACAAGGTCATTTGATTGTGGAGTGTACTTGGCTAAGAATTTATGTCTAATTCCAAATTCATCACACAACTCATCAATTCTAGTGTTCTTGAACTCACTATTATTGTCACTTCTAACTCTCTTGATGGTCGTTTCAAACTCAATGTGAATGCCTTTGACAAATGATTTGAAGGTTGCAAATACATCACTTTTGTCCACTAGAAAGAATACCCAAGTGTATCTAGTATAATCATCCACTCTTATAAAGCCATATTTGTTTACATCGATGCTAGTGTATTGTGTTAGCCCAAACAAATTCATGTGCAATAACTCAAATGCTTTACTAGTACTCATTATGCTTTTTCTTAGGATGAGTGTTTTCAACTTGTTTACCGGCTTGACAAGATCTACAAAGCTTATCCCTCTAAAATACAACATCTTTCAAGCCTCTAACCAAGTCATGCTTAATCAATCTATTCAATTGTTTTATTCCAACATGACCAAGCCTTCTATGCCATAACCAACCCATACTAGACTTAGTGAACAAACATGTAGATAATTTAGCTTCACTAGCATTGAACTCAACCAAGTATAGATTCTCATATCTAAAGCCTTTGAAGATCAAGTTAGAGCCATCTACACTTATGATCTCTACATCATCTACCCCAAATATGCATTTGAATCCAAGATCACACAATTGAGCCATGGATAGCAAATTAAAGTTCAAGCTCTCTACTAGCAATACATTGGATATGCTCATGTCATTGGATATTGCAATCTTACCAAGCCCTTTGACTTTGCCTTTGCCATTGTCACCAAATGTGATACTATCATAACCATCATTGACATTGGTGTTGATTGAGTTGAATATTCTTGCATCATCGGTCATGTGTTGAGTGCACCCACTATCAAGAACCCAGTGCCTTCCTTTGGCTTTGTATTTGACCAACAAAAGAAGATCAATTCTTTTTAGATACTCAAACTTGCTTGGGTCCTTGAAGGTTAGTCACTAAACTCTTTGATACCCAAATGACTTTCTTCTTTGAGCTCATTCATGGTGCATGAATGAACTTAGCCTTAACACTATTTGTACCTTTAGCAAGCACATAGAAAGAATTAATCTTAATTGAGGATACATTAGTATTTTTGCTCCTGTTCTTGCATTCATGCTCTTTATGACCAACCTACTTATAACTAGTGCAAAATCGATCATTGTTCTTCACAAAACTAGTCTTGTGAGGAGCAAAGGTCACCTTACCTTTCTTGGGGATATAGCCCAATCCCTCTTTGTAGAGAGAAGCTCTTTGGCTACCCAAGCACATAAGCAAGCGATCCTCACCACCATAGGCCTTAGCCAAGGTGTGAGTGAGCTTATTGACCTCCTTCTTGAGGGTCTCATTCTCAACCATTAGTGAGGCATCACAAGTGAAAACATCACTACTAGATGAGGTGGAAGTAGAAGTGCTACAAGAAGGGTTAGTGGGAGCAACAATAATAGGCATAGATAATGATTCATCAACTATATCACAAGTTAAGCCTACATCACAAGTCTCAACATGCTTCTTCTCATTTTGTTCATTAAGCAAAGAAGAATGAGCTTTTTCAAGCTTCTTGTGAGCCTTGCCAAGCTTCTCATGGACCTCCTCTAGCCTCTCATTAGTTGCTTTGAGCTCATTAAGGGCTTGCTTAAGGGCTTTTACTTCCTTATTCAAGCTCTTGCATTCCCTTCTCTTAATGTCAAAGTGTTCTTTAGCATCTTCTAGTATGTCAAATAAATCATCTTTAGTGGGTTCATCATCATCACTATCACTATCATTTTCATTACCATGTTCCTCATCACTTCCATCATCATAAGTTTGTACTTTAGTGGCCTTAGCCATGAAGCATGATGGAGTGTCAAAGAGCAAAGGGTTCTCATTGATAGCAATGCTTGCAAGTGCCTTCTTCTTGGTGGTCTTATCATTGTCACTATCATCATCATCACTTGAGGAAGCATCACTATCCCAAGTGACCACATACGAACCACCCTTCTTCTTCTTATTGAAGGTCATTTTGTCCTTCTCTTTCTTTTCCTTCTTGTTTTTCTTATTGTCATCACTATTGTCGCTATTGTATGGGCATTGAGCAACACGATGATCCTTGCTACCACACTTGAAGCACCTCATTATTTCATCCTTGTTCTTTGATGATGACTTCTTCCTTCTTGCACATAGCCCTTTTTCACCATGAATTTACCAAATCTCTTCACAAAGAGAGCCATCTTCTCATCATCATCATCATCCTATGAACCATCATCTTCACTTAATGTATCTTGCTTTACCTTGCCCTTGGATGATGTGGCCTTGAATGCCACACTCTTCTTCTTCTTCTCATCTTTCTTCTCCTTCTTTTCTTTCTTCTCATCATCATCTCTATATGTGTCATCAGTCATTTTATCTCCCAACACTTGGTTTGGTGTCATGGTATCCAAACCACTCCTCACTAGAATAGTGACCAATATGCCAAATCTAGAAGGTAAACATCTCAAGAACTTGTGGGAGAAGTCCTTGTCCTTCACCTCTTCTCCAAGTGCTTTGAGATCATTGACAAGCATTTGAAGCCTACAGAACATCTCTGGCACACTCTCATCCTCCTTCATCTTGAAGCTTGCAAACTTTTCTTTGAGAATGTATGCCTTTGCACTCTTCATGGCTTGAGTGCCCTCAAATGATTCCTCCAACTTCTTCCATGCCTCATGACCTCTCTCAATGTTCTTGATTTGCTCAAATGTTCTCTTATTCAAAGCATCATGGATGACACTAAAAGCAATGTCATTATTTTGGAGTAGCATTTCTTCGGCGGTGGTGGGAGCCTCTTCATCATCAATCTCAATCTTAGTCTCTACCACCTTCTAAACTTTCCTATTGACTGACTTGATATAAGTTGTCATCTTAGCCTTTCAATAGGGATAGTTTGAGCTATCAAATTGGGGTGGTTTCTTGGCGTTGTTGATTTGATCCATTTTTACACCGAAGGTTGTTAAGCCTCAAATCATGGTGACCTCGGTTCTGATACCACTTGAAAGGTCCTAATGGTTAGAGGGGTGGTGAATAGCCTATTAAAATTTTCTACAACAACACTTAGCAAATCGGTTAGACAATTATAAGGCGAAGTAAGTGTTGCGCTAGCCTACTAAAATTGCAAGCCACCTACCACAATTCTAATTTATATGATTTCTATCCACACAATAGCTATGTCACTACACTAAGTTAGTGTGCTCTCAAAGGCTATCTAAAGAGCCACATTAACCAAACTAACAAGCTCTTACAACTAGCTACACTAAAGAGCTTGACAACTAGTTTGTGGTAATGTAAAGAGAGTGAGAAAGATGGTTATACCGCCGAGTCGAGGAGTGAACCAATCAATCACAAGAAAGAATACCAATGAAGACCAATCACCTCAGAATCAAATGATAACATAATGATTTTTTTACCGAGGTTCGCTTGCTTGCCGGCAAGCTAGTCCTTGTTGTGGTGATTCACTCGCTTAGAGGTTCACGAGTTGATTGGCATCACCTGCTAAACCCTCAATAGGGTGCCACACAACCAATGCAAGCTGAGGATCACACAAGCCACGAGCAATTTACTAGAGTATCTTTTGGCTCTCCACCGAAGAAAGGTCAAGAACCCCTCACAATCACCATGATCGGAGCCGGAGACAATCACCAACCTCCGCTTGACGATCCTCGCTGCTCCAAGCCGTCTAGGTGGAGACAACCACCAAGAGTAACAAGCGAATCTCACAGCGAAACATGAACACCAAGTGCCTCTAGATGCAAACACTCAAGCAATGCACTTGGATTCACTCCCAATCTCACAAAGATGATGAATCTATGATGGAGATGAGTAGGAGGGCTTTGGCTAAGCTCATAAGGTTGCTATGTCAATGCAAATGGCTAAGGGAGTGAGCTAGAGCTGGCCAAACAGTATTTATAGACACCCCCAAACAATAAAGCCATTGGCTCAATTATTGGGCTGACTGCGTGTCGACCGGACATGCAGGTTATGTGCATCGGATGCGTCCGGTGTGGCGATCGGACGCGTCCAATCGCTACCTGGCTGCCATGTGTCCAATTTCAAAACGAAGTAGCCGTTGCTGCCATATTCAATCTGTGACCGGATGTGCTGTTAGAAAATGGCCGGACGCTGAGTTGCAGCGTCCGGTCAAGTCCAGAGAGCTCCTAGGGCCGACCGGACATGTCTGGTCACTCCGGACTGGACGCAGGAGACTCAGCGTCCGGTCGAGTCTAGAGAGCTCCTAGAGCCGCTCTGGGCCGACCGGACGCGTCTGGTCACTCCGGACCGGACGCATGAGACTCAGCGTCCGGTCGAGTCTAGAGAGCTCCCAGAGCCACTCTGGGCTGACCGGATGTGTCCGATCACACTAGACCAGACACTCCCAGAGTCTGATCAATTATAGCGCTGAAACCCGAGACTCGTTTATTCACACCGGACGCGTCCGGTGTTGCGACTGGACGCGTCCGGTCGCTTTCTGAGCTAGAGTTCGGTCGTTAATACTAGACACGTCCTGTCGCCATACCGGACGCATCCGGTCACTCTGTGACTAGTGCGACTAACTCATTTTCAACTCTATCTTCTTCACCCTTACCCAAATGTGTCAACCAACAAGTGTATCACCTTATGCACATGTGTTAGTATATTTTCACAAATATTTTCAAGGGTGTTAGCACTCCACTAGATCATAAATGCATATGCAATGAATTAGAGCATCTAGTGGCACTTTGATAACCGTATTTTGATATGAGTTTCACCGCTTTTAATAGTACGGCTATCAAACCTAAATATGATCACACTCGCTAAGTGTCTTGATCACCGAAATGAAATGACTCCTACCACTTATACCTTTGCCTTGAGCCTTTCATTTTTCTCTTTCTTCTTTTCTAAGTCCAAGCACTTGATCATCACCATGGTAACACCATCACCATGTCATGATCTTCATTTGCTTCACCACTTAGAGTAGTGCTACCTATCTCATAATCACTTTGATAAACTAGGTTAGCACTTAGGATTTCATTAATTCACCAAAACCAAACTAGAGCTTTCAGACGCTCAAAAAGATAAGCTGATATATCTGTAGCTTGTGATATACGTAGTTGTTTTAATATATATGTGTGTGTGACTCCATATATGAATATTGAAGTTAATTAATTAATTTTTTGTTGATAATATTTATTGAAATACTAAATACGACATATGACCACACATGATAAAACTATTTTGATTTGTCGATGTGGTCATGTTCTAGTATGTTAATACTTAGTGTTGAAGTTTAATTTGCTTTTAAATTCTAGTGGCATTATAGATTAAGATGTTCATGTGGCGTCGCCTCGCCTCATGCCTTAAACGCCTAGGCATCTGGAAGAGGTAGCTTGCCACTACTCGCCTCACCGCCTTAATAACTATGGAGCAAACAAAAAAGTCTTACTATTATGACTTACTGATGAGTACACTATGCACCAAAAGTTGAGGCTGAATCCGATAGCCACTAATCCCATTTCTGGGTTATGAGGGTGAAAATTGATGAATGGATGCCTCCAATCATGTACATAAGATTAGTAAGCGAGAGAGGTGTCAGGTAGCGCTCGATGGTGTAAACCTACTTGGGAATGCATCCCCATGTGCATGCAACGTTATGCTCTTATGTGGGAATTGATAGAGGGAAAAAAGATGGATAATTTAATTCAGATGCAAATTCAAAGAGCCATTTTATATTGTTTTTCACAATGGTAGATACGGATTTATAGTTTTTGTGTCACTTTTCACAACGGAAGATTTGGTTCTCAATAATGGTCAAGTATTAAAAAATGGAAATGCTTTGATATTTTGCTTATCTTGTGTGGAAAAATAATGTATACAATTTCTGTATTTTGCAGCGAGCTTATGAGGATTAATATAGAGGAAACCTTTAGTCAGTATAAGCAGTGATGGTATACTTAATTTTGATGTGTTAAGAAAAGAATTTTGTTTACAGGAAACCTTTAGGCGGATATCTTTTTATTACACTCCGTACTAGGGGGTGTTTGGTTCACTCCTCACCTCCTAAATCTAATATCATTTAGTCACTTTTATTCAAACACTATGACTAAATAGAATTAAAAAATGCATTAGGCAACTAGTTACTCAAGTGTTGCTAAATGAGACTAAAGCTCACATTTTAGTCGGACTATCTCACCTTTTAGTCACTTTGAATCTAAACACCCTAACTAAAATGGACTAAAAGTTTTCCTTCAGTCTCTTCTAATCCACCAAACCAATCAGAGGTGATTAAACTTTAGGAATTTTTTAGTTGACTTAACTTTAGGAGGTGTGAACAAACACGGTCTTTGGGAGAAGGGGATGTATACATATATGACACATCTTGCATGCATGTGATTGGTTGGAAGTTTGAAGAGAGCGGCACATGGTGGATGCCAGGGCAGGATGGGGACGTGCGCATCAATAACGACGTTCGTCTCCAAGATCTAGACAAAAATAAATAAATAAGTAAATAAATAATATTCCTGCGTACATCGTCAGTATTTTGTGTGTGGTACAGTGCGACATATATGTACACATTTGGTGAAATTACTACGCATCCAAAATGATTATATATTTAGCCCGCTTAGTTCCTATCCTAAAACTTTACACCATGTCACATTAAATATTTGGATACATGCATGAAGTATTAAATATAGACTAAACCTCATTTAGTCACTTTTACCCAAACACTATGATTAAATAGGACTAAAAAGTGCATTAGCCAACTAGTCACCCAAGTGTTGCTAAATGGGACTAAAACCTATCTTTTAGTCAGGTTGTTCCACCTTTTAGTTACTTTACATCAAACATCCTAACTAAAAGGGATTAAAAAACCTAATTTAATCTCTTTTAGTCCACTAAATTAAATAGGGGTGACTAAACTTTAGAAGTTTTTTAGTTGAATTAACTTTAGGAGTTGTGAACAAGCACGGTCTCTGGGAGAAGGGGATATATACATATATGACACATCTTGCATGCATGTGATTGGTTGGAAGTTTGAAGAGAGCGGCTCATGGTGGATGCCAGGGCAGGATGGGGACGTGCGCACCAATAACGACGTTCGTCTCCAAGATCTAGACAAAAATAAATAAATAAGTAAATAAATAATATTCCTGCGTACATCGTCAGTATTTTTTGTGTGGTACAGTGCGACATATATGTACCCATTTGGTGAAACTACTACGCATCCAAAATGATTATATATTTAGCCCTGTTTAGTTTTTAACCTAAAACTTTACATCTTATCATATTAAATATTTAGACACATCATAGAGTATTAGACTAAAAAATAACTAATTACACAATTTACGACTAATTTACGAGACGAATCTCCTAAACCTAATTAACTCATAATTTGACAATAAAGTAACATATATGCTAATGACAGATTAGTTAGACTTAATAAATTCATCAAATGGTTTACTGACGGATTTTGTAATTTGTTTTTTTTATTATTCGAACACTTCATACGACACCCTCATGTAACATTCGATGTGAGGCCTTACTATTTTCATTAAAAAAAAAGAGTGCGACGAGGATTGAATGAAAAAACAAAGCGCGCGCATTACCGAAACCAAAAGTGAAGGTGGGCTCGATTAATGAATGAATCGACCCCGGGCGCGTCGCACGGAAGGGCCGGTGCGGTTCCGTTCCATCCGTATGCTACGGAATTACGGACGTCGTCCCCGAGTCCCGACAGGACAAAAACAAAGGAGGACCACCGTCATGTGCCGACCGGCCCTGGACCTGGACCCCTGCTAGCTCATGTACGCAGCGCACGGCACGTACTGCACCAATAGTTTTAAATCTCCCGCTATAGCTGTCACTATAGCCTTTTGAGACAGGGTGCCGCTATTTAAGTTCATGTATAATTTAGCCGCTATATCCCGCTACCGATATAGCTTCGCTATTAGCTATTTTAGAGATATACCGCTAAACACCTTAGCCCGCTATTTAAAACATTGACTGCACCACACGTCCCTGTCCCAGCCCTGCCTCTCGCTCGCTCGCTCAGCTCAGCTGGCCTGGCCAGTGGCCAGCAGCATATATGATTGATCAACACCATGTTCGGTTGGCTGGTTCGTATTGTTGCTGGTTCGTGAAAAAGTACTGCTGGCTGGTTTGTGTGAGAGAAAAATATTATTCCGACTGAAAATTTACGATCATTTATGACAAGCCACGGCGAAACGAACTAGCTGCAAATGTCTCCGGAACGGACATTATTGCATATATTATTGCATGCCCCCGCATGCTGAAATCACTAATCAGTGGGCCACGCACATCATATTCATATCAGATAATAATGATATATATAGCTACTGGGCATGCCGAAATCACTAACCAGTGGGCCACGCACATCATATTCATATCAGATAATAATGATATATATAGCTACTGGGCATGCTGAAATCACTAATCAGTGGGCCACGCACATCATATTCATATCAGATAATAATGATATATATAGCTACTAGTATATTCCTTGATCGATCAGATCATACTACCCAACCTTCTGCTTTGCATGCAGGGCACATGTATGCTTGCTCCGTTTCAGCTGTTTGGAGCAATCATGCACATTTGCGACCGGTGGAGCGAGTAATCAGCTGGGCAGCACTTGACTTGATGATCAGTTCAGTTGGGGACGGGGTCTATCAGGAGTCACATTTGTGGCACGGTCCAACTAACCTAGATTTTGATTCCTGCACAGTGCACACCACTTCTTCAATTCCATACCAGCCATTATTCTGAATCGCTTCCGTGCAATAAACGAATTGTGACCGAAACGAGCTCTGCGAAGTGAATCACCACAGCACAATAATATATGATCCTATTATCCATCTTCGACCTGCTTTTTGGTGATTATATATGAGTAATTTTTCACATAAACTAAGAATAATCCACCATAATAATCCAGGAACACCTACCACTATTTATATAGTTCATAATCTAGATTATATTATAATAACTATATGTATAATCTATGTCATAATAATCGAACTGTGATCCAACTCCAACCAGACCCTAAGTCATCGATCGATCGCCCTTCCAACACTGAAGCTGATCGTGTGCACCTCCTCCTGCTCTCCCCCTCCCATTCCATCAGGATCGAAGGAACAGTGAATGCTAAGGCGCCCTGGCCTCAGCAAACTTTTTTTTATATATTTTTAACACTTTTTGTAAACTAATTTTAAATTTAACACTGTTTTATTTATTTTTTTCTCCAAAACTAACACTTTTGGCCGCGTCTATTTTTCTAGCGCGGCGAAACACCTGTGCCGCGCCATGCATGGTGGCGCGGCGAGGGGGAAGACGTGGAGATGACCGGGGCACTGACAGGTGACGTGACAGGTTCTGCCGCGCCACCGATCTTGGCGCAGCAGTGCCGCGCCATCCCTGACGGCGCAGCAGACCCAGGTAAATATCGCCCGCGAGCCGCCCTCCCTCTGTCTGCCTGCCCGCCGCCGCGCCTGGCCGCCTGGCCACCCGCCGCGCCTTTCGCCGCCCGTGGCCGCACGGCCGCCCGCCTCGCCAACCGCGTCACGCACGCCGGTGCGCCACTCCCGCCGCGCCATGAACGCCGGCGTGCCACGGCCACCGGCGCGCCACCCCATCCGGTCGCCCGCCGCGCCCTCCGGCCACACACATAGGTATTTGTAAAATTCAGCTAGCTTTTGTAAAATTCATATAGGTATTTGTTAGGGATATCAACAGTCTCGTGTGCAATAAATTATGCGTGCATGTTTCATTAAAAAAATTTATAAAATATATTCATCACCTTTCGTTTTAGAGTTGGCAAATAAGCTTCTAGTATATATATTATTATCGTGGGGCTATGGTTATCTTTCTATATTATATGTATCTATTTTTATTTTAAAGTTACCAAAGAACCTTTTAGCACACTCAGCAGCACGAAACCATGATTTTGTTTTCCTAAATTGTCCATAGATACGTTCACCCGCCCATAGATACATTCATCTGTTTTCGTATAGCAGTTAGTAACGGAACCTCTAGCATACTCATTAGCGCGGTGCCGTGAATAACTTCCCGTATTATCCGTATTCGTTTTCATTCTAAATTTGGCAAAGAAGTTTTTAGCGTACTCGCTAGCGTGAAGCCATAGCTTTAATTTGTCTTTTCAAGTTGGGCGTAAATGTTTAAATGTGGGGAGCGAGTGGGGAAAGGGCGTTGCTTCTGGTGGATGGAAACGGGCTATCATGATAGAAAAGAATGGAAAGATATATAACAAATACAGTTATGATATCTCCCTAATTATAGACTGTGTAAATTATATATTGTACAGTAAATCAACAATGCAATGAAAAAAATGGAAAGTTATATAGCAAATGTAGTTATGTCATCTTCTAGTTGTCTTATGTCTGAACAGCTATAAATAGAAGTTGCTTATTTTTTTAGTAAAGTTATTTAATATGTCTGTTAATGTTACTTTGAATATATCCATGTGCTTTCATATTGTGTTCGTATTGCATAACAAGTAGTTCAAATTTTATAATGCTACATAATGTTAATTTGAATACGGTTAATTTGAATACTCTAACCCTTTGTTTATCAATTTATAACAGGATGACCCCTCCCACGCAGCATCAGTTGTACCCCTTTCTTGAGGTGGAGTACGATGACCTGTACTGAGCACACTTCTTGACCGACACCGACGCAGAGGTGCCCTTGCCTCCTTTGAGGCCCCGCACGCACATCAGGACGCACTAGTGGGACGAGCGTTACGTGCCGTACATATGGCATGACGGCTTCCTCAAACTTGTCTGTGTTGTCAACTACGATCTTTCACCCCTTGACCCAGCACTACTTACTGCAGCTGTAGACAGGTGTGAGTGTCTTCATTGTACGTAAATATTCTTATACCAAATTTAAGATAACTAACAGTCGTTCTATTCTTATAACAGGTGGAGCCCTGAGACCCACAGTTCCACCTACCTTGCGGTGAGATGACCTTGACCATGCAGGACGTGAAGGCTATCTTTGGTCTTCGGTTGGGGGGACTTCCAGTGACAGGTATAGTTGACAACGATCACTGGAGGGAGCTGGTGGCTCAGTTCACTGGCTTTCTTCCATCGAACGACGAGGTTTCCAAGAAAAATAAGTGAGCAATTCAAACCTATTTAATACTTGCATTGCTTTCCTGCAGCCATCGGGTCTCATTTTCTTTGGTGAATTTTAGAAAAAGTTCTGGTGTTTCGTCGTCATGGATCACAGAGCGCTTTGATTACTTGGATCCACAGGCTGATGAGGCTTAGATCGATAGGTTCGCTAGAGTGTGGCTCTGGCACTTCCTTGGTGCTTTCCTATTCCCAGACGCCTCGGGCAACACCATTAGCTGGATCTTTCTTGACATACTACGTCAGCCGTGGGATAACATAGCAGTGTACAGCTGGGGTAGTGCAGTCCTAGCATGGACGTATCGACAGCTATGCCTTTTCTGCCGTTGCACCTTAGGGTATGCAAACCTTAGGGGTTGCTCCTACCTACTTTAGGTTTGGTGTTGGGAACGATGGCCCATTGGGAGGCCCCTTGTTACTGGTTTCCCTATAAGTACTTCAGTTCACTATATTCTTCGAGGCAGTTACATATGATGAGATTATTAATGGCTAATTCATTATCGTGTTCAATGTAGTATTGGAACGGGCAGGATACACTCCCTATAGCTCTGTATATCTGGATGCAAGAAGAGTTAGTTAGAGAGAATGCGAGACGCAAGTACAGGGAGTACACGGACTATCTCGATGTCCTGACACAGCACCAGGTTACGCTCTCTTTACTATCATACATATGTCTTATTCGATGTACACTATATCACAACCTAACTCAATTACGAAATGTTCAGGTGTATTGGTGTCCTTGGGATGCTCTGGAGCTCCAGGACTATCTAAGTCCTGTTACTAGGGATGAGTCAGACGAGTATCGCTACAACGTCCCTCTTATTTTCTTCCATGTGGTCGAGATTCACTTGCCCATCAGGGTTTGTAAGCAGTTTGAAAGAATGACAGGCTACCCACCACCGCTTTACTCCACCAACCAAGAATTGCATGGGTGCATTATCGATTAATAACAAAGCTACAATTCAGAGGTGTGTATGGTACAACTAATAATCGTTTTGTTGCAGGTATGACCGCAGGAAGATATATAAGACCAAGGATTGGAGCGTAACACAAACGTGTACATCTAGTTGTGGCAGACCAGAGACCCATAGTCGGTCGATGCGGGTCCCCCACACGATCAGCACACCGTCGATGAGTACTTGCGGTGGCTTCATAGGTCTACGAGGACACATATCAAGCCCCTGTACACTGAGGAGACGATTAACGAGGACGACGAGGAAGATGTATCAAAGATGTGTATGACGTTGCCACTAGGGACGACACACAACTACAGAGAGCCCCGCTTCAAAGATACGTGGTAAGATACTCGAATGGTACAATTTGTTATCCATTTGGTATTAAGTATGTGTACTAAAACTGTCCAACTGCGTTTCTGTACCTAAGCGACATAATTGTCAAGGCTGTCCAACGAAGCAGTGTTTCGGCTTCATGAGTCTAGAGGGCATGGGTCAGGCGTTCTTGAGGCTTTTGTGGAGGTAAACATAAACTTGTCCATTTCAAAAATGTTTCTTTAGTGTATATGTGTTTGGGAAATGCACTAACTTTAACATCTATTTATGCAGAAGGTGAAGTGGAGCTACAGGAAGCTAGCTCAGAAGTTGAGCTGCATGGACACTCCTTAGGTGAAACCCGATTACCCGACGCGGTCGGGTGGCATGTCTTCTAGCTCTTTGAGGACACCAGCCAGCTCTTCTCAGTCAGTGACAGGTGCCGCTTCCACTGTGCGTACACCACCACATTATAGTGCTGGGAAGGACCCTACAAACGAGGACGACGATGACCCCCTAGGCTTCCACATACAACACCATAAGTGGGACCCTTGGCAACAAGACAAGATCAGCATGTCTCAGCTAGGTGGTGCCCCGCTTGGTACCTAAGGAGCCTCATAGGTAGTAACAAAGGTAGTTTCTTTAAATACGTAGGCTCCATGAACTAACAATCATAGAGATTATAAGTAATCGTGCATATCATATACTTGTAGGGTACGAGCCCTACACACCGACAACGCGACAACATCGACGTTGGCTACACTCCCAATGTGTTGTCTACAAATCCAAAGAGATAGAGGTGTCTGAGGGATCCTTACACTCATGACTTAGTTGGTTATGTCATATCACAAGTTAAGCCTACATCACAAGTCTCAACATGCTTCTTCTCATTTTGTTCATTAAGCAAAGAAGAATGAGCTTTTTCAAGCTTCTTGTGAGCCTTGCCAAGCTTCTCATGGACCTCCTCTAGCCTCTCATTAGTTGCTTTGAGCTCATTAAGGGCTTGCTTAAGGGCTTTTACTTCCTTATTCAAGCTCTTGCATTCCCTTCTCTTAATGTCAAA
The DNA here is from genome assembly GCF_019320115.1 of Miscanthus floridulus. Classification (NCBI taxonomy): domain Eukaryota; kingdom Viridiplantae; phylum Streptophyta; class Magnoliopsida; order Poales; family Poaceae; genus Miscanthus; species Miscanthus floridulus. Next base: position 24,568,903 of record NC_089584.1, read on the forward strand.
GTGTTCTTTAGCATCTTCTAGTATGTCAAATAAATCATCTTTAGTGGGTTCATCATCATCACTATCACTATCATTTTCATTACCATGTTCCTCATCACTTCCATCATCATAAGTTTGTACTTTAGTGGCCTTAGCCATGAAGCATGATGGAGTGTCAAAGAGCAAAGGGTTCTCATTGATAGCAATGCTTGCAAGTGCCTTCTTCTTGGTGGTCTTATCATTGTCACTATCATCATCATCACTTGAGGAAGCATCACTATCCCAAGTGACCACATACGAACCACCCTTCTTCTTCTTATTGAAGGTCATTTTGTCCTTCTCTTTCTTTTCCTTCTTGTTTTTCTTATTGTCATCACTATTGTCGCTATTGTATGGGCATTGAGCAACACGATGATCCTTGCTACCACACTTGAAGCACCTCATTATTTCATCCTTGTTCTTTGATGATGACTTCTTCCTTCTTGCACATAGCCCTTTTTCACCATGAATTTACCAAATCTCTTCACAAAGAGAGCCATCTTCTCATCATCATCATCATCCTATGAACCATCATCTTCACTTAATGTATCTTGCTTTACCTTGCCCTTGGATGATGTGGCCTTGAATGCCACACTCTTCTTCTTCTTCTCATCTTTCTTCTCCTTCTTTTCTTTCTTCTCATCATCATCTCTATATGTGTCATCAGTCATTTTATCTCCCAACACTTGGTTTGGTGTCATGGTATCCAAACCACTCCTCACTAGAATAGTGACCAATATGCCAAATCTAGAAGGTAAACATCTCAAGAACTTGTGGGAGAAGTCCTTGTCCTTCACCTCTTCTCCAAGTGCTTTGAGATCATTGACAAGCATTTGAAGCCTACAGAACATCTCTGGCACACTCTCATCCTCCTTCATCTTGAAGCTTGCAAACTTTTCTTTGAGAATGTATGCCTTTGCACTCTTCATGGCTTGAGTGCCCTCAAATGATTCCTCCAACTTCTTCCATGCCTCATGACCTCTCTCAATGTTCTTGATTTGCTCAAATGTTCTCTTATTCAAAGCATCATGGATGACACTAAAAGCAATGTCATTATTTTGGAGTAGCATTTCTTCGGCGGTGGTGGGAGCCTCTTCATCATCAATCTCAATCTTAGTCTCTACCACCTTCTAAACTTTCCTATTGACTGACTTGATATAAGTTGTCATCTTAGCCTTTCAATAGGGATAGTTTGAGCTATCAAATTGGGGTGGTTTCTTGGCGTTGTTGATTTGATCCATTTTTACACCGAAGGTTGTTAAGCCTCAAATCATGGTGACCTCGGTTCTGATACCACTTGAAAGGTCCTAATGGTTAGAGGGGTGGTGAATAGCCTATTAAAATTTTCTACAACAACACTTAGCAAATCGGTTAGACAATTATAAGGCGAAGTAAGTGTTGCGCTAGCCTACTAAAATTGCAAGCCACCTACCACAATTCTAATTTATATGATTTCTATCCACACAATAGCTATGTCACTACACTAAGTTAGTGTGCTCTCAAAGGCTATCTAAAGAGCCACATTAACCAAACTAACAAGCTCTTACAACTAGCTACACTAAAGAGCTTGACAACTAGTTTGTGGTAATGTAAAGAGAGTGAGAAAGATGGTTATACCGCCGAGTCGAGGAGTGAACCAATCAATCACAAGAAAGAATACCAATGAAGACCAATCACCTCAGAATCAAATGATAACATAATGATTTTTTTACCGAGGTTCGCTTGCTTGCCGGCAAGCTAGTCCTTGTTGTGGTGATTCACTCGCTTAGAGGTTCACGAGTTGATTGGCATCACCTGCTAAACCCTCAATAGGGTGCCACACAACCAATGCAAGCTGAGGATCACACAAGCCACGAGCAATTTACTAGAGTATCTTTTGGCTCTCCACCGAAGAAAGGTCAAGAACCCCTCACAATCACCATGATCGGAGCCGGAGACAATCACCAACCTCCGCTTGACGATCCTCGCTGCTCCAAGCCGTCTAGGTGGAGACAACCACCAAGAGTAACAAGCGAATCTCACAGCGAAACATGAACACCAAGTGCCTCTAGATGCAAACACTCAAGCAATGCACTTGGATTCACTCCCAATCTCACAAAGATGATGAATCTATGATGGAGATGAGTAGGAGGGCTTTGGCTAAGCTCATAAGGTTGCTATGTCAATGCAAATGGCTAAGGGAGTGAGCTAGAGCTGGCCAAACAGTATTTATAGACACCCCCAAACAATAAAGCCATTGGCTCAATTATTGGGCTGACTGCGTGTCGACCGGACATGCAGGTTATGTGCATCGGATGCGTCCGGTGTGGCGATCGGACGCGTCCAATCGCTACCTGGCTGCCATGTGTCCAATTTCAAAACGAAGTAGCCGTTGCTGCCATATTCAATCTGTGACCGGATGTGCTGTTAGAAAATGGCCGGACGCTGAGTTGCAGCGTCCGGTCAAGTCCAGAGAGCTCCTAGGGCCGACCGGACATGTCTGGTCACTCCGGACTGGACGCAGGAGACTCAGCGTCCGGTCGAGTCTAGAGAGCTCCTAGAGCCGCTCTGGGCCGACCGGACGCGTCTGGTCACTCCGGACCGGACGCATGAGACTCAGCGTCCGGTCGAGTCTAGAGAGCTCCCAGAGCCACTCTGGGCTGACCGGATGTGTCCGATCACACTAGACCAGACACTCCCAGAGTCTGATCAATTATAGCGCTGAAACCCGAGACTCGTTTATTCACACCGGACGCGTCCGGTGTTGCGACTGGACGCGTCCGGTCGCTTTCTGAGCTAGAGTTCGGTCGTTAATACTAGACACGTCCTGTCGCCATACCGGACGCATCCGGTCACTCTGTGACTAGTGCGACTAACTCATTTTCAACTCTATCTTCTTCACCCTTACCCAAATGTGTCAACCAACAAGTGTATCACCTTATGCACATGTGTTAGTATATTTTCACAAATATTTTCAAGGGTGTTAGCACTCCACTAGATCATAAATGCATATGCAATGAATTAGAGCATCTAGTGGCACTTTGATAACCGTATTTTGATATGAGTTTCACCGCTTTTAATAGTACGGCTATCAAACCTAAATATGATCACACTCGCTAAGTGTCTTGATCACCGAAATGAAATGACTCCTACCACTTATACCTTTGCCTTGAGCCTTTCATTTTTCTCTTTCTTCTTTTCTAAGTCCAAGCACTTGATCATCACCATGGTAACACCATCACCATGTCATGATCTTCATTTGCTTCACCACTTAGAGTAGTGCTACCTATCTCATAATCACTTTGATAAACTAGGTTAGCACTTAGGATTTCATTAATTCACCAAAACCAAACTAGAGCTTTCAGACGCTCAAAAAGATAAGCTGATATATCTGTAGCTTGTGATATACGTAGTTGTTTTAATATATATGTGTGTGTGACTCCATATATGAATATTGAAGTTAATTAATTAATTTTTTGTTGATAATATTTATTGAAATACTAAATACGACATATGACCACACATGATAAAACTATTTTGATTTGTCGATGTGGTCATGTTCTAGTATGTTAATACTTAGTGTTGAAGTTTAATTTGCTTTTAAATTCTAGTGGCATTATAGATTAAGATGTTCATGTGGCGTCGCCTCGCCTCATGCCTTAAACGCCTAGGCATCTGGAAGAGGTAGCTTGCCACTACTCGCCTCACCGCCTTAATAACTATGGAGCAAACAAAAAAGTCTTACTATTATGACTTACTGATGAGTACACTATGCACCAAAAGTTGAGGCTGAATCCGATAGCCACTAATCCCATTTCTGGGTTATGAGGGTGAAAATTGATGAATGGATGCCTCCAATCATGTACATAAGATTAGTAAGCGAGAGAGGTGTCAGGTAGCGCTCGATGGTGTAAACCTACTTGGGAATGCATCCCCATGTGCATGCAACGTTATGCTCTTATGTGGGAATTGATAGAGGGAAAAAAGATGGATAATTTAATTCAGATGCAAATTCAAAGAGCCATTTTATATTGTTTTTCACAATGGTAGATACGGATTTATAGTTTTTGTGTCACTTTTCACAACGGAAGATTTGGTTCTCAATAATGGTCAAGTATTAAAAAATGGAAATGCTTTGATATTTTGCTTATCTTGTGTGGAAAAATAATGTATACAATTTCTGTATTTTGCAGCGAGCTTATGAGGATTAATATAGAGGAAACCTTTAGTCAGTATAAGCAGTGATGGTATACTTAATTTTGATGTGTTAAGAAAAGAATTTTGTTTACAGGAAACCTTTAGGCGGATATCTTTTTATTACACTCCGTACTAGGGGGTGTTTGGTTCACTCCTCACCTCCTAAATCTAATATCATTTAGTCACTTTTATTCAAACACTATGACTAAATAGAATTAAAAAATGCATTAGGCAACTAGTTACTCAAGTGTTGCTAAATGAGACTAAAGCTCACATTTTAGTCGGACTATCTCACCTTTTAGTCACTTTGAATCTAAACACCCTAACTAAAATGGACTAAAAGTTTTCCTTCAGTCTCTTCTAATCCACCAAACCAATCAGAGGTGATTAAACTTTAGGAATTTTTTAGTTGACTTAACTTTAGGAGGTGTGAACAAACACGGTCTTTGGGAGAAGGGGATGTATACATATATGACACATCTTGCATGCATGTGATTGGTTGGAAGTTTGAAGAGAGCGGCACATGGTGGATGCCAGGGCAGGATGGGGACGTGCGCATCAATAACGACGTTCGTCTCCAAGATCTAGACAAAAATAAATAAATAAGTAAATAAATAATATTCCTGCGTACATCGTCAGTATTTTGTGTGTGGTACAGTGCGACATATATGTACACATTTGGTGAAATTACTACGCATCCAAAATGATTATATATTTAGCCCGCTTAGTTCCTATCCTAAAACTTTACACCATGTCACATTAAATATTTGGATACATGCATGAAGTATTAAATATAGACTAAACCTCATTTAGTCACTTTTACCCAAACACTATGATTAAATAGGACTAAAAAGTGCATTAGCCAACTAGTCACCCAAGTGTTGCTAAATGGGACTAAAACCTATCTTTTAGTCAGGTTGTTCCACCTTTTAGTTACTTTACATCAAACATCCTAACTAAAAGGGATTAAAAAACCTAATTTAATCTCTTTTAGTCCACTAAATTAAATAGGGGTGACTAAACTTTAGAAGTTTTTTAGTTGAATTAACTTTAGGAGTTGTGAACAAGCACGGTCTCTGGGAGAAGGGGATATATACATATATGACACATCTTGCATGCATGTGATTGGTTGGAAGTTTGAAGAGAGCGGCTCATGGTGGATGCCAGGGCAGGATGGGGACGTGCGCACCAATAACGACGTTCGTCTCCAAGATCTAGACAAAAATAAATAAATAAGTAAATAAATAATATTCCTGCGTACATCGTCAGTATTTTTTGTGTGGTACAGTGCGACATATATGTACCCATTTGGTGAAACTACTACGCATCCAAAATGATTATATATTTAGCCCTGTTTAGTTTTTAACCTAAAACTTTACATCTTATCATATTAAATATTTAGACACATCATAGAGTATTAGACTAAAAAATAACTAATTACACAATTTACGACTAATTTACGAGACGAATCTCCTAAACCTAATTAACTCATAATTTGACAATAAAGTAACATATATGCTAATGACAGATTAGTTAGACTTAATAAATTCATCAAATGGTTTACTGACGGATTTTGTAATTTGTTTTTTTTATTATTCGAACACTTCATACGACACCCTCATGTAACATTCGATGTGAGGCCTTACTATTTTCATTAAAAAAAAAGAGTGCGACGAGGATTGAATGAAAAAACAAAGCGCGCGCATTACCGAAACCAAAAGTGAAGGTGGGCTCGATTAATGAATGAATCGACCCCGGGCGCGTCGCACGGAAGGGCCGGTGCGGTTCCGTTCCATCCGTATGCTACGGAATTACGGACGTCGTCCCCGAGTCCCGACAGGACAAAAACAAAGGAGGACCACCGTCATGTGCCGACCGGCCCTGGACCTGGACCCCTGCTAGCTCATGTACGCAGCGCACGGCACGTACTGCACCAATAGTTTTAAATCTCCCGCTATAGCTGTCACTATAGCCTTTTGAGACAGGGTGCCGCTATTTAAGTTCATGTATAATTTAGCCGCTATATCCCGCTACCGATATAGCTTCGCTATTAGCTATTTTAGAGATATACCGCTAAACACCTTAGCCCGCTATTTAAAACATTGACTGCACCACACGTCCCTGTCCCAGCCCTGCCTCTCGCTCGCTCGCTCAGCTCAGCTGGCCTGGCCAGTGGCCAGCAGCATATATGATTGATCAACACCATGTTCGGTTGGCTGGTTCGTATTGTTGCTGGTTCGTGAAAAAGTACTGCTGGCTGGTTTGTGTGAGAGAAAAATATTATTCCGACTGAAAATTTACGATCATTTATGACAAGCCACGGCGAAACGAACTAGCTGCAAATGTCTCCGGAACGGACATTATTGCATATATTATTGCATGCCCCCGCATGCTGAAATCACTAATCAGTGGGCCACGCACATCATATTCATATCAGATAATAATGATATATATAGCTACTGGGCATGCCGAAATCACTAACCAGTGGGCCACGCACATCATATTCATATCAGATAATAATGATATATATAGCTACTGGGCATGCTGAAATCACTAATCAGTGGGCCACGCACATCATATTCATATCAGATAATAATGATATATATAGCTACTAGTATATTCCTTGATCGATCAGATCATACTACCCAACCTTCTGCTTTGCATGCAGGGCACATGTATGCTTGCTCCGTTTCAGCTGTTTGGAGCAATCATGCACATTTGCGACCGGTGGAGCGAGTAATCAGCTGGGCAGCACTTGACTTGATGATCAGTTCAGTTGGGGACGGGGTCTATCAGGAGTCACATTTGTGGCACGGTCCAACTAACCTAGATTTTGATTCCTGCACAGTGCACACCACTTCTTCAATTCCATACCAGCCATTATTCTGAATCGCTTCCGTGCAATAAACGAATTGTGACCGAAACGAGCTCTGCGAAGTGAATCACCACAGCACAATAATATATGATCCTATTATCCATCTTCGACCTGCTTTTTGGTGATTATATATGAGTAATTTTTCACATAAACTAAGAATAATCCACCATAATAATCCAGGAACACCTACCACTATTTATATAGTTCATAATCTAGATTATATTATAATAACTATATGTATAATCTATGTCATAATAATCGAACTGTGATCCAACTCCAACCAGACCCTAAGTCATCGATCGATCGCCCTTCCAACACTGAAGCTGATCGTGTGCACCTCCTCCTGCTCTCCCCCTCCCATTCCATCAGGATCGAAGGAACAGTGAATGCTAAGGCGCCCTGGCCTCAGCAAACTTTTTTTTATATATTTTTAACACTTTTTGTAAACTAATTTTAAATTTAACACTGTTTTATTTATTTTTTTCTCCAAAACTAACACTTTTGGCCGCGTCTATTTTTCTAGCGCGGCGAAACACCTGTGCCGCGCCATGCATGGTGGCGCGGCGAGGGGGAAGACGTGGAGATGACCGGGGCACTGACAGGTGACGTGACAGGTTCTGCCGCGCCACCGATCTTGGCGCAGCAGTGCCGCGCCATCCCTGACGGCGCAGCAGACCCAGGTAAATATCGCCCGCGAGCCGCCCTCCCTCTGTCTGCCTGCCCGCCGCCGCGCCTGGCCGCCTGGCCACCCGCCGCGCCTTTCGCCGCCCGTGGCCGCACGGCCGCCCGCCTCGCCAACCGCGTCACGCACGCCGGTGCGCCACTCCCGCCGCGCCATGAACGCCGGCGTGCCACGGCCACCGGCGCGCCACCCCATCCGGTCGCCCGCCGCGCCCTCCGGCCACACACATAGGTATTTGTAAAATTCAGCTAGCTTTTGTAAAATTCATATAGGTATTTGTTAGGGATATCAACAGTCTCGTGTGCAATAAATTATGCGTGCATGTTTCATTAAAAAAATTTATAAAATATATTCATCACCTTTCGTTTTAGAGTTGGCAAATAAGCTTCTAGTATATATATTATTATCGTGGGGCTATGGTTATCTTTCTATATTATATGTATCTATTTTTATTTTAAAGTTACCAAAGAACCTTTTAGCACACTCAGCAGCACGAAACCATGATTTTGTTTTCCTAAATTGTCCATAGATACGTTCACCCGCCCATAGATACATTCATCTGTTTTCGTATAGCAGTTAGTAACGGAACCTCTAGCATACTCATTAGCGCGGTGCCGTGAATAACTTCCCGTATTATCCGTATTCGTTTTCATTCTAAATTTGGCAAAGAAGTTTTTAGCGTACTCGCTAGCGTGAAGCCATAGCTTTAATTTGTCTTTTCAAGTTGGGCGTAAATGTTTAAATGTGGGGAGCGAGTGGGGAAAGGGCGTTGCTTCTGGTGGATGGAAACGGGCTATCATGATAGAAAAGAATGGAAAGATATATAACAAATACAGTTATGATATCTCCCTAATTATAGACTGTGTAAATTATATATTGTACAGTAAATCAACAATGCAATGAAAAAAATGGAAAGTTATATAGCAAATGTAGTTATGTCATCTTCTAGTTGTCTTATGTCTGAACAGCTATAAATAGAAGTTGCTTATTTTTTTAGTAAAGTTATTTAATATGTCTGTTAATGTTACTTTGAATATATCCATGTGCTTTCATATTGTGTTCGTATTGCATAACAAGTAGTTCAAATTTTATAATGCTACATAATGTTAATTTGAATACGGTTAATTTGAATACTCTAACCCTTTGTTTATCAATTTATAACAGGATGACCCCTCCCACGCAGCATCAGTTGTACCCCTTTCTTGAGGTGGAGTACGATGACCTGTACTGAGCACACTTCTTGACCGACACCGACGCAGAGGTGCCCTTGCCTCCTTTGAGGCCCCGCACGCACATCAGGACGCACTAGTGGGACGAGCGTTACGTGCCGTACATATGGCATGACGGCTTCCTCAAACTTGTCTGTGTTGTCAACTACGATCTTTCACCCCTTGACCCAGCACTACTTACTGCAGCTGTAGACAGGTGTGAGTGTCTTCATTGTACGTAAATATTCTTATACCAAATTTAAGATAACTAACAGTCGTTCTATTCTTATAACAGGTGGAGCCCTGAGACCCACAGTTCCACCTACCTTGCGGTGAGATGACCTTGACCATGCAGGACGTGAAGGCTATCTTTGGTCTTCGGTTGGGGGGACTTCCAGTGACAGGTATAGTTGACAACGATCACTGGAGGGAGCTGGTGGCTCAGTTCACTGGCTTTCTTCCATCGAACGACGAGGTTTCCAAGAAAAATAAGTGAGCAATTCAAACCTATTTAATACTTGCATTGCTTTCCTGCAGCCATCGGGTCTCATTTTCTTTGGTGAATTTTAGAAAAAGTTCTGGTGTTTCGTCGTCATGGATCACAGAGCGCTTTGATTACTTGGATCCACAGGCTGATGAGGCTTAGATCGATAGGTTCGCTAGAGTGTGGCTCTGGCACTTCCTTGGTGCTTTCCTATTCCCAGACGCCTCGGGCAACACCATTAGCTGGATCTTTCTTGACATACTACGTCAGCCGTGGGATAACATAGCAGTGTACAGCTGGGGTAGTGCAGTCCTAGCATGGACGTATCGACAGCTATGCCTTTTCTGCCGTTGCACCTTAGGGTATGCAAACCTTAGGGGTTGCTCCTACCTACTTTAGGTTTGGTGTTGGGAACGATGGCCCATTGGGAGGCCCCTTGTTACTGGTTTCCCTATAAGTACTTCAGTTCACTATATTCTTCGAGGCAGTTACATATGATGAGATTATTAATGGCTAATTCATTATCGTGTTCAATGTAGTATTGGAACGGGCAGGATACACTCCCTATAGCTCTGTATATCTGGATGCAAGAAGAGTTAGTTAGAGAGAATGCGAGACGCAAGTACAGGGAGTACACGGACTATCTCGATGTCCTGACACAGCACCAGGTTACGCTCTCTTTACTATCATACATATGTCTTATTCGATGTACACTATATCACAACCTAACTCAATTACGAAATGTTCAGGTGTATTGGTGTCCTTGGGATGCTCTGGAGCTCCAGGACTATCTAAGTCCTGTTACTAGGGATGAGTCAGACGAGTATCGCTACAACGTCCCTCTTATTTTCTTCCATGTGGTCGAGATTCACTTGCCCATCAGGGTTTGTAAGCAGTTTGAAAGAATGACAGGCTACCCACCACCGCTTTACTCCACCAACCAAGAATTGCATGGGTGCATTATCGATTAATAACAAAGCTACAATTCAGAGGTGTGTATGGTACAACTAATAATCGTTTTGTTGCAGGTATGACCGCAGGAAGATATATAAGACCAAGGATTGGAGCGTAACACAAACGTGTACATCTAGTTGTGGCAGACCAGAGACCCATAGTCGGTCGATGCGGGTCCCCCACACGATCAGCACACCGTCGATGAGTACTTGCGGTGGCTTCATAGGTCTACGAGGACACATATCAAGCCCCTGTACACTGAGGAGACGATTAACGAGGACGACGAGGAAGATGTATCAAAGATGTGTATGACGTTGCCACTAGGGACGACACACAACTACAGAGAGCCCCGCTTCAAAGATACGTGGTAAGATACTCGAATGGTACAATTTGTTATCCATTTGGTATTAAGTATGTGTACTAAAACTGTCCAACTGCGTTTCTGTACCTAAGCGACATAATTGTCAAGGCTGTCCAACGAAGCAGTGTTTCGGCTTCATGAGTCTAGAGGGCATGGGTCAGGCGTTCTTGAGGCTTTTGTGGAGGTAAACATAAACTTGTCCATTTCAAAAATGTTTCTTTAGTGTATATGTGTTTGGGAAATGCACTAACTTTAACATCTATTTATGCAGAAGGTGAAGTGGAGCTACAGGAAGCTAGCTCAGAAGTTGAGCTGCATGGACACTCCTTAGGTGAAACCCGATTACCCGACGCGGTCGGGTGGCATGTCTTCTAGCTCTTTGAGGACACCAGCCAGCTCTTCTCAGTCAGTGACAGGTGCCGCTTCCACTGTGCGTACACCACCACATTATAGTGCTGGGAAGGACCCTACAAACGAGGACGACGATGACCCCCTAGGCTTCCACATACAACACCATAAGTGGGACCCTTGGCAACAAGACAAGATCAGCATGTCTCAGCTAGGTGGTGCCCCGCTTGGTACCTAAGGAGCCTCATAGGTAGTAACAAAGGTAGTTTCTTTAAATACGTAGGCTCCATGAACTAACAATCATAGAGATTATAAGTAATCGTGCATATCATATACTTGTAGGGTACGAGCCCTACACACCGACAACGCGACAACATCGACGTTGGCTACACTCCCAATGTGTTGTCTACAAATCCAAAGAGATAGAGGTGTCTGAGGGATCCTTACACTCATGACTTAGTTGGTTATGTCAAACTTATGTTGAACGAATATTATTGTCCGAAATTTGCAGACTTAGTTGGTTATGTCGAACTTATGTCGAACCAATGAAAATGTTATGTGGCAACTTGTCAACTTGCGCACGGACTCTATTTATTTGCTTCATATTCATTTCAATGTGTCGTGGCACTTGTAGTTGTTCAGCTCCCGTTCAATTGCAATTGAGGCTGGTCTGCTTCTGTCTGCGTTCAGGTCCTGCTGCGCCATGGGCCTTGGTGCGTTAGTGCCACGCCATGGACTATGGCACGTCAGTGCCGTGCCAAGATCGGTGGCACGGCAGACCCTGCCACATCATCGGTTGTCGATGTTTCACCACTGATAGCCTGCCACGAGGATACCTAGGGTAGTATGTTCGGGCTTCGGCGTATACAGAACTCGATGGTAAATGCAAGAGACAGTCGATTTATCCTAGTTTAGACCCTCAATCTTTGATCGAGTAATAGCCCTACGTCCAGTCGGCGTTAGCCTTTGCGTTGGATTGATTGTGAAGTGTTCTATTGTGCGTTATGTTTTGTTATGTCCTATCTAGGAACTCCGCCCTTCTTTATATAGTCAGGAGGCCAGAGTCCTAGTCAGTTTACAATGTAGAGTCCTAGTAGGATTACAGGGTAGTATTACTACTAGGATTACATAAGAGGAATCCTAATCAAACTAGATCCCCGCTCTTCCTTGTGGTGTTTCCCGTGGGTCCTGTATCGACAAGCCCCCGAGCACTTTATGGTTGAGCTCTGGAAGCCTCGTCTTGTTCCTTCAGGTCTTGTCGAGCAGGAACAAGCGTCATCCGAGTGCTTTCTTGAGCAAAACCGTGTAGCGCTTCATGAGATCTTCGCGTGGTGTGTACCTTTTTGAAGAAAAAAGTACTCCCATTTGGGTGTAGCCCCCGAGCCTCTTGCTGTTTGGCACAAGGAGCTGGAGGGTCTTCTCTTGAAATCACTCTGATTCTTCGTCGAAGGGCTCCTGAGCATATACCCAAGTTCTTTGTCAAAAAGAGCTCACATATAGCTATGTCCTGGTTCTTTTTGTCGTGTGGCCTTGAAGTGGTCTATCTTGAAGAAGTCTTCTGAGTGATGTGCGCTTTTTTTGAAGGAAAAAGTGCACTCACTGAGTATAGCCCCTGAGCCTCTTGCTATTTGGAACAAAAAGTTGGAGGGTCTTGAATCTTATGTTGTTTGAAAAACTGTTGTCTTAAGGAAGTCTTCTGAGTGATGTGAGTTGTTCAAATGACTGAAAGCCTTTCCTATTGCATTCCCCGAGTGTATACCTGGGTTCTTTTATCCGAAAAGAATTTGGATACATGTTCTTGGCATGTTCTCTGGTAGTCTGTTGTTGTCAGATGTAGTTGTATGGTGGTGGTTGATAGTAAATGTTGTTTGTTTATGAGTTGCATAGTGTTGGGATATTTTTCCGAATATGCTCGTTCTTGAGTACTGCTCCTTCATGCCTGAGTTCTGTTTCATTGAATTATGTCTTTTCACTGTGTCCTTTGTTAGGTTTGTTCCATTGGTGCTCTCGGTCCTTGTGCACCGCTTCTTTGGCCTATAAATATCCTCCTTGTGTGCTGTTTTGATTCATCGAGTATTTTGTTGTGTGGTCTAAAATCTTCGTAGTCATGAATATGGTAGTTTGTGAAGTAGAGCAGCCTCCAGGCGTATTTTGCAGTTCTTGTGTATCTTGCCGTAGCTGGAGGGAGTCTTGTGATAGGGATTAGAGGTAGACTAATCCCGTAGCAGCATTGTACTTGGAAGTACGTGGCGGTAGTCGGAGGGAGTCTCGTGATGTGGGATACGTTCCTTCATCTAGCGGTTCTGGGTTGATCCTTGTGGCCTGCCCTGAGACTCTCCGGTGCAGACCAACACCATATCTAGCATCACATCAGACTTGGGTAGACAGATGCCTACTGGCCTTCTCTGCTCCATGTTGTCCCGTCGTACTGCTGATTTTTGCCTTAGATGCACTACGTCCATCCTTTGAAGAAAACAGTGTAGCCGAGTGCGGTTTGTTCTACCGAGTAGCAATTTGGAACACGTAGTCATTCCAGAGCCTAGCTGTGTCTGGGTTCCTCTTTGCTACGTTGCTTGTCGTAGTACCAAGTTTATTGGGTCTTGTAAGATGTGTAATCTTCTATTTTTTGAAACCATTTATAATGGAAAGAATCTTGTCTTCTGAGTTGTCATTCTTTATTCTCCTGATGTCCCAGTTGTTTATGAGATTCCTGAGTTCTTTCTATAATGACTGGGTTGTGTGTGTTCCTTGTGAGGTAACCCTTCTTTGCTTCAAGGTTGATGAGTTCTTTTTGTAGCAATATGATAACTCCGCCGTGGTGCTGGATGGATAAGTATGAAATATGCCCATTGAACTATACCGTTGTGTGGATTTGTGTCGTCCATCATTTTAGCTATGTCAGTAAATGGACCATTGCATCCTCATGCCATGTTAAAACGGGCCTAGTGGGCCACGTTTTTACTGGTGTAAAATCTATTTAAGGGCCTTTCCTCTTCTTTTTCTTTACTGCCCTGATTTTCCCTTGAAACCTTAGTCTTCAAACTTTTGCCACCACCATTGTTGCCGTCATCTGAGTGTCGCCGTCCAAATCATCATTGCCTCCTAGTTCTTTATTGCTCCCGCTAGTATATGGGTAGGAAGAAATCAGCGAGCAAGTCCCAAGCAGCCTTTGTAGACAAGGAGGCATCACTTTCCATGATTGAGAATCAAGAGTTTATGGCCATGAGGGCTGCTCAGAAGATTTGGCTAGCTCCAACAACGACTGAAGATCAGCTTCGCGAGCTTGTTAGCAATGGTCTGATTTGGAGCAAGGACATTGCTGATTGGAGAGCTCTAGGCGAGCATCGGGTCCCTACTCTAGGTCCTGGTGAGATTATTCTTTTCGTCTCCTTTATCTGTGCTGGACTCTGCCTTCCTGCTTCTACTTTTCTTCACTGATTTCTCAACTATTTTGGGATTAGACTAAACCATCTTGCTCCCAATGTTGTCCTTCATCTTTCTATTTTCGTTCATCTTTGTGAAACTTTCCTTGGAATTCCTCCTTCTCTTTCTCTCTTTCGTTACTTCTTTCGTCTGAAGCCACAACCCCACCATGATGACACCAATGTTCTTGGTGGCTATGGGATTCAGTTTCGCCAGGCTCTTAAGAGCAAATTCTTTGACTATAACCTGGTTGATTCTATGAGGGATTGGCGTGCCGACTGGTTTTATGCCATCAATTTGATTCCTCCTCTTTTCGTTCATTCTGGATCTAGTCCCTTGGTTAATGATTGATGGGAAAAGAACCCCCTGACGACGGATGAGAGCCAAGCGATCAAGCTGTTCTTGAGAGGATATGTACTCTAAAGTAGCAGGGCTTGACCGGCTTCGGTATCGTCTCTAGTTTTCTTCGTCGCCGTGTTTAGCCTCTGAAGGAGCGGGAGAATTTTGGGTTTGAGTACTTTGGGGTGGAGGACCCTTCTCGTATGGTCCCTGCCCTTGAGTTAACTGATGAGGAGGTGCTTGAGCATCTTTAGAAGATGCTGAAAGGAGTAAGCATCGTCCCGCTTACTGTCCTTGAGTATAGTGCTAACAACCCGCCTCCTACTGTGAGTTGTTTTTTCTTATGCGGGTACTTTTTGTATTTCTTTTATTGTCTCCACTTTTTGCTTAGTCTTCCTTGTCTTGTTGTTTTACTCTTTTATAGGAATTGGGGCGTAATTCGCTAATCCGATTCCCCTTGACGATTGCCCTACAAATATGGAGGCTTGGATAGTCTTGCTGGGGCATCCTTGACCAGTAAGTTTCAAACCACCACAATATTTCCTGGCGTTTCTTCCGCAAACCTTGATGTATATGTAGAGTATGTTCCACGTCTAGTTCCTCGAGCTCCTCGTACTGTCGGAAAGAGGGGGCGAGCGGATAGTTCTTCTTCTGCTCTATCTGCTGCCAAGAAGTCTCGCCAGTCGAGTACTCGTCTAGGTACTCCAGTTGTAGCTAGCATGCTCTTAGGTGAGCATATTAATACAATCTGTCCTTTTGTTGTTTGTTTTTATCTTTGGTCGAGTACTTTTGTCCTTTTTCAGCTGGTACTATGGTGGCCTTGGTTGAGAGTGAGGAAGAAGAGGATGATGATGGCGCCCTTGTTACTCGTCGGTGAGTTGTTTTCTTGTTTTCCTATTGTTGAACCCCTCTTTTTGTTTTGACTTTGGTCTTGTTCTCTTATAGTAAGCAATCATCGGGTTTGAGTTCTTCTGGGGCTCCAGTACTGACCGCGCCGCTCCTGTCATAGGGTGGTGGTGATGTTTTTGCCTCTATAGTTCCCCCTCTTAGGTCCTCTATTGGTTTTCTAAAGAAGAGGGTAGCTAAGTGAGTGATTCCTTGTTATGCTTCTTTGCTTCTATTCTTTTTCCTGACTCATATTCTTATCGTTGAGTTTTCTTATCATCTTGTAGACCCTCGCCTTCTCTTACTCCTCAGCCGCCCTCTTGTCAGTCCTCTGGTGCGCCCCCACATACTGAGTCAAAGGACTCTAAAAGTACGATCAGTGAGGTGGCTGTGAGGGAGACGGGCCCTCCTGGTGATCATGCTACTTTAGATCTGCTAACTCCGGGGGTGACCATGGCCATGGGGGTGGATCTATCTGAGGAGGTAGCTGGGGCTTCCCAGGATATGGCCCTGGTTTTGCCTTCTTTGCCTTTGCCGGCTTCTCCTTCTGCCTCTCTTGGTATCGGTGCTCCGCGTTTGGATGCGATGTGTTGCATCAATTTGATGCTACTCATCGGTTGTCAGAGCTGACCGTTGCCTAGGGAAACTTGGCGACCTTTGTGACTTCTTTTGGGGAAAAGCTCCAGGTAAGTTTTTTTGAAGTTCTTTCTTTGGATGTTCGTCTTTCTTCTGTCCTTATGTCTTGTTTTTCTCTCTCTCTTTTTGCTCAGTCTTTTTCTTGTGATCATACCAACTTCTTTTTCTCGTCTAAAATAGAGAAAAAGTTGTCTTCTAAGGTGAGTACCCTAAAGGCAGAGCTTGACCTCTGTTGGGCCGAGTTGGAGACCAAGCGTCAGACACATCAGAAGGAGGAGAAGGCTCTCCGTGCCCAAGTGGTTGAGGCAGAAAAGCAGAGGGATGCAGCTACCCAGGAGGCCTTGAAAAATGTGGAGGCCATGAAGAAAGACTGCACTAGTATTGTGAGTTCTTTTTTGTTTCCTTTTGTATTCAAATTTGCCTTTCTGCTGACTTGTTTTTTGTTGCTTGGTCTAGTTCTCCGAGTTGAAAAGCAGAAGCTCTTAGAGGGTATCGAGGAGATAAAGACACTTATTCGTACTAACCACAATAGGGCTGAGGAGGTAATTACTCAAGCTAAAGAAGAACTCGTGCTTGCTAAGTTGATTAGGCGTGGAGCTGACAGGGATCTTGTGTAGGCCCAAAAAACTGTCGAAGTCTTGACTAGCAAGTTGGCGATGGCTACTGAGAACTAGAATGCTTTGTGGAAATCCTTTTGGTCAGTAGCTGGTCTTCTCCGAACTTCAGCGGATGATGGTCAATCTTGGGCTCAGTTTATTCCCCAAGTGCCGACCCATTTCTAGGAGTTCATGAAGAGGTGCGCCCAACTGTGTACCAGAAATGTTCTTGCCTAGGTCCGGGTTCTTTCTTTGGAGTTTCCTTTGTCCAAGGTTGCTGATGAAGCCAAGGGTCAAGAATATCTGGATGCTATTGAGAAGGTGGAGCCTGAGGTCGAAGATTTAGCCAGGAGGATTGTTGATAATCTTAACATTGATATTTCTTCTCCTGATGACAATGCTTGATGTAATTGACCTTTGTACTCCAGCTTTTGTAATAGAACACTAAACTTCTTTTTGAATGAAGATTCTTTATTTTTTTGTTGATGTCTTCTTTGCCTGTATTTCTTCGTCTTGTAAACAACCCAGTTTAAGTAGATCATTGTCTTGACGAACTTTCTTGATCTGTCGAGTGCTTTTCTGGCTTTCATTTGTGCCGTGTAAACAACTTGGTATATGTAGATCGTTATCTTGATATACTTTCTTGATTTGACGAGTGCTTGTCTGGCTTTCGTCTGTGACTTGTAAGCAACTCGGTATAGATCATTGTCTTGACAAACTTTGTGTTCTTGTTAGTACTGAAAAGACTTAGGACCAGCGATCTCAAGTATCTTTAGCTTCTTCTTTTTGGCTGAACTCAAGATGTGGTCGGCACCTGGTCCTTTCCCTAGTTGCAAAAATATCCTAGGATTGACAAGCCCCTAAGCACTTCATGGTTGAGTTCTAGAAGCCTCGTCTTGTTCCTTCAGGTCCTACCGAGTAGGTACAAGCATCGTTTGAGTGCTTTCCTGAGCAAAACCATATAGCGCTTCTTGGGATCTTCTGAGTGTAGCCCCTGAGCCTCTTGCTATTTGGAACAAGGAGCTAGAGGGTCTTGTCTTGAAATTGCTCTGATTTATGCTCAGGCTTAGTTTCATTTGTTTTGCTTTTTGGTTTGGGTGTTAGCTTATTAGCTACCCTCATCGGCGGGTTTAAGCATCTTTTCAGCTCTTTTGCTCTTGGCCGGTATGCTCAGGCATATTTTTAGCCATTTTGCTTTTTGGTTCGGGTGTTAGCTTATTAGCTACCCTCATCGGCGGGTTCAAGTATCTTTTCAGCTCTTTTGCTCTCGGCCGGTATGCTCAGGCGTATTTTCAACCATTTTGCTTTTTGGTTCGAGTGTTAGCTTGTTAGCTACCCTCATCGATGGGCTCAAGCATCTTTTTAGCTCTTTTGCTCTCGGCTAGTATGCTCAGGCGTATTTTCAACCATTTTGCTTTTTAGTTTGGGTGTTAGCTTATTAGCTACCCTCATCGGTGGGCTCAAGCATCTTTTCAGCTCTTTTGCTCTCGGCCGGTATGCTCAGGCGTGTTTTCAGCCATTTTGCTTTTTGGTTCGAGTGTTAGCTTGTTAGCTACCCTCATCGGCGGGCTCAAGCATCTTTTCAGCTCTTTTGCTCTCGGCCGGTATGCTCAGGCATGTTTTCAGCCATTTTGCTTTTTGGTTCAGGTGTTAGCTTATTAGCTACCCTCATCGGCGGGCTCAAGCATCTTTTCAGCTCTTTTGCTCTCGGCTGATATGCTCATTGGAAACAACTCGGGAAAAGCCATAATAAGACATATGTTGTCGAGAAAGAACCAACTTTATTGATCATGAATATTGATAAGTCATAATAGTACATATGTTATCGAGGAGCACCGTCTTTATTGATCATGAACATTGATCTCTTGTGGCTTGTATATATATTCTTCCTTGAGTTATTTTCATGCGTAGAATCTTCTTAGCTAGCTGATGTGCCATGTATTGTTGACTTCTTTTCCGTCTTTAGTTATCAACTTGTATGTGCCTGGTCCGGTGACTTTTGTGATGATAAAAGGACCTTTCCATGGACTGAGTAGTTTATGGCATCTATCAGTTTTTTGTATTCTTCTTAGTACTAGGTCTCCGACTTGTAGTGATCGAGGTTGGGTATTCTTGTTGTAGTGGTGTCTTAATCCTTGGAGGTGTCTTGCTGATTGAAGGGTAGCGTTTACTCTGACTTCTTCTATACTGTTGAGTTCTAATCTTCGGGTGTGTTCTGCTTCTCCTTCGTCATATTGTTCTATCCTTGGTGACGTCTAGATCAAGTCGGTAGGTAGTATGACTTCTGATCCGTAAACTAGGAAGAAAGGTGAGTATCCGATGGCTCTGCTTATTTGAGTTCATAGCCCCCATATGACCTTGGGTAATTTTTCAATCCATTTTGATCCATAGTCCACTAGTTCTTCATACAATCTTGGTTTTAATTTGGCTAGTATGAGTCCATTAGCCCTTTCTACCTGTCCATTGGCCTCTGGATGTGCGACTGATGCGTAATCTATGCTGAAACCGCAGTCCTGTACCCAACTTTGGAATTTTGTGGCTGTGAAGGGAGAACCCAAATATGTGATGATTCGATTGGGCATGCTGAAGCGGTGCATAATGTCTTGGATGAACTCGACTGCTTTGGCTGCGCTGTATTTTGTGAGTGGTTTGTATTCAATCCACTTGGTGAACTTGTCAATTGCTATGAAGATGTACTCGAAACCGCCTTTTGTTTTCTTGAGAGGTCCTACTTGATCCAGCCCCCAGCAGGAGAAGGGCCAAGCGGGTGGGATGCAGATGAGATTGTGTGCTGGCACATGAGCTTGTCTTACAAACATTTGATAACCTTTGCATTTTTTGACAAGTTCTTCTACGTCTTTCAAAGCGGTTGGCCAGTAGAACCTGGTGCGGAATGCCTTGCCGACCAGTGTTCTTGAGGTGGCATGATTTCCACAGCAACCTGAGTGTATTTCGTCTAGGATCTCTTTGCCCTCTTCAAATGAGACACATTTTAGGAGTACTCCTGATGATGCGGCTCTTCTGTAGAGCTTGTCCCCTACTAGGACATAGTTCTTGCTTCTACGAACAACTCAGGTAGCTTCCTCTTTATCTGCTGGCAACTTATTCTCTTTGATATAATCAATAAAGACATGGGTCCATGAGGTGGTGATTACCAAAATCTAGGTGCCTTCAGCTAAGATTTCAGGGGTTATCTCACCGGGTTGTTTGATAGAGGGAGCTGATAACTCCTCTATGAATACACCGGGTGGGACCTTTGCCCTATCCGATCCAAGCTTGGCGAGGACGTCTACCGCAATATTAGAATCACGTAGGACATGTAGAATTTCTAATCCTTGAAAATGTTTTTCGAGCTTTCATATTTCTGCACAGTAAGCGCCCATGTTTTCTTTGGTGCAGTCCCAATCTTTGTTGACTTGATTGATGACTACTGCCGAATCGCCATATACGAGTAAACGCTTGATTTCGAGGGTAATTGCCACTCGTAGCCCGTGAATGAGGGATTCGTATTCTGCTTCATTGTTTGTAGCTTGCCATAATATCTGAAGGACATACTTGAGTTGTTTTCCATCTGGAGAAATGAGGAGAATGCCTGCACCAGCTCCACCTAGCTTGAGTGATCCATCAAAGTACATCTTCCAATGATCAAGGATGGTATTTGACATAGGTTGTTGAATTTCTGTCCACTCGGCAACAAAATCAGCCAGGGCTTGAGATTTAATTGCCTTCCATGGGGTGAAATCAATATTGAGAGCACCAAGTTCAACTGCCCACTTAGTATGCACCCTATTGCATCTCTATTGTGTAGGATGTCTCCGAGTGGGAAATCTGTCACCATGGTAATCTTGTGGCTTTCAAAATAGTGGCGAAGCTTGCGTGAAGTGATCAGGAGGGCGTAGAGTAGTTTTTGCACATGCGGGTACCGGATTTTGGATTCTAACGGTACTTCACTGATGTAGTATATGGGCGTTGTACTTTATATACACACCCTTCTTGTTCTCTTTCTACGACAATCGCTGTGCTGATCACAGTAGAAGTTGTCTCAATGTACAGCATCATGTCTTCGTATTTCTTTGGAGGTGTGAGAACAGGTGAGGAGGTGAGGTATGCCTTGAGCTTCTTGAAAGCTTTGTTGGCTTCTTCTGTCCACTCGAACTTGTCTGTCTTCTTTAGCAGTTTAAAGAAAGGTAACCCTTTTTCGCCCAGTCTTGATATGAAACGATTAAGGGTCGCCATGTAGCCTGCTAGTTTCTGCACATCTTTGACACTTCGAGGAGGACCCGTCTCTAAGATGGCTCGAATTTGCTTAGCACTGGCTTCGATTCCACGACGACTGACCAAGAATCCGAGTAGTTGTCCCGAAGGAACACCGAATACACACTTGTTTGGGTTCAATTTCCACCTCCATCTTTTTAGGTTTTCGAAGGTTTGCTATAAGTCTTCAATTAGTGTATCTGGGTTCTTTGTCTTTACTACTACGTCATCCACGTATGCCTCTATGTATTCGCCGATCTGATCACCAAGGCACGTTTGGATAGCTCTTTGGTAAGTGGTACTAGCATTGTTGAGTCCAAATGACATAGTTTTGTAGCAGTAGGCACCGAATGGAGTGATGAAAGATGTCTTGGTCTAGTCTTGTTCCTTTAATGTGATCTGGTGATATCCTGAATAGCAATCAAGGAAGGATAATAGGGCAGATCCTGTTGTTGAATCAACTATCTGATCAATGCGTGGTAGCCTGAACGGATCTTTTGGGCAGTGTTTGTTGAGATCTGTGTAGTGGACACACATATGCCACTC
The DNA here is from genome assembly GCF_019320115.1 of Miscanthus floridulus. Taxonomy (NCBI): domain Eukaryota; kingdom Viridiplantae; phylum Streptophyta; class Magnoliopsida; order Poales; family Poaceae; genus Miscanthus; species Miscanthus floridulus. The sequence goes on from NC_089584.1 coordinate 24,590,688, forward strand.
GTCCGTATTCTTTTTCTATACTAAAACTAGATTTGCTAGCCAATCTGGATGGAGGATTTCTCTGATGAATCCGGTTGCCATTAGCTTTGTGATTTCTTTTTTAATTGCTGCCTTCTTGTCGGGTGAGAATCATCGTAGTCATTACTTCACAGGCTTGGAGCCTTCATTGATATCAATTCTATGCTCAGCCAACTCTCTTGGGACACCTGGCATGTCGGTCGACTTTCAAGCGAAGATATCTTTGTTGTCCCAAAGAAAGTTGGTGAGCGTGAGTTCCTATTTTGTCGACAGGTGGGTGCTAATGGTTGCTGTTTTGGAGGGATCACCGGTGCCTAGGTCGATTTGCTTGACGTCGGTTTCTTTTGGTGGTGCGAGGATGCTGGGTTTTTTAGCCGGTATCTCTAGCTCTTCGCTTGAGTGATCCATCAAAGTACATCTTCTAATGATCAAGGATGGTATTTGACATAGGTTGTTGAATTTCTGTCCACTCAGCAACAAAATCGGCCAGGGCTTGAGATTTAATTGCCTTCCATGGGGTGAAATCAATATTGAGAGCACCAAGTTCAACTGCCCACTTAGATATGCACCCTATTGCGTCTCTATTGTGTAGGATGTCTCCGAGTGGGAAATCTGTCACCATGGTAATCTTGTGGCTTTCAAAATAGTGGCGAAGCTTGCGTGAAGTGATCAGGAGGGCGTAGAGTAGTTTTTGCACATGCGGGTACCGGATTTTGGATTCTAACGGTACTTCACTGATGTAGTATATGGGGCGTTGTACTTTATATACATGCCCTTCTTGTTCTCTTTCTACGACAACATTGTACTAATCACAGTAGAAGTTGTCTCAATGTACAGCATCATGTCTTCGTATTTCTTTGGAGGTGTGAGAACAGGTGAGGAGGTGAGGTATGCCTTGAGCTTCTTGAAAGCTTCGTTGGCTTCTTCTGTCCACTCGAACTTGTCTGTCTTCTTTAGCAGTTTAAAGAAAGGTAACCCTTTTTCACCCAGTCTTGATATGAAACAATTGAGGGTCGCCATGTAGCCTGTTAGTTTCTACACATCTTTGACACTTCGAGGAGGGCCCGTCTCTAAGATGGCTCAAATTTGCTTAGCGCTGGCTTCGATTCCATGATGACTGACCAAGAATCCGAGTAGTTGTCCCGAAGGAACACCGAATACACACTTGTTTGGGTTCAATTTCCACCTCCATCTTTTTAGGTTTTTGAAGGCTTGCTATAAGTCTTCAATTAGTGTATCTAGGTTCTTTGTCTTTACTACTACGTCATCCACGTATGCCTCTATGTATTCGCCGATCTGATCACCAAGGCACATTTGGATAGCTCTTTGGTAAGTGGTACTAGCATTGTTGAGTCCAAATGACATAGTTTTGTAGCAGTAGGCACCGAATGGAGTGATAAAAGATGTCTTGGTCTAGTCTTGTTCCTTTAATGTGATCTGGTGATATCCTGAATAGCAATCAAGGAAGGATAATAGGGCAGATCCTGTTGTTGAATCAACTATCTGATCAATGCGTGGTAGCCCGAACGGATCTTTTGGGCAGTGTTTGTTGAGATCTGTGTAGTGAACACACATGTGCCACTCGTCCGTATTCTTTTTCTATACTAAAACTAGATTTGCTAGCCAATCTGGATGGAGGATTTCTCTGATAAATTCGGTTGCCATTAGCTTTGTGATTTCTTTTTTAATTGCTGCCTTCTTGTCGGGTGAGAATCATCGTAGTCATTGCTTTACAGGCTTAGAGCCTTCATTGATATCAATTCTATGCTCAGCCAACTCTCTTGGGACACCTGGCATGTCGGTCGACTTTCAAGCGAAGATATCTTTGTTGTCCCAAAGAAAGTTGGTGAGCGTGAGTTCCTATTTTGCCGAGAGGTGGGCGCTGATGGTTGCTGTTTTGGAGGGATCACCGGTGCCCAGGTCGATTTGCTTGACGTCAGTTTCTTTTGGTGGTGCGAGGATGCTGGGTTTTTTAGCCGGTATCTCTAGCTCTTCTGGGCTCATTTCTGCTACGACAGTGGCTATTCCTTTTCTTCCATCGGCGGCTTGTGCTTTTGCTGCAATTTGGATTGCTTGAACATCGTAGTCAAAAGCGCGCTTCAAATCACTCCGAAGAGAAAGGACACCATTAGGCCCTGACATCTTAAGCAACAGATACGGATAATGCGGTATCGCCATGAATTTTGCTAGTGCTGGGCGCCCGAGGATTGCGTGATATGATGAATCGAAGTCTGCAACTTCAAACTTGATGAACTCTGTATGGTAGTTCGAGGGAGTCCCAAAAGTAACCGGTAGAGTGATTTGTCCAAGTGGCATTGCTGCCTTGCCAGGTACTATGCCATAAAAGGCATGCTTGTTGGTGTAATCATCCCGATGAGTTGTCGTTCCATCTTCCTTAGAGTTTCTGAAAAAATGATGTTGAGTCCGGCTCCCTCGTCAATTAGTACTTTTGTGACAGTCATACCAGCAATAGTTGGATCTAGAACCAGTGGGTAATGGCATGCGTTTCCTATGCTAGTCCATTGGTCTTCTCTTGAAAATTAGATTGGATACTATAACCAGTTGAGATATCTTGGAGTAGCCAGTTCTGCTGCCATGATGGTTCGTAACGCTAGCTTTTCTTGATGTTTGCTTCTAGAATCTAGAACCCCAGCAAAGATCACTGCTACTGCCCCCCTAGATTTTTGGAATCCCTTGTCTTCGAGGTTGTCTTCTTCTTTTTTCTAATTGTCTTCTTTGATGCTCCCCTTACTATCTTTTCTTGTGTATCGATCATTGAAGGTGTAGCAATCTCCGATGGTGTGATTTCCTTTAGGGTGCAAGATGCAACGCATGTTTTCAATGTCGTCATACCTTCTGGGCTTGGAAAACTTCCTTGATTTGTCAGTCACCACTATGGTGTTGTCTGGTCCACGTTTTCTTTCCTGATGTCTGTTGTTTCGATGATTTTGCTTGTCCAGGTTGTCTCGGTTGTTTCTATCCGAGAACCTTTCTCGTGTCTTTTCCTCTGTAGTAATCATCTTTTCTACTGTTCGTCTGAATTCTTCATTGTTTCTTGGGTTTTCTTTACAGAAATCTTGAAATTGCCACCTAGCCATGATTCTATAAGAGAAAGCTTCAATTACTTCTTGTCCGGTGATGTCATGTACTTGAGCTCGTAGTTCGCCAAATCGTCGATAGTAATTTCTGAGACTTTCACCTCCTTTCTGCTTGAGTCTTTTTAACTCTGCGTGGGTGATTGGGTGTGTAATGATACCCGTGAAATTTTCAAAGAAAGCTCTTTGCAAGTCCTCCCAATTTCTGATTGATCCTGAATTCAATTTGTCAAACCATTGAAGGGGCATGGTTTCTAGGGCCATGGGAAAGAACAAGGTCTTGATATCATCGTCTCCTCCGGCCAAAGCCACTGCCTTGGTTCGGTCTTGCCATCATACTTGGAGTGGTTGGACGGCTTGAACTTGTGAGGCAGTCGTATTGAAGCAAGTCTGTTTACAAAATAGGGGAATCTATCGTGCGTTCTGGCTTCTGTGTATTCTGATTCAGCACCCCCTTCTTGCCAACTGTTATCTTGGTGAGAGTAGTTTCGCATGGTTGTCCGAGTAGGTGCTTTGCTTCTGACCTTTCTTGGTTGTTCGACTCGGTCGTTTTGACTATGGTTTCTTCTACTTTCTCTATTGTGACTTTCACTTGGTCCAAGTCTCTCGAAAGTGGACTTCCTTTGATTTTGATCTTCCTGCTCATGAGATGTTGACCTGGTAGGTAGTCTTGAGCGGGTCCTTCCGTCGTGTGTCCTTAGTACTATTGATCGGAGAAAGTCCCAGAGCTGTTCTTATTTTTCACTAGGATGTGAAGTCGCCCTGAGTTCTTATAGTGCTTCTCGGATCTTATCGTAGGGTGTATTCGCCGCTTGTCCTTCTTCGACCTCTCGCTCTGATTTTCTTCTATTGTACTCGGCTAGATCTGACTCATATCTGATCCAAGCTTCCTTGCGCTGCCTAGCACGGCGTTGACGTCCTTATTTCAATTTGTTCTTTCTCTCTCTGGCTTGCCTCTGACTCTCGGTCTCACCATCGTGCCCCTGGGTAAAGGGTGATATGTTGGACTCAGATTCATCCGATGACCTAACGTCGGGCGCTTCTGGGGGGACCAATGGTGATCGAGGACGGCGAACCATGAATACTTCTCGTGCGTGAATTGCTCCGCTATCGGCGTCGGTTTCCACACTGTCGGAGTAGTTGATAACTTTAGTAGAGGCTTCAAGGTCGCAGATTGAGTCTCCTTCTTGGTAGGGTAGAATTGCTGTTGTCGTATTGTTGACTAGTTAGGTGCCGCTATCCTCAGGAGCGGAACCTGGCCAGTGGACGATGCAGTCTTAAGATGTTATAGTTAACACGAGACCTTCCTGTGCTCCTTTCAGTGGCATTCTAAGCACCGGATCGAGGAATCCTTCGGGCCGTGTTTGATAAGACGTTGCCATGTTGTGGAGTCCGAACGGAAAAGGACCCGACTTCTTGAAAAGACTCTGAGTGTACTCTGAGTTGTATTCTTGATAGGCCAAGGCCGCGTTCTTAAGCCCCATCGGAAAAGAACTCGGTTTCTCGAAAGAACTTGGGTAATACTCCATTTCGGATGCGGAACCTGAGTTTGAGTCGGATGCGCAAAGTCGCGAAATCTGAGTTGGATTGGACATCGCGAGCTGCGCGAATCTTCCAGCAAGTTGATCTGTCGTAGTCGCCGAAATAGAATGGTCTTCATGGTGATCCGAATTTTTGAGGAGACAGCTTTGGAGCTTGCCATTGTCACCTGCCTCGCAGATCCATGAACCGAAGATGAAGGTTGATCCTGTTGAGAAGATCATGTTGTCGAGGTCTGTCGAGCTCTCGGATGCAAAGTCGCCGAAAGCCCCTACCTAGCGCGCTAGCTGTCGATGTTTCACCACCGATAGCCTGCCACGGGGGTACCCGAGGCAGTATGTTTGGGCTTCGGCGTATGCAGAACTCGACGGTAAATGCAAGAGACGGTCGATTTATCCTGGTTCGGACCCTCGATCTTTGATCGAGTAATAGCCCTACGTCCAATCGGCGTTAGCCTTTGCGTTGGCTTGATTGTGAAGTGTTATGTTGTGCGTTATGTTTTTTTATGTCCTGTCTAGGAACTCTGCCCTCCTTTATATAGTCAGGAGGCTAGAGTCCTAGTCAGTTTACCATGTAGAGTACTAGTAGGATTACAGGGTAGTATTACTACTAGGATTACATGGGAGGAATCCTAATCAAACTAGATCTTCTCTCTTCCTTGTGGTGTATCCCGTGGGTCCCGCATCGACACCGGTCAGCACCCCGGTCATCGCCACGTCATCCCTCTCGCCGCGCCACCATGCATGGTGCGGCACAGGCGTTTCGCCGTGCTAGGAAAATAGGGGCGGGCAAAAGTGCTAGTTTTGAGAAAAAAAATAAAATAGTGTTAGATTTAAAATTAGTTTAAAAAAGTGTTAAAAATAAAAATAAAAATCGCCTCAGCGCGAGGGTTTATATCCATTTGTTTCCGAGATGTGGTGTAGTCTTAAAAACTGGACACAAAATAGTCTACATCGAGCAATCCCAATGCTATTGTTATCGTTAATGAGGGTGCTACGTCAACAATTTGATCATCGTGCGTGTAATGTAACCATTGCATATCTGGACTGGGCTCCGGGCGCCACCGTCGGTATCATAATATCATTCAAGCCATGCCACTGCCAGCATGTGGCACTTGCTTTTAGGAGCTAGCTACAGGACAGCTGCAACCCTACCCGCTGCCAGTGAGGATTCATCGAACGAGATACTACTCCGTTGCAATTTATAAGTTCTTTTAGCTTTTTCACATACACAACTTTTATTAAGTATTTATACATATTGTATATCTAAATTCATAACAAAATATATGCATCTAGAAAAGTATGTCATGCCAGAAGCAAAAGGGAACTCCAAACAAAGTCTAATTCATAACAAATGTTGCTATATTTTCTATAAACTTAGTTAAACTTAAGAAAATTTAACCAGCGCGATTTTATAGAGATAGGTAAAAAGGTACAGAGAGCTTATTATTATATATGTTTACAGTTATAATATTGTATGCGATAACGTATGGTTCAAATGACTTGATGACCCTGTCATGAAAATTTTGCTGGTTCTACATTTCTTCCAAGTTCCAAACTGTCTTCTTGCGTTGCTCTCACATTCGTAACGAGGCAGAAAAGGATCGGAGAACACAACGTACGGGATGGCTCTTCCATGATAGCCACTCGACCATGAGACCAAGATCTTTTTTCACTCTATAATCTACTAGGGTATCGAGTTGGAACCTATTTCTAACTCAATACTAATCCCCAGGAAGAATAATAAGTAATTTGATTAGGACGTTAGAGTAACTCCGAGAGACTCTATGTCCTTCTGAATTCTTAGGAATAGAGATTTTGGTAAAAAGGAAAAATTCTCCAACATATTCTTTAATTGGTTATCTAAATATAAAAAACGAGAATGACTTCCTAAGATATATAAAAATTATTAGAGAGTGAGAAGATATAGAAAATATTTTTTTATGTAAATGACTCCTCAAATAATAATTCAGAGGGTGAGCTTTAGAAAGATTCTGGGAGATGCTCTTAGGACTCAACAAATGCAACCATCATTGTACTATATAGTTTAATTAAAGAATCAAATAGCCATTTTTGGGCGGCCCTACCATGTTGCCTTGGTGCTTGATGACCGTGATTTGAATGATGTGGAAAGATTTGTTCATTGGTGGTGCATTGAGGGTGAACTTCCAAGAAAGAGTGTACGGAAAGAATGTAATTCTAGTACAGTGGCATGGTTTAGTATCTTAAGTTTTATCAATTATAGATAAAAAAATATAAATATTTATGATATAAATAAGTATCATTAGATTAACTACGAAATGTATTTTCATAATAAATTATTTTGAAGCCATAAATATGGATATTATTTACTAGAAACTTGGTTAAATGTGAACTATTTTTGCTGACACGTAACCCATAGTTACATTCTTTTCTGGACAGAGAGAGTAGGAGGTAAGGAAATAGATGCTGATCGTTATCTTCGTATGAAGCCGCAGCTAAAATCTATTCCCAAAATCAGTCTGCAACATATGTATTTTAATTTATAGAATAATTTTGTCGGACTACAATAAGGATGGACTACTTCCATATACTGAGTACATCAAAATTCATACATTTTAGGTTCTCTTTGGAATACAGATTTTTTTATTTCTACATTTTTTGTATAAACTGATTAATATGAAATTCCTATAGTTTTTTTTAAAAAAATTCATGCGTTCCAAAGAGGCCGAGTGGGAGCTACTCCCTTCGTCTCTAAATATTTATCACTATTGGTGTGTGTGCGCTAATTTTGACTCGATTTGTAGAAAATACGTGCAACATTTATATCTCCAAATAAACTTATTAAAAAACTAGATTCAAAGATCTTCCAATAATAATAATTATGTATCATAAATATTAATATATTTTAATATATATTTAGTTAAAATTATTGCTAAAAACAAAAACAACATATATTTAGTGACAGAGAGTACACCGTAAAGCAAATAGACCTCTATAATCAAATCTGAGAAGAAGCTTTGGAAAAAGAAAACTGACGAGAGACGCAATTTTCTCTGTTTGATTAGATATCCTAATGTACGTCTGTTCCGCCCTGTGTCCGTACGGAAATGTGTACTTCATCTCGTTTTTGCTACCCCAAGTAGAAACCGTAACAGGATAATCATCCGAGGCTCCCACTCCCGGCTTCTCGCAATTGCAGCCTCCAGCCGGTGGTGGCAGTACGCCAATTTCAGCCTCAGCTGAAGGTCACTGTCTGCCTCTCTTCCATCTTCTCTCTCTTAACAAAACTCCCTTGAATTGCAACGCATGTTACTCTCTCTCTCTCTCTCTCCACCCGAAAACAAACTCCAAGCAAGCCCATCCATCGCTCTTCCTCTGTCCCAGCCCCGACCGCAACGATCTGCTTTGCATCTTCCTCTCCCTCCATTTCCAGCCCCATGCGTAATCTTCTTTCGGAATTGAATCTCTCCATCTCATGGCGCTCTGAGCAAGTACAGCTCCAGTTAGTGAGAGAAATGTAGGCACCACAAATCAATCCAACATATCCCTGTCCCTGCTATACCAGAAATCCAATCTTTTCCCAGCCCAAATCCGCCTCTTCCGGTGCTGCCATAAAGTTTGGACTTTATTACGAGGCTTTCACGACGTGCGAGATTTCTGTTACCAATCTCCACGAACCGGAGAGTCTGCCATAAAATCTGCACAGACGCTTCGGTTCGTTCGCATTGCTTCAACCAAAGATCCACCCCAACTCTCCTCCTCAGAAAGCTACGATCTTGGGGGCACATGAAGAGCCTGCAGTGCTTCAAGCAGAGCGGCGGCGGCAATGGCCGCGGCCCGGGGAGGCGGCTGGAGCGGCGGCTGTCGCTGGGCGAGTACAAGAAGGCGGTGTCGTGGTCCAAGTACCTCGTAGCGCCGCCGGGAGCCAGGATCCGGGGCGGTGGCGAGGAGCTGTGGAGCGCCGACCTGTCCAAGCTGGAGATCCGGGGCAAGTTTGCGTCAGGCCGGCACAGCCGCGTCTACTCCGGCAGGTACGCCGGCCGCGAGGTGGCCATCAAGATGGTCAGCCAGCCCGAGGAGGACGCCGCGCTCGCCGCTGAGCTAGAGCGCCAGTTCGCCTCCGAGGTCGCGCTCCTCCTTCGCCTCCACCATCCAAACATCATCTCGGTATGAACTCATTTCTTTGATTCTTTTCATATTTTCTTTAAAAAAAAAGATATTTTACTTTACCGCGCAATTATTCTTGACATGGACTTAGTAGAGTATGAGATGACATCTTAGTACTTCTGGGTCATATCTTTTTGTCTGTGCCACCAGTGTAATGAACTCTGCCTCGGATAAGTGGGAATCTTGTGGCAACTCTTAACCCAAGGCATGGAACAATTGCTTGTGCATTTCGTCCAGTCCAGCCTAAATAAATCTATGTCTGCGCTGAATCCCTGTCCCAGATGTTCATTTCTTGAGCTGTCGGTGGAGGATCTGCCTCCGAACCACTGCATGGTACTCGGTAATCTCTGTTTATAAGAATCCTTGATTTAGAAACTGAATTGATGAAACGGAAAAAAGGATGAAAAGTCCGGCGTATATGTGTTTGCAAGATACTTGTTATGTTCTTGGTTTGATCTCTGTATGAAGTGCTGAATTTTTATTTGTTTGAACACGTTTTTCAGTTGAAATTGCCCGTCCCACGTCATTGTTCCTTTATTGGTCCTTTATATCCGTGCATTAGGCTGTAGGAGTTGTTAGGCTAACTGATCTTCACATTAAAGTGAAAACCTTTATGCTTTGCTTGGATTGGAGGGACAGGGGTGAAGATAAGATAGTTGTGGAGTGAGGCTATTTGTGCTTACCTACACCGTAACCTGACAAACTGGGAGGCAACTTTTTCTATGGACAGTATGAAATTGATATTTGGGATAGTGAAATTGTTGACAAGTATATACAATTTGATGTAGGATTGTTCAGGAAAAGACAAATCTTCTCGATTATGCCCTTTTTCATCTTTTGTAACCAACCCTTTTCTATCCATAAGTAGTGCGGTTAGTTGGTAATAGCACTTTGTACTTTTGTAAAATGATGTCAATTTGTTTCTGAATGTTTTTCTAGTCGCGCTATCTGTCCTACTATTTACTGGAATCTTGCATCAGTACATGTGAATAATTAACTACATCGAAATCTCTGTAAGCGCTGCTTCAATTATAGAAGTTGTTTGATGGAAAACGTTGATTTAGCTGGGGAGAGGGATTTATCTTTATGCAATAGCATTGATGTTGTAATAACTGAATATTTTTATACACTAGTGCTACAAAAAAACTAATTATTTAGATTAATTTGATTAGTTCAATCACTGTCTAAGATACCTTTTTGCTGGAAGGATGTGTATTGGCTTCATTGTGAAGATGTTGGGTGAAGAGATCCTGAGACAATGGTTATACTGAGATTGCTATCCTTGCTTGATCAGTCATGCTATCTGCTGCACCGCACCATAGGTGATGGCATTAGATGCTTGGCTGGCAAGTTATGAAAATGATGGTGTCTTCATGAAATAGAAGGTGGACCATGGATAACATTAACATCCAAGCTTAGTTGGATGCTCTTGTAGAAAAAAAGCACATCTTGCTAGCTATAAATAACGGAGAATTGACGCAGAGAGGGATAGTTCATGTACAAGTAAACATCAGTCTTAACTTTTTGCTTTACAAAGTGCCTGCCTTTTTTCACTTGACACCTAGAAGTCACATGGAAAAAGGTTGCTTTACGGAACCAACATAACTGAGTAAGCTTCAGAAGTCGAATGATATTTATGCAAGTTGCAATTCCATTTTTTTTCCAATGTCTGGCAAATCTCGGCAAGAACCTTCTTCTCAGTGAACATATCATGAAAATACATTTGCTTATATTAACTCAAGTGACATGCCTGCATATGATAACTTAAACATTAACTGTTTTATACTGTCTTATATTGCATCTTGAGCTAGTCAATAGTGTGTGGCTCATTTTGTTAAACTCTACTTGATATGGAATACCACTTAATATCTTAAATTTTGCAGTTTGTTGCAGCATGCAAGAAACCACCAGTATTCTGCATCATCACCGAGTTCATGGCTGGGGGCTCCCTTAGGAAATATCTACATCAGCAGGAACCTCATTCAGTTCCCCTCAAACTAGTGCTGAAATTAGCTTTAGATATCGCTCGCGGAATGAGTTACCTACACTCCCAGGGTATACTTCATAGAGACCTGAAATCAGAGAACATACTTCTGGGAGAAGATATGTCAGTCAAAGTGGCAGATTTCGGGATTTCATGCTTGGAATCACAGTGTGGAAGGGGCAAGGGGTTTACAGGAACCTACAGGTGGATGGCTCCAGAAATGATCAAAGAGAAACATCATACTAGGAAAGTGGATGTGTACAGCTTTGGAATCGTCATGTGGGAGATTTTGACCGCTTTGGTTCCGTTCAGCGACATGACTCCAGAGCAGGCTGCTGTCGCTGTTGCCCTGAAGGTATGGTTCTTGATACACCACCGCGATGTTTATCTCCGTGTGTTCACATATGCACATGAAAGATCTTTTGCATAACGTTGAGATTCATCTATCAGCCTCTCTTCTAATAACTAGTAAACCTTGTGCAGAATGCAAGGCCGCCACTGCCTGCTTCATGCCCTGTGGCAATAAGTCACCTGATCATGCAGTGCTGGGCGACCAACCCTGACAAAAGACCTCAGTTTGACGACATCGTGGCGATCCTCGAGAGCTACAAAGAAGCCCTCGATGAGGATCCGTCATTCTTCTTGTCATATATACCACCTCCGCACCACAGCCACCACCACCATCATCGTCAGAGCCTTCTCTGGTGCTTCCCTCGCTCCATGCGAAGGTCTGCATCACTGAAAGTATGAGGCTGGGATATTGCCTTATCGATGCCGTGTACAATATGCACCCCCTTTTGACTTTCTTTGTTTTCTATATGCGCGCGCCGGCCCTCTATTATGCGGCATTAGCATGCTATGAGTTAGTTTCTGCTCTCTTTTTCTCCTTGGTGGCTATGCGTTAGTTTCTACTCTCTTTTTCTCCTTGGTGGTGGTAAATTATTTCCGTCATTGATGCCTTGAGTAATGTAGAGATGACAGGCAGGCAGGCAGGCAGCTTCCGGTTATTATCTATGGATGCCATTTGCTTTTGGTGATGGAAAACATGAAAGCCTCAGTAAATGTAATATAATTTAGCTCTTCCCTCAATTGTGTTCGTGCTTCTTACTTTCAGCTGCTATCATACCCATTGCAAATGCGTGGGCAGGCAGTAAAGTATGAATCGATTGGTGTTTGTTTCTGAAATGGAAAACTTGGGACTGAAAACAGTTTGTATATACTAAGAGGCAAATCAGCAAATGTAATATGTCCGTCTTTGGCTCAACCACAAAAGTCCCCTCCAAAAGGCAAAAGGATTTGGCAAAATAGTGAGTATTCTGAAAATTAAAGAATTTAAAATAAGAGATTTGTTACCGTGCTTGGGAGGAATGGTGGGTTTCTCTGAAATTTTTCAGCTGTGTGATATGCGAAAATAAACTAATAATGACTAGGAGTATTCCTATGAGAAAACTAATAATGGCAACCTAATTTAGGAAGGTATATAAATAATAGCTACTCATATAGATGTTACATAAATAATAGCAACTCATATAGATGTTACATGAATAATAGCTACTTCTAGATTAGATGCTCTTAAATGACTGCTACTGCTTGATTAGATAATTTGTAGGCATTGTTGTATGCAATATATTGTATATAGACGCATTCAAGCATTTTATACAATCCTTTTGTCAAGCATTGTTGGCCTATAAATTGGTGGAGAGAGTGGAAGGATACGATATGTAACCAAAACACTTGTTCAACATACCTATCTTGGCTGCCAATTGAAACATGATGATGAAAATGGGCAGCACCAAGAGGCAACAAACTTTTTGCCAGATGTTCCTCCTCATGCTTACCATCTTACTAATAAGCTCTCGTAAGTCATATGCTCCCCATGTTTGTTAAAATGTCTATCAATCATCTAACTAAAAAGCAAAAAACTAACATGCCTACGACGCAGAGGAGAATTTGGGGACAAATGCTCAAGTTGAGTCGTGCGTCCATACTGGATTGTATTGCATCGGAACGTGCTTGGTTCGAGGCGACTGCAATCGTTGTTGCAAGGACAACGGGTGTATCCATGGGAAGTGTAATATTCTGATAGGATGCAAATGCTACAAGTCTTAGAATATTTTTGGTACACAAGAAAACAATGCAAGAGAGACAATATGTAATAATGGGGCTACAGGAATGGATCGGTGATTCATGATTCTCCTTCTTTATTTATTTTCTATTTTTAATTTCATTCTTTGAGTCTAGAATCCCACTCATGGCGAGCATGGTTCATCCTTCAACTACCTCCAGTGCCCAACCATGCGATGCGAGTTCGTTTTCCCTTCCGTTCGAAACCTTCCCGAGAAGTCCCAGCGCTGCGAGCTTCCACCCCCCCCCCCCCCCCCCCCCCCCCCCCCCCCCTCCTTCTGTCGGACCTCCTCTAATAGTAGTAGTCTTTAGTGTTCTACAACGTGTTTGAGTTTGTTCGGATGGACTTCCTCCTGTTTCGCCGCCGCCTAAGCTCGGCTTCTACTGTCGTCGTCCTTGCCTCCAGCTTCTTCCTCACCCATAGGGGCAGTCAGGAACCCAATAAATAGAGAACTTGAAATGAAACTGTATATATATATATATACACACACACTACTCTGCAGCTGGCTATAGAATAACTTATTCTATAGCTACTTTTTAGTTATGATAATTATTATGTTAATTTACATGATTATAGTAACTTCTTACTAAGTGATTTACTATAATGTCATGATAAATATGCCCATGTGTTATAGTAATATAATTATCGTAAATATGTATTGACATTATCATAAATTAGTATATAGAATTATTGTAAATAGAGGTGGCTACAAAATAACTTATTTTATAGCTGTCTAATATATATATATATATATATATATATATATATATATATATATATATATATATATATATATATATATATATAATCAGCAAATGTAATATGTCCGCCTTTGACTCAATCACAAAAGTCCCCTCCGAAAGGCAAAAGGATTTCGCAAAATAGCGTGAGTATTCTGAAAATTAAGAGATTTGTTACTGTTCTTGGGAGGAAGTGGGTTTCTCTCCGTGGAATTATTTTTACCGTGTGATCTGAGAAGATAAACGTATGGTAATTAAAGGTAATTAAGAGTAGTTTAGTCATTTTAGTGGGATATCTCTTTTCCTCTCTGTTGCACGTCAGAAAGCCGCACTGATCTGTGGGGAGGGCTGTTTGCAGGAGCTCTCCACCGACTAGGGGCATACAGCTCAAGCGCTTGGCCGGTAGGGGGCTCGGCAGCCTGCCTCCTCCCATTGCCGATCTTGGTCATCACCGCCTCCCTCGCAACTCCAGCCACCACCAAATACGAATCAGATCTTGGCTGCACCTATATATGGTTAGTGGGCTTGAATGGGTCGGGCCATGCCAGAAATCCTGAGACGTGAAAGTGCTATTGTGTTCTTGGAATTTAATTTAAAACTAGTTCCTAGCTCACAGATTTTATGTTCCGGTCCTTAACTTAAAGTTTCTCAGGTCTATCTATTTTATAACCATTCGATCTATCCGAATGAATGATTATTTTTTCAATTACTATAAAGTTTCTATTAAAATAAAGGTCAAAATCATGGGGCGCTTGTTAATCAGCACGAGGTCGGTGTGCTGTGAATTTAGATTTCAAATTGGATTCGGGGTGGGATTTTTTTTATTTTTTGAAAGGGATTCAGGGTGGGCTTTTGAGCAGCAGAGTTTGTACCATTTTGGTGGTCTCACTTAACATACAGTTCCTTAATATTACATTCTAATATATGATATCATTACAGAATTACCAAAAACACTTTGTAATATACTAATAACATCTTACAAACATCTCAACAGCTAGTTCGAAAATATAATATCATTATAGAATTTACCAAAAACAATTTACAATATCCAATTAAGGTTTTCTACAACTAAGTTTGAAACTTAATTTGAAAGAAGGTTACTTGAGCCATTGGCTGAGAGATTTTTGGATAGGCCTAGGCGTGACCATCCAGTCTAGCATCTAGATCCCAAGATAAATTCCTTGTACCCAAAGTCTCCTTTGTTTGCTATGGTGTTTGGGACTGCTCCGCTCCAGCTCCGCGTTAACACCTCTAGCTCCACGAACTCCACTTCACAAAAAAAAGTGGAGCTAGAGGCCAACTCCACGTTTTTTTCTCTAGAGGTACTCCAGTTTTTGGAGTTTTGTACTCCCACATAGAGTTGTGACGTAATTACCCACCTTGCCACTCATTAATCACGGGTACTTTCCCCTAATCCTTCCCCTCCTGACGCCGCCCATGAAAAAAGTCGCGACTCGACTCCTCCCCTGCACACCGCCCCTCTCCTCTTCCCTAGCGCCGCCGGTGTCCTCTTCTAGGGTTAGGCCGCCGACGCCATGGATGGCTCGGATGCTCCAGACGATGGACATATTCCGGATGAGGTCGTGTTCGGGCAGCACATCTTCTCCAACTCTGAGCGTCCTGCTCCTGCACCGGCGCCCAGAGTCAGCCTCCCTCGTCCTCCTCCAGCCGTGACGCCGCCGGGTCTGCCCCTCTATGGCGCTCCCCCAGGTCCGCCCCTCTACGACGCGCCTCATGCTCTGGCCTCCTACGTCGCCCATACCTCCATCCTCCTTCAGCATGCCCCCGGCGCGCGGCCTCGTACGGTGCTCCCTCGGCACAAGTGTCCTACGGCGCGCCCTAGGGCCGTGCATTGGCGGGCAAGCCACTGGCGGCGCCCAGGTTGCTGCTGTGAGCCGGCCAAGCGCCACTGTGGCCACTGTCGCCCAGGGCGCTGGAGTCCAGGGCACTGCCGCAAGCCGGCAAAAGCTCTAGTGGCCACTGGAAGGAAGCGGGCAGCACCAGCAAAGATGAAGGATGAGTATGTATTGATTTGTTTGTGTTGATTGTTGATTGTACAATCCTTTCATATATTCAGAAAATAGAAATCATGTCACAGTAGATTGTCTGCAATGCTTGAACGTATTATTGTAACATATATGGTCAAGGTGATGAAATGGAATGGACTGATTCAAATGTGACAATTGTTTGTGAGTTGATGGCTGAACAAGTTAGGAAGGGGGATCGTCCAAACACGCATTTGAATTGTGTAGGTTATACCGAGGTATCCGATAGGTTCCTACGGCTTACTAGAATCAAGTTGTCGAAGACGCAAATAAAGAACAAGTGGGATAAGTTAAAGAATGATTTCACTTCTTGGCAAAAATTGAAGAGGAGGCAAACAAGTACAGGTTGGAACTATGCACGGGGGACAATTTCAATGGATAACGAGTGGTGGAAGAAGGCCAAAACTGTGAGTACTATATAATTTTTTCAATCCATCACATCTCAAATTTTCCCCCAAAGGTTAATGTACTTATGTATGTGGTATATATATGTGTAGGAAATTCCAGGGAGTGTAAAATTTAGAAAAAAAAACTCTCCAAAATGAGGATTTGCTATATGATATGTTTAAGGACATCACAAATGAGGATGCAGATCATTGGAATCCTATGAGTGATAATCCGATTATTCCTGATTCACAAGAACAACCTTTTGATGTGGACAATGAAAATGGTGGTGGAGGGGGCGACTTCCATAGTGAACCTGTTGATGCACACAATGTTGGAAAGGAGGAGGATGTCCAGGAGGTTGTTGATGCAGGATATCCTAATCGTCTTGGCTATCTTTGTTCTTATAAGGGTGAGAGGTATCATATTCCCGGGTGGCGTAGAGAAATGGAACCGAAGACTCCTAAGGAAAGATTCAATCACATTCACTCTTCTATCCGTAATGTTACTGAGAGATCATTTGGACTTCTCAAAATGAAGTGGCAGATTCTCTACAAGATGCCTCTGTACCTGATGTACAAGCAAAAAATGATTGTTGTGGCTACTATAGTGCTTCATAACTTCATTCGTGAGCATGATGGTGTCGACTTGGACTTTGCTCGGTTCGATCGCGATCCAAATTTTGTTCCAACAATCCCAGAAAGGTATCACAAATACGTAGCGCCATCAAATAGGTCTACTACCAAACCCAACGCTCCTACTATGGATGTATTCCGTGATGAGTTGGCCACCGCTCTTTCTCTTGCTTGGGGCTAGAATCGTAGTCGTTGTGCTTACGTATGGACAATTATTTGTATTCGAAATATAGCCTTTGTTTAATTTTCTATCATTTAAATTTTATGGGACAATTATTTATATTTGAATTATGGCCTCTGTTAATGTTCTATCATTTGTTTTCTATTTTTCTAGGAAAATATCAAGTGCAATTTCAATCAAGGGCATAATGGACCATTTGCATGAAAACAACCCATTCCTAGAGCTGGAGCAGACCTGTATGCCAAACAGTACCACCTGCTCCATAAACTCCACGGTAAAATTACTCTATGGTGGAGTTCGTAAAGCAGAGCTAGAAAAATAGGAGCAGAAATAATGCCAAACACCCTCATCAATGCAGATCACTGCCTTGTTGGCTTCGGCCATAAAGGTCAATCTATATGGCACAAACTTTTAGAGCTACTAAAATTCACATCGCAAGCTATTACTCCTCTCCCTCTACTGGTTTATTTCGCTTGTGGGAACGTACATGTTCATAGTCCCTCGCTAGCTAGAATGCATCCAGCTTGCTGGCCCCGTTCGATTATCTTATAATCCATTTTTAGCTTGTTTTTTTAATTGAAACAGTGTTTCTCTCTCACAATTAATTAGTCGAAATAATATTTCGGTTTGTTTTTTTTCAGTGAAGTGAACGGGCCCCGGTTGGTGCATGAGCTTTTTGTCAGATGAAACCGTTATTTCATCCTTGTTTAACCAACGGTTCCATGACTTTTGCCTTGTTCAGGGCACTATGCCATCCATACAAGCGCAACACATATTGCCTCATTCAAGGCACTATGCTACTATACAAGCGCAACATGTACGTGAACATTTTATACAAATTTGATTTCCCTGCCTCTGTAGACTTGGAAAACACACTTCATCTTCTTTCACAAACTTAATGAATTCTACAATCACAAATGTTGATATAAAAAAAATTAGTTAACGTCACCGTTTTCCTTCCCCGTAGCCCATGAACAAGGAAAGATAAGAGGTTAAAGATGAAAGTAGGGCGTTATTGAATTTGGATCAACAAGATGCTTAGAGGCAGATCCAACACTAGGGCAAAGGGTTAGAGCCCCTCCTATCACCCTACAATGGAGCCTCTCCTCTTAGCGCCTCCCCATTTTTTGAGAAAGAGGAAAGAATAAATGAGAGAAAGAGAGAGCAAGAAGAAATGAAGGTAGAAAAAGAAAGAGCCACTACTAGACTCATTTGCCGGTTCCACCCTCCAAATGACAATGGTAAACTTAAGTTGAGCTCTATGCAGTCTAGACGGACAAAAAAATTATTACACATATTTATATATTATTACTATTATACAATATTATAAATATATATTTTTGTCTAATGACCTAGCCAAATTTTATAAAACAATATTGACAGTTTAATTTATTTTTCTCCATAGTCCTAATACCTATACTAGTGTTGCAAGGTTGTTGAGAATCCAGATGGCAACACAAGAGTACAAGGCATTGGAACATTAAAAGCATGAATCCCCATTTTCTATTTTTCTTTTCTGAAAAAAAGAAAGAAAATACATGGAAAGTGCCGTAGGCACCAGAATATTTTTTTTTTCCTGAAAGAAAACCAGAAGATAAAAGGCATGTGATGAACACACATCATCCCAGGATTGACCTGACATACGCACGGTCATACTCTAGCGCGTCGTCGTCGTCGTCCGATTCCGTGTCTCTCAGGTCGAGACTCGAGAGTTCCCTTGTTCGTCCATCCGCTCTGTGACCTGTACTGAGGTTCTCCGATGGCGGAGCAGTCTCCCAGCTCCGCACCACAGGGTCAGACTCTTTTCCTTTCTCGTCAGTTGTTTAAAACACCTTTCCTTTTGTCTTTTCTCCGTGCGATTCTTGAGCCAAGCTGTGGCGACTCTGGCGCCGGGTTGATTTACCCCTGGTTAAATTCATCGGTAACACTTTGGCGCGAATTATACGGAGATCCTCGTCGAGTATTAGCGGTGGCGAGGGTTTGGTGCCTGTGCCGTTGATGGGGGTCCTGCGGCGGCCGGCTGGAAGGAGTAGGAGACTAGTGATTCGTCCAATTCGTCGAATTGGTGTACAGAGAAGTGGATTTCTGAGCTATTCGAGGATATATCTTCGTGCTTATTGGTCCTGAGAGAGTTCTTTGCTAGTTATCAGGGCTCTTTACTTGGTTAATGAATGATTGATGCCGCTTACTTGGCTCTTTCAAGAGTAAGCTACAAAATGGTTCCCTCAAAAAAGAGTAAGGGCGTACCCAGTGCAGAGAGCTCTCGCTCTGTGCGGGGTCTGGGGAAGGGTATTAGTGGCAAGCCTTACCCTCGCCTGTGCAATGTGAGGAGACCGCGACTCAAACTGTGAGTAATCTACAAAATGGATGCTCTAGCATCTTGCACCAGGTGATTGATGCAAGGCGCGCCCTTTTGTGGATGCAGCCTAATGGCTGCAGGTTATTGACACTTGGCGAGGCTGGAAATTAGATTGTAAAGGCGTCAAACCAAACTTGAACTATTGCGTTTCTGGGTTCTAAACAAAATTCAATAGATTTAAGTGGTAGGTGGGACAAAACTTAATTCATATTTGAAATTTGTAAGCAGCTTTCTGCAAATGAAATGCTGTGGACAAAATGGCAGTTCTGAGGGTTTGTCTTGTTCTCTTATTAGCAACTTACTGTGCTTATGCTTGCCCTGATCTCAAAACAAAATGGTACATTCTGATTTTCTGATCCTGCAGGTGGTTCTGGTGGGAATGAATCCTTCGATAATCTTGTAATTCAAGCTCCACAGCTGATGAGGGAGGATTACATACAGAATGCTGTGAAGTTTCTTTCACATCCGAGAGTGAAGGGTTCTCCAGTATTTCACAGGCGTTCCTTCCTGGAAAAGAAAGGCCTTACAAGTGAAGAAATTGATGAGGCCTTTCGTAGGGTTCCTGTAAGATTTTATTTTCCTGCTACCCCCTACTGTTTACCCTAGATGAAAGTGTTTCTTAACTAGCTTAATGCCTTATAGGACCCTAAGACAAATGGAACTGATGCTGCGGCTGCTAGTACGCAACAAGGTAGCCTGTTGTTCTAGATATGGTGTGGATTACTGTGATACCATCTCATTTTTTTAGACATTATTATTTCTTTCTGATTTTTATTATTAGGATCTTCTGATTATGGTCAGCCCCAGTTATCAGTATACTATTGTTGTTAAATTGATTGCAAAATAGCTGACCAAATTATAAGAAATCCTATCGAAGCTTGATTTGCACATTTTTTTTTCACCTGAACAAGGAAGATTTACTTCCTGTTTTCTATGCTTTGGCAGGATAACTGACAAACAAATAACACTAGTGAAAATTCTAGTAACTGTTTCTGCTTGATGAAGATACTTTCACAGTTTGACAAGTGCTATACAAGACATAAGAGCAACTACAACCAAGGAACCTCGGTTGCAGTTGCTCTTATGTCATGTATAGCACTGATGATCAACTTATTTTTCTTTCTCCAATGAGAGACTAACTTATTTCAAATACTTGATGTATCTATAGGTTGATCGAGCTATGATTTTTCTTTTCCTTTTCAAGGATGTAATTGTCCTTGGATAGGAGTGCATGGAAATCAGCTATTCACATAACTAAACCACAAACAGTCTTTAGTAGATCCCCTAATAATATCACTATTAGTGATGCCTTATGTATATATTTCTTTCTTTCTTTTTCCCTTTTGTTGGTGGCTCATGTTGGTTTCAAATCTACCCTAACCAGCTTACTTGGTAGTTGGAACTAAAAGGCGTTTTTGTTGTTGTTGTTGTTGATGATGATGATAGTTCATACAAAGCACTCCGAAGTTTGTGCTGCGAGTTTTACCATAGACTGAAGATGTATTCTGTTCTTAGTAACTGTCTTGTTTTCTTTTATTCCTTCAGCAAACAATCCCAGTCAATCTGTTGCGCTGCAGCCTTATACAGAAGTTCAACCACAAGCAGCTACTATCTCTGCCACTGTTGGACCTATTGCCCCACATACAAATGCGCAGTTTAGCTGGGTCAACGCACTCCTTGGTGCAGGTCTTTTTCTTGGATTAGGGGCTAGTGCTGCTATAACCCTCAAGGTACATCTGGTGATTCTGTGAAGGCCTAAACTTTTGTTTGAAAATTATGTCCGATGCTGAACTTATTTCCATGAATGTTTTTCTCAGAAATTGTTCATCCCTAGTCTAAAATCTTGGACCCGTAGAGTTGTTGCTGAAGGAGATGAAAATGGAAACGATGAATTTGCTTCCAAACTTTGTGAAGAAATTAGGGAAGCCATAAAAGTTTCTACGTCAGCCTTTTCTGATATTGCTAGAACCAACCAAGAAGTGCTTGCTTCAAAAGATGAAGGTTTCAGAATTTGTTTTTGATAATTTATCATATTTGACAGTACAGTAGCCATTATTTTTTTGTATTGTGTTACCTTAATGATTTAACTCTCCTTTTTACAGATAGGAAGGTGCTTATGAAGTTAACAGAAGCATTTGAATCACAAGCAAATGTGTTTAAATCATTGAATGAGACCTTAAATCATATCAGGGAGAATCAGTTTTCACGGCGCAACCAATTGGAAGAGCATGTTCAGCCTGCGCCATGGAATGGTCAGCATCAAACTTAATAATTGACTCATCATACTGAACTGCAGAGATAGTTTCCTTATATTAGAAATTTAGGGCACGTTATGCTGTGAACTTTTGATATGGTGGTTATTCTCATCTCAGTTGCTGGTAGTTTTGAACCATCTACATATACAACAACAAAGCCTTTAAGTCCCAAACAAGTTGGGGTAGGCTAGAGTTGAAACCCAACAGAAGCAATCAAGGTTCAAGCACGTGAATAGCTGTCTTCCAAGCACTCCTATCTAAGGCTAAGTCTTTGGGTATATTTCATCCTTTCAAGTCTCCTTTTATTGCCTCTACCCAAGTCAACTTCGGTCTTCCTCTGTCTCTCCTCACGTTACTATCCTGACTTAGGATTCCACTACGCACCGGTGCATCTGGAGGTCTCTGTTGCACATGTCCAAACCATCTCAACCGGTGTTGGACAAGCTTTTCTTCAATTGGCGCTACCCCTAATCTCTCACGTATATCATCGTTCCGAACTCGATCCCTTCTTGTATGACCGCAAATCCAACGCAACATACGCATTTCCGCGACACTTAGCTGTTGAATATGTCGTCTTTTCGTAGGCCAACATTCTGCACCATACAACATAGCAGGTCTAATCGCCGTCCTATAAAACTTGCCTTTTAGCTTCTGTGGTACCCTTTTGTCACATAGGACACCAGACGCTTGCCGCCACTTCATCCACCCTGCTTTGATTCTATGGCTAACATCTTCATCAATATCCCCGTCCCTCTGTAGCATTGATGCTAAATATCGAAAGGTATCCTTCCTAGGCACTACTTGACCTTCCAAACTAACATCTTCCTCCTCCCGAGTAGTAGTGCCGAAGTCACATCTCATATACTCAGTTTTAGTTCTACTAAGTCTAAAACCTTTGGACTCCAAAGTCTCTCGCCATAACTCCAGTTTCTGATTCACTCCTGTCCGGCTTTCATCAACTAGCACTACATCGTCCGCGAAAAGCATACACCAAGGGATGTCCCCTTGTATGTCCCTTGTGACCTCATCCATCACTAAAGCAAACAAATAAGGGCTCAAAGCTGACCCTTGATGTAGTCCTATCCTAATCGGGAAGTCATCCGTGTCTCCATCACTTGTTCGAACTCTAGTCACAACATTGCTGTACATGTCCTTAATGAGCCCGACGTACTTCGTTGGGACTTTATGTTTGTCCAACGCCCACCACATAACATTCCTTGGTATTTTATCATAAGCCTTCTCCAAGTCAATAAAAATCATGTGTAGGTCCTTCTTCTTCTCCCTATACCGCTCCATAACTTGTCTTATTAAGAAAATGGCTTACATGGTTGACCTTCCGGGCATGAAACCAAATTGGTTCATAGAGACCCGCGTTATTGCTCTCAAGCGATGCTCGATAACTCTCTCCCATAGCTTCATAGTATGGCTCATCAACTTAATTCTTCGGTAATTTGTACAACTTTGAATATCTCCTTTATTCTTGTAGATCGGTACCAATATACTTCTCCTCCACTCATCAGGCATCTTGTTCGATCGAAAAATATGGTTGAACATCTTGGTTAACCATACTACAGCTATGTCCCCGAGGCATCTCCACACCTCGATTGGGATACCATCCGGTCCCATCGCCTTACCTCCTTTCATCCTTTTCAACGCCTCTCTGACCTCAGATTCTTGGATTCTCCGCACAAAGCGCCTATTGGTGTCATCAAAAGAGTCATCCAACTGAAAGGTTGTGTCCATATTCTCACCATTGAACAATTTGTCAAAATACTCTTGCCATCGATGTCGGATCTCATCCTCCTTTACCAAGAGATGCTCCCTTTCATCCTTAATGCACTTAACTTGGTTGAAGTCCCGTGTCTTTCTCTCACGAACCCTAGCCATCCTATAAATGTCCTTCTCTCCTTCCTTCGTACTCAAATGTTGGTAAACATCCTCGTACGCTCTACCCTTTGCCACACTTACAGCTCGCTTTGCAGTCTTCTTTGCCACCTTATACTTCTCTATGTTGTCCACACTCCTGTCATGGTACAAGCGTCTATAGCATTCTTTCTTCTCCTTAATAGCCCTTTGGATTTCCTCGTTCCACCACCAAGTATCTTTAGCCTCACGTCCCCTTCCTTTGGTTACTCCACACACCTCTGAGGCTACCTTCCGAATGTTGGTTGCCATCTTGTCCCACATATTGTTTATGTCGTCTTCTTCCTTCCAAGAGCCCCCTTTGATAACCCTTTCCCTAAATACCTCTGACGTCTCCCCTTTCAGTTTCCACCACTTTGTTCTTTCAATCTTAGCTTGTTTATCCCTACGGGCACGCATCTGAAAACGAAAATCTGCCACCAAAAGCTTATGTTAAAATATTTAAAACTCTAGGTTTAGCATTGAGGTATTAAGTAACAACTATTTGCATTAGAACGGCTCTCACCACATTGCTATTATTTCTCTGTGTAGGGCCAATTGACTATCAAGGGAGAGCTTTTCAGGTATGACTTGCAGTTTCTAGTCCTTCCTGTCAGTATTCACAAATTATATTATTTTCTTCTCTCTCACACAGTGTTTCTATTTGTAGCAAACTAATATGTATGCAACGCCACCAAACAACAGTTTTGACCCAGGTAAGGGGCTGTACTGAGCTTGAGCCACCAAACTCACTGCGATCCTGCCAAAGATATTTCTTTTAGGTCCCGACCAAATGTTCTTGCCTGTCACAGTTGTCGCTTCATTCATAGACTCATGGTTTATCTTGAACAGGGAGGAACTCATTCATGCCATTAGCTGCTGAACCTTCTTATGGACCATTTCCAGGATCCTACTCTGAGGTAGGCAATCATGTGGCCATACTATGATAGTTAATTTTGATTATCACATTTGTGTTGAGCATCATACATCACCTTGTCCACCATAGCTATAACTTTCTTGTTGCCCCTACAGCAGTGTTGAGTAAATAAACTAATCTGGTGGCAAATTACACTGAATCATGTGACATTTTGTGATTCCAGCAGCGCGTGCAGAGGCCCGGTGGGTATGGATTCCAGCCACAGACAAGCAAGGACCGATTGAGCTCTGGCACATGGGGCAGCTACCAAGTGGGTTCTTCCAATCACCATGCTGGCAATGCCATGGATGACCCGGCAGCTGTTGCAGCAGAATTCCAGCGCCGCTGGGTTGCCCCGCAGCCACCAGGCGTCATCATGCCAGAGGCTGCGGCTACCATCCGGCAGGTCAGGTTGGCTCCAAGGCAGCAGCTGCAGCAGCCGGGCGATGGGCGCCTGAGTACTGATGTTCCGAGACCATCGGAGTCTGCCATGGCGACAACAGAGCACGTGAACGGTGCCCCCGAAGCACCTGGCGGAGAGTTGCCAAGCGATGGTGGTGCCATGACTGCTAATGCCAGCAGCATTGGTGGGAGTGAAGAGCAGCAGCAGGAAGCCGCTTGAGTGAAGCTTTTTGGGCGCCCTTTGATTTGATTCTTTGATAGGATCTTGCACCTGTGTGGCTGTGTGTATGTATGCATCTGCATATGTTTGTTGATGTATGTCTCGTGTACGAAACTGCAGCTGTATGGAGATATATAAAGTGATCAACTTTACACCTGTTTTTTTTTTTTAACAGAGAATAACTCTGCTTTTCAGAAAACAATATGGGTTTACAGAGTTCAGCTGGGGATACCAGCGCCAAAACAAACCAAGAAGGAAAGAAACGTCCTTTGGGCAGTGAAGGAAAAGAGCAGAACCGGCTATCCTATAAACATACTAGCTTTTAGATATCGTAGACTGTCAGAGAGCAGAGTAGTAGCCATCCGATGATCGTAGCAGTCACCTTGATCCATCTCCTTAAGCAGAGGACGGCACTTCTGCAGAGTTGACATTGCAATGTGACTAACAAGGTTATACAAACCAAATTAGCTATGCAAGGGAGCTACTTCTATGCTACACAAGCAAGAAGGTAACTAGCAAGCTACACAAGCTAACTAATTACAAAAGCAACAACACAAGCTCAATGTATATGAAAGTAATTGCAAGCTTGTGTAACGGGGATGCAAACCAACGGGAAGAACAAGGTTGACACGATGATTTTTCTCCCGAGGTTCACGTGTTTGCCAACACGCTAGTCCCCGTTGTGTCGACCGCTCACTTGGTGGTTCGGCAGCTAATTGGCATCACCCGCCAAGCCCGCACGTCAGGTGCCGCAAGAACCTACCCCGGAAGTGAGGGTAGCTCAATGACATGATTTACTAAAGTTGCTCTTCGCGGCTCCCACGGGGTGAGCACAATGCCCCTCACAAGCCCTTCTCCGAAGCGCCGTACAAGCTTCTTGCGGGCTTCCATAGAGACCACCACCAAGCCGTCTAGGAGGTGGCAACCTCCAAGAGTAACAAGCACCACCGGCTTGTAACTCGATCACCTAGTGCCACTCGATGCAACCTCACGATGCAATCGCACTAGAATCGCCCACTCACACAATCGGATGATCACTATTAAGTATGTGTGAGATGGAGGGCTCCTAAGCACTCTCAAGCATGGACACAAAGTCCCCCAAGGTGCTCAGCACTAGCCATGGCCGAGGGTCACTTCTATTTATAGCCCCAAGGGCTAAACTAGCCATTACCCCTTCACTGGGCAAAAGTCAGGCCGACCGGACGCTCCGATCGGGTTGACCGGACGCTGGACCTTAGCGTCCGGTCGCTCGATGACAGCCATGTGTCACCTGCATTCAATAGCATTCTTCCAATCTCAATGGTCATCTTCTAACCGAACGCAGCAGCTTCAACTGACCGAATGCTGGACCCTCAGCGTCCGGTCGTTTACAGTAAGGTACCGACCCTGACCGGACGCGTCCGATCGGACGTGATCGGACACAGCCCTAGCGTCCGGTCACTCTCCAGTGACACTGCTTCATCTGACAATAGGATTGGACACTACCTCCAGCGTCCAGTCACTTTCAGAGCCAGCGTCTGGTCGACTGACCGACGCTACACGCTGACTGCCACTACTGATCAGACGTTGAGCCTCGGCGTCCAGTCACTGCGTGACCAGAGTCCGGTCTACTATGTGGGACCTTTCTCATCTCTATTTCTTTACTGAGTTGATCCACATCAACTCCAACTTCATCTCCTTTGTAAATGTGCCAACACCACCAAGTGTACACCACCATGTGTATGTGTGTTAGCTTTTCACAATCATTTCCCAAAGGGTTAGCCACTCAACTTGCCACGCCACTCAATCCTAGTGATGATGCAAAGTTAGATCACTCGAGTGGCACTTAGATGACCGATATGCAAACAAGTTTGCCCCTCTTGATAGTACGGCCATCTATCCTAAACCCAGTCATAAACTTCTCTACACACCTATAACCGGTGAAATGAAATGCCCTAGGTTATACCTTTGCCTTGCGCATTCTATTCCATCTCCTCCAACGTTGATGCAACACATGCACCAACACGATCAACATTGATATGATCCACTTCATATCATCACGTGATCACATTGATTCATCGATCTTGACTTCACTTGCTTTTCACCGTTGCCTTCGTCCATCGGTGCCAAGTCTTGCTCAAGCTTCACTGCCACGTGGTCCATCACTCCAAAGCCTTCAACTTGCCCTTCATGCTTGCAACCGGTCCATCAAGCCAAGTCTTGTCTTGATCTTCTCCACCTTGATCACATGACTCAATGTCATGTCTCATGTGTAATGAGCTCCTTCATCATCACATGTGTGAGCTTTGCAACATCTCTAAGCTATTTTCACCTTCATGGCATATGTTGCTCACACATGTGTACCTGTGGACTAATCATTTGTGTATCTCACATAAACACAATTAGTCCACCTAGGTTGTCACTCAATTACCAAAACCACACAAGGACCTTTCAATCTCCCACTTTTTGGTAATTGATGACAACTCTACAAAGATATGGAAATTAAGCTCTTTTGGATTCATGTTGCTTGCCCAAGCAATTTTACCATATGAAATGATTTTGGACAAGTACCACAAACCCGAGATAGTAGTATTAGCTCCCCCTACATATGTGCTAGAGTGTTTGATTTGAAGGTCACACATATGCATAGATTAAAATTGTGGGAGAGTAATTACTACCAAATAATGCTAAGATATATAGAATAAACCTTTGAAGCGTGTACCAATTAGAGTTGCACCTTTAAGTTCATCCTTAGCTAGATATCACTTGGAAATAAAAGCACTAGATACCTTGTGAGATCAACATTAAAACCAAGGTACTAGCATTACTTGAAAAGCATACCAAGTGTCTAGCTATCATCCTAAGCATGCTAGTTATCAAATCATTATTCTAGTTCTACAACTAGCATACACCACACAAGCATGCATATTGAATTTGAAAACTTATGCAATGCAAGCAAGCAAATATGCACATATCAAATGCAATCAATCAAAGTTCATGAGCTTGCTCCCCCTACTTGTGTGATTCTCTTGTCTAAGAATTTTGATCCATCTCTTTTTTTTAATGTTGCTCCCTCTTTGTCTATGTTCATGTCCAACCTCTATTTCCTTTATATCTCATCTCTCCCCTTGTACAATCTTAATCTCTCCCCCATTCAATCAAGCTTTCATATCTTTGTACAATCTCTCCCCCTTTGTCATCAATTTCCATAAAAGGTGTGCTTCTCATTGATGCAAAGGTATGCATTTGGGGTAGATGGTTGAGGCTTGAATCTTATATTTTTGATGGACATCACTTGATTGTTGGAATGACCCCACTTGTAGATACCAATTTGATACCAATTGAAAGTCGTATCACTTGAATCTTTGTGTAGGGCTTCTTGAGATACCACACATAGGATCTTTGATCTTGATATCAATTGGTGAGACACTTCCCCCTATGTGATAGCATGGGTCATCCATTTGATACACTTGAGCTCTTGTAGTTGAGGGATGCATTCTTCATTTGATGATCACTTAAAGTTGAGGATCACTTGTGGAACCATCGTCTTTCATGGTTGATATCATATATAGATGTAATACCACTTGTATGAAGTAGATACCACTTGAAAGAATCTTCTAGTATGGAACCACTTGTTTGATTTATCAATAAAGACCATTTCTTTAACATTTGCTATCTTTATGAGTACCATTTATAGGATATCACTTGTGAGTTGATCTAGACATCATTTGTAGATTCTTGATAAAATACTTGAGTCTAGATACCACTTGAAACATACAAACTAGATATTCATTTGCATTGTTGTCTTGTGCTTGTACTCTTATCACTATCATGAGCTTCTATGATTGACTTGAACTAAATTGATTTGCCTAAGCTTCCAAGTCTGGTTTGAACCAATGACAAGCTTCTTCACACCTCTTGCAAGGGTTATCTTGCCAATGTTGTACTTGTCACCTTTTAGCAATCCAAATTAAATCAAGTACTTGGGTTTACTAGCTCATGAACAAATTCATGTACTAACCACTAGATCAAGTAATCATTCAAACAATAGTGATAGGCTATGAATTTAAGCATTTTATTTGTTATGCATGATCCTATGAAGCATGTACTATATGCACTAACTGCATACTAGTAAGGGATGAAATGATCATGCACATTACAATGATACCTTTGCTATGTTGGAGTAGAGGATAGTCATATAGATTCCAATTCATTACTCCAATAGCAATGTGAAGTCCAATTTTAAGCTTGGTGAAGACCAATAGATATCATGTTGAATTTTATTCTTCACCCATATGAAGTGAATATCACTTATGATCAAGTGTACTTTCTTGTTGTGGTTGTCTTGCTTTATCTTTTGATCTTCGCTTGCATGAGAGCATCAATTTGAGAATACCATTTGAAATATCATGACTAGCTCTCTTTTGGGTGTTGCTTACTTTTCTTGATCAACCCTTTTGATTACTTCAACTAAGCATCTCAAATGTTCCTCGGATCACCACTTCCATGTTAGCCTTCCAAGTACCACACTTGGTTCACCTACACATAGGCGGCAAGCCCCTACACTAGGGAGAAGTGACCTCTCTCCAAGAATCATTCTTGACACTCACTTGAAATAACTTGATTGATTGATCCAAGTGATGGACTTAACTTGGTGAGTAACCTTGATTCCTTCTTTAAGTCCTTTTCTTTCTTCTTGTTTAAGTCCTTTTCTTTCTACCAAATGATTTCCAATAGTCACTAGAACTTAAACTTCAACTTCAACTTCATCTTGAGTTTGATCTTGATCTTCATCTTGAGTACCAAAGGTGTGCAAAGTACACTCCACAATCAAATGGCCTTTTACTCATATCTTATCATGCTTCTAGATCATCTCAAAACCAAACTTTGGTACCTCAAACACTTGTAAACATGTTTCCAACTTGAGAACCTTTCAATCAAAGTGACTCTAGATCAATCCAACATTTGTCACTTTTCTGATAGATTTTGTACCATTCAAAGAAATAAGCATATCTCCCAAAGTACAAATCCAAATATCATGAAATTTGGTGGAGATGTTTTTTACTAAGTTATCTAGCAGCTGTAAAAATTTGAACTTCATTTGACTTCTAGATTGCTGCCATATATTAATTCTTCCACCACTGCTACAAGCTGAAAACTGCTGCACTATAGCTGACAAGATCCACTCCAAAACCGAAGCATTTCTTATCCAATTCTCATGAAAATTGTACAGCATCTTATACCATAAGTCTAGAGCATGTACACCAATTTTTATGCCAATCCAATAGGTTTTGATTACTCAAATATGGCTAAGATCACAGCTAGCTCAGATTCTCAATTATAGGACAGATTTCAACAATTGAGCTATACTTCATCAAATGTGAATCAAACTTGAAACTAACTTGTTTGAATACTTCCATAAGACATATATCCATTCAAACCACTTACTAAAAGTCATCTTATAAACTTATCCAACACAAATCAAACCAAACTTGATTACTAAGCAATTATCCCTTCAATCAACTTATAGCAAGCAACATTGCATATTTATCCAATTTAATCAACTCATATGCACCCAAATGAAATGATCAACAAGAGATATACCTTGGTTAGCTCATGATCATCCAATTAGCAAGCTTCAACTCAATTATTTGCAAGCCATCAAATAATCCAATAAATCATCACAACTTGAATATGACACTTGTATGTTGTAGCACTTGGACTTCACTCAATTTGTCATGGCATTGGGTTTGGATGTGTACTAAGCTTCTTAACTTGACTCAACTTATGATGATCAATACGAGATCAATTGAATCAAGTCTCCAATACCAATAGTACCTACAATCAATCATCCACTTTTTGATGGTACCCAAATAAGTTTGGGTCCTCTTAGGTTAGGAGCAATATACTTAGGCAATGCCTTAGTATGAGTAGCGGGATGTTTTGCAATAGCAACCATAGAGGTACCATCACCATCCTTTCTAAGCATATTATTATCAATAATTAAAATAGGCTTAGAAATATCACCTAGGGGACATGAATGTGCCATGTGTCCCCTTTCCTGGCATGAGTAGCACTTTCTCTTTGCTTGAGCCTTCTCTTCTTTGCTCATGTGGCGCTTCTCATTGCCTTGCCTCTCATGGATTGCTTGAGCCTTCTTCTCAAACTTGGTAGGACACTTAGAGGCAAAGTGTTCCACATTTTTACACTTGAAGCACTTGATGTGAGCATAATCTTTCTTCTCATCTTCATTCTTGCTCATCATCTTGGCATCTTGAGTTTGCATTGGATGCCTTGCCTTTCCACCCCTTCTTGTTTTCTTCTTCTTTATTATCAAATCACCACCATCTTCATGGTTGATCTTGATTTGCTCTTGGGGTGTCTTCTCTTGCTCAACTTGTGGCTTTGGTTGAGGCTTCACTTGTTGCTTCACCAATTGCTTGGCTGGGCACATTGAGGTAAGATGACCCCAAGTGCGGCACTTGAAGCACTTTACATGCTTGAGCCTCTCTTCTTCTTTTATCTTCTTGAGCTTCTCAATGTTAAGGCAACCATTTGCAAGGTGTCCCGCTTCATGACACCGGTAGCACATGGTATGAGAAAACTTTCTTTGTTGTAGCTTCTTCATCTTTCTTTCGCCCTTTGTCATCTTCTTCTTGAAGCCAAGGCCACACTTGTCACCATAGTTTCTTTGAGTCTTCAACATGTGCTCAAAGGTGACTTTTGAGTTGTAGCACCTCTCTAGCTTGTTGCTCAATTTCTTCACTTCATTTTTGAGCTCATTGTTCTCCTTCAAAAGGTTAGTCTCACAAGACATAGAAGTAGAACAAACATCTAATTGTGAAGAGCATGGCATATCTAATAAATCATCACAAGAGGTGGATACATGCTTCTTGCCTACATCACAAGGGTTAGCAACATTTTGCAATTTATCATTTGATCCGTGTGATGAGCTCTCATTATTTTTAAGTTTCTTTGTAAACACTTTAATGAGAGAAGCATGTTGTTCTAATAATTCATCATGAGATGCAAGTAGTGTCTCATGATTCAATTTTAGCTCATCATGTGAAAATTATAAGCATCAAGTAATTTCTTATGTTCTTCACAAGAGTTCTTTAGAAATGAGTTTTCATTTTCTAATTTCAATGTTTTAGCTTTCTCATTTTCTAAAGACATGGTCATGCTAGCAAGTCTACTAACAAGCTCATCATATGAATCAACATGATCAACCGCATTATCATTTGTTACCTTGGTGTCACCTTGTGACATGAAGCAATGTGGTCATGTAGTTGGAGAGCTTGTAGTAGCATCTTCATCATGGCTTGAGCATGAACCATCATCACCATCAAGTGTGCATGGGGTAGCATCATCACTTGCAACACTTGTGGCATTATCATCAACCTTGTCAAGTGAACTTGTGGTAGATCGATCATCATTATCATCACTTGACCATGAGGTGGAGCAATCTTCCACAATCACTAAATTGTGGTTATGCTCAACACACTCATGTGCCTCTATCTTGGACTCATCATCATTATCGGAGACCGTCCCATATTTCTCATTGAGATAACTCCAAATCTCATGGGCGGTCTTCATGATGATCTCTCCAAATATACAATCATGCAAAGATCTATACATGATGTTAGTAGCTTGGATGTCGAGATCTAGGCATTTCTCTTGTGCTTGAGTTAGATTATCTTCATCCAACACATGAGAAAAGCCTACATCTACCATCCACCATATTTGAGGGCAAATAAACTTAAAATTGCATATCATCCAATTTTTCCATCGTGTAAAGTGTGTGCCATCAAAAATGTGTGGACAATCAACATCTAGCCCATAAGCCGCCATCCTCTCAGGTCGGTGAAGACCACAAATGAGAGACCTAGCTCTGATACCAATTGAAAGGGTCGAGATGGTGACTAGAGGGGGGTGAATAGTCCTTTTTTAAAACTTAATCACGTTGGCTAACCGAAATAAGTGCAGAATTAAAACTATCGGTCTAGCCAAGACTACACCCCTCTATCTATGTTCACTAGCACCTTGCAAAGATACTAATCAAGCAACAAAGGTATCGGGCTAGCTAGAGCTCACATAACCAATTCTAGGAGCAAGGTCATATAAACCTATGCCACTAGTACTTTAAGCGACAAGGGAGCTCCTACACATGCTAGTAAGCTAAAGCACAAAGCCACCTAAGCTCACTAGCAATGCTCAATAATAAGGCAACCAATGCCAAATTAGAGAGCGCAATTACTTAGCTACACAAACTAAGCAATGTGACTAACAAGGTTACACAAACCAAATTAGCCACGCAAGGGAGCTACTTCTATGCTACACAAGCAAGAAGGTAACTAGCAAGCTACACAAGCTAACTAATTACAAAAGCAACAACACAAGCTCAATGTATATGAAAGTAATCGCAAACTTGTGTAACAGGGATGCAAACCAACAGGAAGAACAAGGTTGACACGATGATTTTTCTCCCGAGGTTCATGTGTTTACCAACATGCTAGTCCCCGTTGTGTCGACCGCTCACTTGGTGGTTCGGCGGCTAATTGGCATCACCCACCAAGCCTGCACGTCGGGCGCTGCAAGAACCTATCCCGGAAGTGATGGTAGCTTAATGACACGCTTTACTAAAGTTGCTCTTCGTGGCTCCCACGGGACGAGCACAATGCCCCTCACAAGCCCTTCTTCGGAGCGCCGCACAAGCTTCTTGCGGGCTTCCACGGAGACCACCACCAAGCCATCTAGGAGGTGGCAACCTCCAAGAGTAACAAGCACCACCAGCTTGTAACTCGATCACCTAGTGCCACTCGATGCAACCTCATGATGCAATCGCACTAGAATCGCTCACTCACACAATCAGATGATCACTATAAAGTTTGTGTGAGATGGAGGGCTCCTAAGCACTCTCAAGCATGGACACAAAGTCCCCCAAGGTGCTTAGCACCAGCCATGGCCGAGGGCCACTTCTATTTATAGCCCTAAGGGCTAAACTAGCCGTTACCCCTTCACTAGGCAAAAGTCAGGCCGATCGAACGCTCCGGTTGGGTTGACCAGACGCTGGACCTTAGCATCCGATCGCCCGATGACAACCACGTGTCACCTGCGTTCAATGGCATTCTTCTGATCTCAATGGTCATCTTTTGATCAGACGCAGTAGCTTCAACTGACCAGATGCTAGACCCTCAACGTCTGGTCATTTATAGTAAGGTACGGACCCCGACCAGACACGTCCGGTCGGACGTGATTGGACACAGCCCCTAGCGTCCAGTCACTCTCCAGTGACACTGCTTCGTCCGACAACAGGACCGGACACTGCCTCCAGCATCCAGTCACTTTTAGAGCCAATGTTCGGTTGACTGACCAACGCTGCATGCTATCTGCCACTACTGACCAGACGCTGAGCCTCAGCGTCCGATCACTGCGTTACCAGAGTCCGGTCCACTTTGTGGGACCTTTCTTATCTCTGTTTCTTCACCGAGTTGATCCACATCAACTCCAACTTCATCTCCTTTGTAAATGTGCTAACACACAAAGTGTACACCACCATGTGTATGTGTGTTAGCTTTTCACAATCATTTCCCAAAGGGTTAGCCACTCAACTTGCCACGCCACTCAATCCTAGTGATGATGCAAAGTTAGATCACTCGAGTGGCACTTAAATGACCGATATGCAAATAAGTTTGCCCCTCTTGATAGTACGACCATCTATCCTAAACCCGGTCATAAACTTCTCTACACACCTATGACCGGTGAAATGAAATGCCCTAGGTTATACCTTTGCCTTGCGCATTCCATTCCATCTCCTCCAACGTCGATGCAACACATGCACCAACACGATCAACATTGATATGATCCACTTCATATCATCACATGATCATATTGGTTCATTGATCTTGACTTCACTTGCTTTTCACCGTTGTCTTCGTCCATCGGTGCCAAGTCTTGCTCAAGCTTCACCGCCACGCGGTCCATCACTCCAAAGCCTTCGACTTGCCCTTCACGCTTGCAACCGGTCCATCAAGCCAAGTCTTGTCTTGATCTTCTCCACCTTGATCACATGACTCAATGTCATGTCTCATGTGTAATGAGCTCCTTCATCATCACATGTGTGAGCTTTGTAACATCTCCAAGCCATTTTCACCTTCATGACATATGTTGCTCACACATGTGTACCTGTGGACTAATCACCTGTGTATCTCACATAAACACAATTAGTCCACCTAGGTTGTCACTCAATTACCAAAACCACACAAGGACCTTTCAGCGTCCCAGATGTCTGGTGCTACCGTGGCCCCCTCAGCTGGCGCCCCTACCAATGGTCCGGCTGGTGCTGCTGCCCCTATGGACTCAGCGTCCCAGGTTGTTGCCAGTAGTGCCGGCTGTACCACCGGCCACACCACCACCACGACCATAGATGTGATCGTTCCTGTCACTAATGCACACAGCATGCGCACCCGTGGCAAGGACGGTTTTCGGCAACCCGTGGATCGCCTTAATCTCCACATGACGGCTTCGTCTACCACTCCAGTACCTTCATCCGTCCATGCCGCTCTTTTGGATCTGGCTTGGCATCTTGCTATGCAAGCTGAGTTTGACGCCTTGCAGGCAAATGACACCTGGACCTTGGTGCCTTGCCCTCCTGGCGTCAACCTTGTCACCGGCAAGTGGGTTTTTTGTCACAAGTTCAAGTCAGATGGCTCTCTTAACCGCTACAAAGCCCAGTGGGTGCTTCGCGGTTTCACACAGCGTCCGGGCATTGATTATGATGAGACATTCAGTCCAGTTGTCAAGCCAGCGACCATCCGGATGGTACTCACTTTGGCACTGTCTCGCTCCTGGCTGATTCACCAGCTTGATGTGAAGAATGCATTTCTCCATCGCACTTTGACTGAGACAGTCTACTATGCACAGCTAACTAGGTTTGTCGAGTCTTCCAAGCCCAATTATGTCTGCCGCCTGAACAAGTCACTCTATGGGTTGAAGCAAGCTCCTCGCGCCTGGCACAGTCGCTTCGCCTCTCACATTACCTCACTCAGGTTTGTCGAGGCCAAGTCCAGCACGTCGCTGTTCATCTACTGCAAAGGTGCTGACATGGCTTTTCATTTACTCTATGTTGATGATATTGTTCTCACTGCATCGTCTCCGAGTCTCCTCCATCGGATTATCGTAGCACTTCGCCAGGAATTCTCCATGATAGACATGGGGCCTCTTCACCATTTTCTGGGTGTTAGTGTTCAGCGCAGAGGTGACAGTTTATTTCTCTCTCAGAGACAGTACATGCTGGACATTCTAGACCACGTCGGTATGAGTCACTGCAAGCCGAGCAGTACTCCTGTGGACACTCACTCCAAGCTTTCTGCTGATGCTGTTTCAGTCGCTGATCTAAGTCAGTATTGCAGTCTTGTCGGGGCTCTTCAGTACCTCACCTTCACCAGACCAGACATTGCGTATGCTGTTCAGTAGGTCTGCCTGTACATGCATGACCTACGGGAACCTCATTTGAGCGCTCTGAAGCGCATTCTCCGGTACCTTCAATGTACATTGGATCTCGGTCTACACCTCCACCGGACCTCTCCAGCTGATCTCACTGTCTACACCGATGCAGATTGGGCGGGCTGTCTTGACACACGCAAATCCACCTCGGGTTATGCGGTGTTTCTTGGGGACAATCTCATCTCCTGGTCGTCCAAGCATCAGCCTACAGTGTCTTGGTCCAGTGCAAAGGCGGAGTATCGAGCAGTCATGAATGGAGTTGCCAAAGTCTGCTGGTTGCGCCAACTTCTGATAGAGCTTCGCTGCCCACTCCATTGTGCTATAGTGGTCTACTGCGATAATATCAGCGTCGTTTACCTCTCCACCAACCCGGTTCAGCATCAGCGAACCAAGCATATTGAGATCAACCTGCACTTTGTTAGAGAACGAGTCGCCCTCGGTGAATTCCATGTCCTGTATGTTCTCACTTTGTCCCAGTACACTGATATCTTCACCAAGGGTTTGCCGA